>NC_135817.1:59675306-59986681 GCF_964213995.1 Mustelus asterias
ACCATTTTAGCTGAATGAGAAGAAAATGCGTCTGTGAGCGTGGTGCAATCTGTTTGGGTGATGTGGCTGTCTTATTCAAATAGCTGGCAGTGTGAGTAAGCTGTGTGCCATGTGTGGGTAGCTTGGAGCAATGTCAAATGTATGACTATACGATGAAGTTGTGAATGGTATGTGTGAGTCAAAATAGAAAGAGTAGGCGAGTGGCGTAGCGATTAATGATTTGAGCAATGTCTGAGTCTACTGTAAATATTCGCTGATTTTGACCACTAGTGTGAAGAAAATCCTAGCCTCTGCCTTAACCAGCTTTTGAGGAAAAGAATTCCAAAATCTTTCAAAGCAGGTGTAAGGTAGCAGTGGGATAAAATATATGAACTGACACAGTAAGGTGTGAGGTTTTCCCTTAATGCTTTCCGTGATCCGCAAGTTAATCATTTCTCTTTTATAAATCTCTACCAGTTTCTGCCTTTCCCACCCCAACAGCACCTGTGGGTGCAGACACAACCTGTGGTTAGACCTGTACTGATGTTCTGGTCATGACATGGTCAGACTGTATCTCCCTTTCCCCATATATGCAATTTGGGTTAGTTCCATCATTTCTCATATAGCTTCCATTGTATCATAGAATCATAGAATCCTACAGTGCAGAAAGAGGCCATTCGGCCCATCAAGTCTGCACCAACCACAATCCCACCCAGGCCCTATCCCCATATCCCTACATATTTACCCACTAATCCCTCTAACCTATGCATCCCGGGTCACTAAGGGGCAATTTAGAATGGCCAATCAACCTAGCCCGCACATCTTTGGACTGTGGGAGGAAACCGGGGCACGCGGAGGAAACCCACGCAGACGCAGGGAGAATGTGCAAACTCCACACAGACAGTGACCCGAGCCGGGATTCAAACCCAGGTCTCTGGAGCTGTGAAGCAGCAGTGCTAACCACTGTGCTACCGTGCCGCCCATTGTACAACTGACTGTCACATTAAATCCACATTCTGCCTCTTTGGTCCGACATATTTGGCTGCCAGGTGGCACAGTGGTTAGCACTGCTGCCTCACAGCGCCAGGTACCTGGGTTGGATTCCCGACTTCCCACACTCTGTCTGGAGTCTGCACGTTCTCCCCATGTCTGTGTGGGTTTCCTCCGGGTGCTCCGGTTTCCTCCCACAGTCCAAAGATGTGTGCGCTAGGTGGATTGGCCATGCTAAATTGCCCCTTAGTATCAGGTGGATTAGCTAGGGTAAATGCATGGGGTTATGGGGATAGGGCCTGGGCAGAGCAGACTCGATGGGCCGAATGGCCTCCTTCTGCGCTGTAGGATTCTGTGATTCTATATATTGAATGTGGACACATCACTGTAAAGGCTTCTACACTATATCTATCTATGGTAGTGCCCTCCATCTCCCTACAGCATATGGATGTATATTATAATACCTCACATAATAATCTCCCCTTATTATCCCAATATTCTCTACTTTATATAATATCTTACTGGGTGTTTACTCTGGTATAACAGGGATTGGAGAGAAAACGCTGAGCAACAGACCATCATTGACAATACGTTTCTCATTGACTTTATATACTTGCATAAAGCTCCTGTGCTGACAACTGGCCAGACCTGTCTTTCTGGACAGGTTAGTCAACTGCTTGATTACAATCCACAGAGGGGACTCTCTTGTGTATGCCTCAGATTTTCATATGTCTGTTCAAGCACCCAAGATCCATTGGTACTGCAGGCATCATTCTAGGCTGCCATTCGTGAGACATTGGGCGGAATTCTACCGGCACATCTGCCCGAGGTGGTACGATCCCCCCTCCGAGGCCAACGGAGACTACCATTCTCCGAGCCTCGCCCGCCCTCGGAATCGGGCAGGTGTGCCGGTTAGATTCCAGCCTTTATGTCCTCCAGCAATTCATTCATTCATGGTCCATGCGTGACTTTCCAACATGGTTGCCGAGGCCTGCACCGTCTGGACTGAGTTGTTCTGCCTGGACTTCCTGCTCCTTATGCAGTATTTTCCTGTATTGGGGGCTTACTTTAAAGACTATGTGGTCCACTCAGGCCAAATCAATCAAGTCATTTACCAAACTGTGCTTCCTCCACCCCATCCTGAGAAAGTCGGGGGTGGGGTGGGGGGGGAGACTGTTGGTCTCCATCATAGTATCATATTGCTTGTTTGAACACTCGTTTCAACAGGGGCATATACAGCACTGAGGTAAACCTATAACTGAAGGACAACAGATGCCAGATCATGATGTTAATTATCATACAAGACTTTGTGTCATCTGACTAACACTGATCTATTTACCTTGTTCCAGTTCCAGGTAAGGCAACACCTTTCACTTGTCAAATCCCGAAGTGGATTTTCATCTGTTTCTTCCCGAACGATCTGATGCTCATGGTTACCATTTGGTTGGCACTCCACTGCATTTAGCCATCCATGTGTCAGGACCCATGTTTCAACCTGCAATGATGGAGCTGGCTTTCAAAGTTCTCCCAGCTTCTCCTGTTAATTAAACAAATCAGTTATTGGACGGTTTTACTTGTGTCACAGATTCATAGAATCCCTACAGTGCAGAAGGAGGCCATTTGGCCCATCGAGTCTGCATCGACAACAATCCCACCTAGGCCCTATCTCTATAACCCCACATATTTACCTCACTAATCCCTCTAACCTACGCATCCCGGAACACTAAGGGTCAATTTAGCATGGCCAATGCACCTAACCTGTACATCTTTGGACTGTGGGAGGAAGCCGGAGCACCCGGAGGAAACCAACGCAGACATGAGGAGAATGTGCAAACTCCACACAGACAGTGACCCGAGCCGAGAATTGAACCCAGGTCTCTGGAGTTGTTAGGCAGCAGTGCTAACCACTGTGCCACCATGCCGCCCGATCATATGCCATCCAATTATTTGACAGTCACAGACACAGGTGACACTTCATATGGCCTTTCCCACTTTGGCTGCCATCCTGGTTTGCCGGGGAGAATTTTGATTGTCACATAAAAGGCTGGTTAACAAAGCTTTGGCACATGGAATAGGAGGTATAGTGCATGTCAACTTGAATTAAAAATATCAGCTCAAAGACAGAGAATAGCAAGTCGGGTTAATGCTTGTTTATCAGACTGGAGGACAGGTATGATAGACAGTAATCATTCTCATGTAGGTAGCAGGGAGGATGGCATAGAGTTGGATTGCTGTACAGAGAGCTAGCGCAGACTCTATGAACTGATTAGTCTTTTTCAGTAAAAGTCATGAATTATGGACTGAATTGTATGGAGTACTGCAGACCCAGTCTGCTAGGCTTCCTGCGTGGTGTGGACCTCTCCCTAGCATGGGTAAGGCCACTTAACTGGAATACATATCATCTGGTCTTGGGAGTTTTGCCACTCCTTGCTCTTGCAGATAATGCTCACACACAATAAACAGCAGTCTGCAAACAAATGAGTCACTGGATTCTCTTTGTTGGATTCCCTTTGTTTGATGTGACTGTGAGCATGGCACATCCCTGCTCCATCTCTGCCAGCTTCTGCTGCCTCTTCACATTCCCCTGGCAGAGGCTGTTTCTGCAGCTTGGCAACTTCCTCTTCCGCCATCTTTAGAACCATCAATTTCTCCATTGACCTGATCTAGCACAGCTTATTGAACCTCTGTCCCTGAATCAAAAATAGTTTCCTTGCTCTATCTGGAACGCTCTAAAAACTGACACAAAGTAATTATTCAACATGTGTGCCATTTTCTTACTTTCATGGGCAGTTTCAAGGCACTCACATAGCTCTGGACCACTCTGATGTTACACTAATGTAATGTAAAGTTTTTTTATTGCTCTTAATAGCCTTTGAAGGTTTCTTTCTATACTCCTCTTTGTGACTTTTATTATCTTTTTTTCCACCCTTTACTGCTCTCTCTATCTTTCCCATTCACCAGAATCAGTGATACTTCGTGCACTTTTGTCTGTTTTTTAAATTTTATTTGCTGACCTCTTTCTTTGTCCATGGTTACTTTTTAAAAAAAAGTTTATTTATTAGTCACAAGTAAGGCTTCCTGCAATGAAGTTACTGTCACCATAGTCCGCTGCCTGTTCAGGTCACTGCATCTAACCAGCATGTCTTTCAGCACGTGGGAGGAAACCAGAGCACCTGGAGGAAACCCATGCGGACATGGGGAGAATGTGCAGACTCCACGCAAGCAGTAACCTAAGCTGGGAATCGAACCCGGGTCCCTGGCGTTGTAAAGCAGCAGTGCTAACCACTGTGCTACCGAGCCGCCTTTTTGATCCAAAGTAGAACTCTTGCCCTTTAGGGGTAGAAATTGGTTCTGGTTCACGTCAAATTATTTTTCTTTTGCAAAACTATACTTTATTCATGAAATATCTGAAAGAACAATTACAAACATTTCAAAATGGCTATCTCACAAAGTGCAATAATATTTAGGTTTTCTACATAGATCATGCTGTACTCTGAGATGCTTAAATACAGCCAAAGAAACAGTACAGACATTTCAAAATGGTCATTACAAATGGTGCAAAGGTATATACGTTGGCCAGAATCTTACCACTGCTCACACCGGCGGGATTCTCCCATCCCCCTGCAGTGAACGGAGATTTCGCTGGCAGCCAAATTCTCCGACCTGACGGCAGTGTGAGTGTGGCGTGAATGGCAGGTACGATTGTTGTCTACATAGATTGAGTTGCACTCTGAGGTTTTGAACATCTACTTCTGATCCTCTGTCATTTTCCCCACTAACAAATTTGCCCAGTTAACTGTGAGCACTCTCTGTCTCACCCCATTGAAGTCAGCTTCACCTAAATCTAGAATCTTTGTGACTGTTCCACCTTTCTCCCTTTCAAACACTACTGCAGTAAGTGACAGTATTATCGCGATGAGATGAATGTTCATGTGCTGTTAGGCTGTTAACTACATCTCTGGCACATCGATCTGTCGCACTCTAATAGCATCTAAAACTGCAAGAGCCAGATTTAAATTAGATTGAAGCTGAAGCTAAGTGAGAATACACTGCAGCTTGAACTCTGCTCCTTGATAATGTCTCCTTCATTTTGAAGTACTGGCTGACCTCTGATGGCATTGCCAGGAGTCATAAACAATATGGATATTTGGAGAGAAACATGGGGCAGTTTTATGTCGCAAGTGGGCTGACAATTTATCAGCATATTTTTCTGCTCTGAATCATGAACAACGTCATGAGAATGGGTTTAAATCTAACCCTAGGACGGTACGGTGCCACAATGGTTAGCACTGCTGCCTCACAGCTCCAGGGACCTGGGTTCGATTCCTGGCCTTGGGTCACTGTCCATGTGGAGTTTGCACATTCTCCCCGTATCTGCATGGGTTTCCTCTGGGTGCTCCGGTTTCCTCCCACAATCCAAAGATGTGCATTCTAGGTGCATTGGCCATGCTAAATTCTCCCTCAATGTACCCACAGCATGGCAACTAGGGGATTTTCACAATAACTTAAATGCAGTGTTAATGTAAGCCTACTTGTGACTAATAAATAAACTTTTAGTTTAAAAACTAACTGATGGAATGGTATCTTTGCTTTCTCTAAGAAGGTGAATATTCCTTGGACAAAAAAAAAATAGGTAAAGAAAAGTCTAAGTAGGTGGGACAATTTTATTTGCAACGTGATGAAAGAAATATTGTCAAGCGATACTGAACTGCTTATAATTGGATATTGAATTAACATTCCACTCAGAGGTGGGGCACATGCTGATGTATGAAATGGAGATCTTAATCAGAGTCTTTTAGATTCATTCCTGGGATGTGGGCATCGCTGGCTGAACCAATATTTCAGAGGGCATGTATGCATTAGTCACGTGTAGGCCACATGTAGGCCAGGCCAGGTAAGGGCAGAGATTTCCTTCTCTAAAGTGCTTCAGTGAACCAGATGGGTTTATTATGACAAATGATAGTGGTTTCATGTCCATCATTAGACTTTTAATTCTATATTTTTTATTGAATTCGAATTTCATCTTTGAACCTGGTTCTCTGGACAACTGGTCCAGTGACAATACCACTACGCCACTGCCTCACCCCCTCCTGATGTTGGAGTTGGAACGCATTGGGAGAGGTTTTCTCTGTATTTTTACATAAAATGAAACTATATTTTATAAATGTATATAAAGAATGGGAGTCTGACATTTCAGGGACCTTTCCAGCCTGTACTCCAACTTTCCAGAGTATGAAGGGGGCTTCCTTAGGGTAGAACATCTGTCCCAACCATGGCCGCAGATGTCACAGGCAGCATAGTCCGAGTTAGGAAATCTCCAGGTGTAAGATTCCTCAGCTGTAGCCCGAGTTACATAGGCAGTTGATGCACCTGGAGAAGTAAGGCTTACTGGCCCTATAAGCAACATAAGTCAGGTTGTGGGGGAAGGAGGGTCTAGATCCTGTCCTGGACTCCAAGGGAAAACTAGCATTTTGGCTCATTTACCCAATCAATAAATTTTGATATTGATGGCTGAGATACCAATGTGAGTAGTTGGCTGTTCTAGTTTCCGCATTTGCTCTGCCAAATATTCTGAATGTACTCAAAATGGCAAGCACATCTTTCAATTTTGGAAATAGTGATCATAACACAATCATATCGCAAATAGGTAAAGAGAAAGAGATGTCAGAGATGCTGGACTGCAAATTGAACAATTTCAATGGAATAAAATGTACTTGGACTAGATTATTACAACAACAACATCAACTTGTAACATCAACATCAACTTGTTCTGACTGTATGGTGAGTCCTGCCTGACTGAGAGTTGGGTGAAAACAGGGAGTGGTAAGTTATAAGGAGGTAAGTAGCAGGAAGTGTCTCCAGCTACAGCTCCTGGAAGCTCGAGTTTCAGAGAGTATCATGGATAGCACATATAGAGAAATGGTCACACTGCAGGCTCAGACTCGCAGGCAGGAAGGGGATGGGTGACCACCAGACAGAGCAAGAGAGATAGGCAGGTAGTGCAGGAATCTCCTGTGACCATCCCCCTGCAAAACAGATATACCGCTTTGGATACTGTTGAGGGGAATGACCTCTCTTGGGAAAGCAGCAGCAGCCAAACTCGTTGCACCGCAGTTGTTCTGCTGCAAAGGGGCGAGGTAAAAAGTGTGCCAGTGCAATAGTTATAGGGGATTCAATTGTAAGGGGAATGGACAGGCGTTTCTGTGCTGCAAATGAGACTCCAGGATGGTATGTTGCCTCCCTGGTGCTCGGGTCAAGGATGTCTCAGAGCGGCTGCAGGACATTCTGAAGCGGGAGGGCAAACAGCCAGTGGTCGTAGTACACATTGGTACAAACGACATAGGTAAAAAAGGGGATGAGGTCCTAAAGGCAGAATATAGGGAGCTAGGAAGAAAGTTAAGAAATCGGACCTCAAAAGGTAGTGATCTCAGGATTACTACTGGTGCCACGTGCTAGTCAGAGTAGAAATGACAGGATATATCGGATAAATATGTGGCTGAAGAGATGGTGACAGGGGAAGGGTTTCAGATTCCTGGGGCGTTGGTACCGGTTCTGGGGGAGGTGGGACCTGTACAAATTGGACGGGTTACATCTGTGCAGGACTGAGACTGATGTCCTAGGGGGAATGTTTGCTAGAGCGGTTGGGGAGGGTTTAAATTAATATGCCAGGGGGAGGGGAACCTATGTAAGGAGTCTGAGAAGGAGGGAGCAAGGACAAAATGTGGGGAGAAGGTTCCAACTGCATCAAAAATCAAGAAAAAAGTTAAAAGGAAGGAGAACTCAGGAGATGTTATTAATGGAAGTGTTAGAATTTAAAAAGAAGGTACAAAAACTAGCATAAGGGCACTTTACCTGAATGCTCGAAGCATTCGAAACAAGGTAAATGAATTGACAGCACAAATCATTGCGAACGAGTATGATTTGGTGGACATTACAGAGACATGGTTGCAGGATGGTCACGACTGGGAGTTAAATATCCAGGGGTATTAGACTGTTCGGAGGGACCAACTGGAAGGTAAGGGAGGTGGTGTAGCTCTGATGTCTAAGGATGGCATCAGGGTGGTGGTGAGAGATGAAATAGGTTCTATGGAAAAAATGGTTGAATCTATTTGGGTGGAAATTAGAAATAGTAAGGAGAAAATGTCACTGATAGGCGTAGTCTATAGGCCACCAAATAATAGCGTCATGGTGGGGCGAGAAATAAACAAAGAAATAACTAATGTATGTAAAAATAGTACAGCAATTATCATAGGGGATTTTAATCTACGCATCAATTGGTCAAACCAGGTTGGTCAAGGCAACCTTGAGGAGGAGTTCATAGAATGTATCCGCAATAGCTTCCTTGAACAGTATGTAATGGAACCTACGAGGGAGCAAGCTATCCTAGATCTGGTTCTGTGTAATGAGACAGGAACCAATAATGACCTTACAGTTAGGGACCCTCTCTGAAGAAGCGATCACAGTATGGTTGAATTTAAAATACAGATGGAGCGTGAGAAGGTAAAATCCAATACCAGTGTCTTGTGTTTAAACAAAGGAGACTACAAAGGGATGAGGGAGGCGTTGGCTAAGGTAGACTGGGAGCAAAAACTTTATGGTGGGAAAATTGAGGAACAGTGGAGGACTTTCAAAGCGATCTTTCACAGTACTTGGCAAAAGTATATAGCAGTGAAAAGGAAACGACTAGAAAAAGAGATAATCAGCCATGGATATCTAAGGAAATAAAGGAGGGTATCAAATTGAAAGAAAATGCATATAAAGTGGCAAAGATTAGTGGGAAACTAGAGGATTGGGAAATCTTTAAAGGTCAACAGAAAGCCACGAAAAAAGCTATAAAGAAAAGTAAGATGGGTTATGAGAGTAAACTATAAAAACAGATAGCAAAAGTTTCTACAAATATATAAAACAAAAAAGAGTGGCTGAAGTAAACCTTGGTCCTTTAGAGGATGAGAAGGGAGGTATAATAACTGGAAATGAGAAAATGGCTGAGGCATTGAACAGGTATTTTGTGTCGGTCTTCACAGTGGAAGACACAAATAACATGCCAAAAATTGATGACAGGAAGGCTATGGCAGGTGAGGACCTAGAAATTATCATTATCACGAAAGAGGTAGTGTTGGGCAAGCTAATGGGGCTAAAGGTAGACAAGTCTCCTGGTCCTGATGGAATGCATCCCGGGGTACTAAAAGAGTAGGCGGGGGAAACAGCAAATGCACTAGTGGTAATTTACCAAAAGTCGCTGGACTCTGGGGTGGTTCCTGCAGATTGGAAAACAGCAAATGTGACGCCACTGTTTAAAAAAGGAGGTAGACAAAAGGCGGGTAACTATAGGCTGGTTAGCTTAACTTCTGTATTGGGAAAAGCTTGAATCTATCATCAAGGAAGAAATAGTGAGACATAAGAACATAAGAACATAAGAAATAGGAGCAGGAGTAGGCCATCTAGCCCCTCGAGCCTGCCCCGCCATTCAATAAGATCATGGCTGATCTGAAGTGGATCAGTTCCACTTACCCGCCTGATCCCTATAACCCCTAATTCCCTTACCGATCAGGAATCTATCTATCTGTGATTTAAACATATTCAACGAGGTAGCCTCCACCACTTCAGTGGGCAGAGAATTCCAGAGATTCACCACCCTCTGAGAGAAGAAGTTCCTCCTCAACTCTGTCCTAAACTGACCCCCCTTTATTTTGAGGCTGAGCCCTCTAGTTCTAGTTTCCTTTCTAAGTGGAAAGAATCTCTCCATCTCTACCCTATCCAGCCCCTTCATTATCTTATAGGTCTCTATAAGATCCCCCCTCAGCCTTCTAAATTCCAATGAATACAAACCCAATCTGCTCAGTCTCTCTTCATAATCAACACCCTTCATCTCTGGTATCAACCTGGTGAACCTTCTCTGCACTCCCTCCAAGGTCAATATATCCTTCCGCAAATAAGGGGACCAATACTGCACACAGTATTCCAGCTGCGGCCTGGATACATCTGGATATAAATTGTCCCATTGGTAAGGCGCAGCATGGGTTCATGAAGGGAAGATCATGTTTGACTAATTTGGTGGAACTCTTTGAGAACGTTACATGCGCAGTGGACAATTGAGAACCTGTGAATGTGGTGTATCTGGATTTCTGGAAGGCATTTGACAAGGTGCCGCACCAAAGACTGCTACATAAGATAAAAATGCACGGTGTTACAGGTAATGTATTATCATGGATAGAGGATTGGTTAACTAACAGAAAGCAAAGAGTGGGGATAAATGGCTGTTTTTCTGGTTGGCGATCAGTGACTAGTGGTGTGCCTCAGGGATCAGTGATGGGACCGCACTTGTTTACAATTTACATCAATGATTTGGAGTTGGGGACCAAGTGTAATGTATCAAAATTCACAGATGACACTAAGTGAGTGGCAGAGCAAAGTGTGCAGAGGTCTCTGAAAGTCTGCAAAGGGATATAGATAGTCTAAGTGAGTGAGTGAGGGTCTGGCAGATGGAATGAGGGGAGATCTTATAGAAACATACAAGATTATGAAGGGAATAGATAAGATAGAAGCAGGGAAGTTGTTTCCACTGGTGGGTGAAACTAGAACTAGGGGGCATGGCCTCAAAATAAGGGGGAGCAGATTTAGGACTGAGTTGAGGAGGAACCTTTTCACACAAAGGATTGTGAATCTGTGGAATTCCCTGCCCAGTGAAGCAGTTGAGGCTACCTCATTGAATGTTTTTAAGGCAAGGATAGATAAATCTTTGAACAGTAAAGAAATTAAGGTGAGCGGGCGGGTAAGTGAAGCTGAGTCCATGAAAAGATCAGCCATGGTCTTATTGAATGGCAGAGCAGGCTCGAAGGGTCAGATGGCCTACTCCTGCTCCTAGTTCTTATGTTCTTATGTTCTTAAACCAAGAAATTTTCCCACAACCCAGATACTCCAACTGGAGGTCACAGGAATGTACAACTGACATTTACCTTGAGAGTAAACATCTACATATTTTTATGCCATAATCTTACAACTTCATTACACACAGCACACAGGGGAAATTGTCCCATCTCTCAGGACAATGAAGAAGGGACTTTATCTTACATCTAAAGGTCCCAGAGGATTGGAGAATAGCCAGTGCTGTTCCTTTAATTAAGAAGGGTAGCCAGGATAATCCACGTAATTACAGGCTGGTGAGCCTTACATCAGTGGTAGGGAAATTATTGGAGAGGATTCTTCGAGAGAGGATTTACCCCCACTTGGAAATAAGTGGACATATTAGCGAGAGGCAACATGGTTTTGTGAAGGGGAGATTGTGTCTCACTAAACTTGATCGAGTTTTTTGAGGAAGTGGCAAAAATAATTGATGCGGGTAGAGCAGTGGATGTTGTCTACATGGACTTCAGTAAGGCCTTTGACAAGGTCACTCCTGGCAGAGTGGTACAGAAGGCGAAGTTGCATGGGATCAGAAGTGAGCTGGCAAGATGGATACAAAATAGGCTCGGTCATAGAAGACAGAGGATAGCAGTGGAAGGATGCGTTTCTGAATGGAGGGCTGTGACAAGTGGCGTTCCTCAGGGATCAGTGCTGGGACGTTTGCTGTTTGCAATATATATAAATGATTTGGAGGAAAATGTAACTGGTTTGATTAGTAAGTTTGCGGGTGACACAAAGGTTGGTGGAATTGCGGATAGCGATGAGGACCGTCAGAGAATACAACAGGATATAGATAAATTGGAGTCTTGGGCGGAGAGATGGCAGATGGAGTTTAATCCGGACAAATGTGAGGTTGTGCATTTTGGAAGGTCTAATACAGATGGGAAATATATAGTAAATGGCAGAATCCTTCAGATTATTGATAGGCAGAGGGATCTAATTACAGGTACGCAGGTTACTGAAAGTGGTAACGCAGGTGGAGAAGGTAGTCAAGAAGGCATATGACATGCTTGTCTTCATTGGCCGGGGCATTGAGTTTAAAAATTGGCAGGCCATGTTGCAGATTTATAGAACCTGAGTTAGGCCGCAGTTGGAATATAGTGTTCAATTCTGGTCGCCACGCTACCAGAAGGATGTGGAGGCTTTGGAGAAAATATTTACCAAGATGTTGCCTGGTGTGGAGGGCATTAGTTATGAGGAGAGGTTGGAGAAACTTGGTTTGTTCCACTGGGATGACGGAAGTTGAGGGGGCAACCTGATAGAAGTCTACAAGAGTATGGGGGGCATGGACAGAGTGGATAATCAGAAGCTTTTTCCCAGGGTGGAAGAGTCAATTACTGGCGGACATAGGGTTAAGGTGCAAGGGGCAAGGTTTAAGGGAGATGTATGAGGCAGGATTTTTACACAGAGCATGGTGGGTGCCTGAAACTCGCTGTTGGGGGAGGTAGTGGAAGCAGATATGATAGTGACTTTTAAGGGGTGTCTTGACAAATATATGAATAGAATGGGAATAGAGAGATATAATCCCCGGAAGTGTTGAGGGTTTTAGTTAAGACAGGCAGCATGGTCGGCGCAGGTTTGGAGGGCTGAACAGCCTGTTCCTGTGCTGTAATTTTCTTTGTTCTTTGTACTTTACCTCAGAATCCCGTTGCTAAAACTGGACTAAGGTTTGTTGCTGAAAAAGAAAAGGGATTAATAGTATTCATTCAGAACTCAGGATGTTATATATCCAGCAAGGATGCATCACTAAATCTGACCCAATAATCATGTAGCAGGATGAGTTAATGATCTGGAGGTAGGAGGGTATTTTGGAAATAGTAATGATAACATAATGAGGTCCATATTGCAAAAAGGTGGAGAAAGAGATGTCAGAGATGCTGGATTATAAATTGAACAATTTCAGTCGAATGAAATGTACCTGGACTAGATTATTACACCAATAACAACATCAACTTGTATATATATAACATATTTACTGCAGTAATATGTCCCAAAATGCTTTGCAGGTGCATTACCCAATCAAATGTGACATTCAGCTATATAGGGCTACATAAGGGCTGATGACCAAAAGCCTGGTGAAGCAGAAAGGTTTTAAGGAACTTTAAGAAAAAAAGGAAGAAAAGGAGCAAGATTTAGGGAGGGAATTTCAGTGCTGCAACCAAGGCAGCTGAAGGCATAGTTGCCATTGGTGGAGGTGTTAAAATTGGACATTCTCAAGAGGCCAGAATTGAAAGAATTAAGAGATCTTGAAAAAGTTGTAGGTCTGAAGGAGATACACTGATGGGAGGGGGGTTAGTGAAACCATGGAGAGATTTGAAAATAAGAATGAGAATTTTAACTGGGGACCAATCTGGGTCAGCGAGCACAGGGTTGATAGATTAACAGGACTTAGCATGAGTTAAGAAATAGACAGCAATAAGGTTAAAGTTTATTTATTAGTCACAAGTAGGCTTACATTAACACTGCAATGTAGTTACTGTGAAAATCCCCTAGTCGCTACACTCCGGCACCTGTTCGGGTACATTGAGGGAGAATTTAGCATGGCCTAATGCACCTAACCAGCGAGTCTTTTGGACTGTGGGAGGAAACCGGAGCACCCGGAGGAAACCCACGCAGACACGAGGAGAATGTGCAAACTCCACACAGACAGTGACCCAAGCCGGGAATCGAACCCAGGTCCCTGGAGCTGTGAAGCAGCAGTACTAACCACTGTGCTACTGTGCCAGTTCAGCCAGTTCTTGGCTGACGGCCTCCAGTGCCTTTGATGTGCTGTTTCCCAGGATGGTTAATCCACAGATAATATGGTTTCTATTTTTGGCACTAATTACTCCTGCTGTTCCCCCCAGAGACAGGGCCCCAATAAACCCGTAGCCGAGTGACGATCCCAGTGTGACCGGGACCTCCCAATCGGCACAGAATTCCTTGCTGATGGCCCGGGTCACTATCTTTCTCCGGATATGTCCCTTTTGAGGGCATGGAACAGTGAGTGGTCCTATTGTTCCTACTGCAAGAAGGATCGGGAGGGTTGGTGTTGCCATCGTGAAGATGCCGTTGAGGAGGAACACAAATCCCTCCTTGGCTCGGTAACATTTAATATCCTGGTTACTGATCTGTAAGAACTGTATATACCGCCAATTGCTCAGTTCACTTGACTCCCTGCCTGATCCTACCACATGGACGGTATCAAACGGGTATGTCCATTCGGCTGAGCTGACATGAGTCCCATTACACTGATCACAAATGAGTTGCCTCCCCGCGGTTACGTTCAGGCATCTCTACTCGTTACAGGTACAAGTAAACTGGCCTCTATTTACCCGACAGTGCTGATGGACACACTACCTCTATATGTAGGAAACATTCTTGGGGACCAAGGTATATGCACATCCCCATCCCTGCCCCGAGAAGCAAAGCGGGTAGCTTGCATCATCTGAGCATACTCTTCCTCCCACTCTCTGGAGCCCCCTGCACACAGGATCTGTGGGATTTATAAGTTCCACACATCTTCCCTGTATGCCCCTTTTATATTTGCCTATTTGTCCTTTACAGGGTGCGTTTGAGGTATCTGCCGTATATAAGTCATGGGGGGTCCACCCAAGGGTGGCCACAAATAGGGCCTCTACAGATTGGGCTAGCGGGTAACACATGGTTCGATTACCGTGTAAATGTACATGAGCCTTGTAGAATAAGTCATCCTCTAGCCCAGTCAATTTTACAATCGCGACAACACAGAGTAATGCAATCATATACGCGATCTTAGACATGTTCACAACAGGCAAATATCAATCTTATTACTTTATGTTAACAACTTTCCAAAGGCTATATTGCCAACCCGAACGCGTCAGTTAATCTTGCTTGTAGTCGTCACCTGTTTTGGGGAAAGCACTCTGGTCACTTTAATATCACTCATTCATTTCTTTGTATAATTTCAGCTGGGTCCAATGTTTCCATACACCTTTCCCCCTGATGTCCAGACAGGCACAGGTATCTCCACTAATTATGACCTCATATGGCCCATTCCATTTTGGTGCAAATCCTGGTTTTTCAGGTAATGTTTTTACCATGACGCGACTTCCCGCTGTTGGGACGTCAGGGAGCATTTCAAGCTCTCTCTCTATGTCTCTTTCTTCCTGATTATCCTTTACTAATTTACGCATCCCTTTTAGTTGAGCGCTTAGTTCCAAAACATATCGTTTAATTTTGTCTTTTAGTGGACCTACATCGGCCCCACCTGTTATGATGCTTCCTGGTAATTGCATCGCCCTTCCTGTCATTAGTTCATAAGGGGTTAATCCGGTTGTCCGGTTTGTGGTGGCTCTTAACCTCATTAATATAGTAGGTAATACTTCTGTCCATGTTTTTCCTGACGTTTGCATGGCCTTGGCCAGGGCATTCTTGAGAGTTCTGTTCATGCGTTCCACCATTCCAGAACTCTGCGGGTGGTAAGGGATGGGGAATTTTTGTTTTATTCCCATCAGTTGGCACACTGTTTTTACCACCTTTCCGGTGAAGTGCGTCCCTTGATCCGAATCAATTTGTATGGGTATTCCCCATCTAGGGATTACCTCCTCCGCCAATACTCTAGCCACCGTGGTAGCAGTACAATTCCTGGTATGGAACGCTTCTACCCACCTGGTAAACTGGTCTATGACAACCAAACAATAGGTTTTGCCGTGGGATTGCGGTAGTGGCCCTGTGAAATCTATTTGCAGATGTTCCCAGGGCCCCTTTGGTCGGGGCTGGTGGCCCATCTTAATTTTTATGGGTCGACCGGGATTGTATTGTGCACATGTCACGCATTGGTGACAATGTCGGGCTATGTCCCTTCCCATTCCTTTCCACCACCATTCTTTTCCTATACTAGTTGCCATGGCCTCTCTTTCCGCATGTGAGAGTCCATGGTATAGTTCCAAGAGGATGTTTTGTATGCAATCCGGTGCCATTACCTTGTCATTTCGTCTCCAAACGTTATCAGTCCCTCTGCTCGCTCCCTGTGCTTCCCACTTACCCTTTTCCTCATTCGAGGTATCCTCATGTAAGTCCCAAATATCTATTTCGTCTCCGGTCTGGCCCGTTACTGCTATTGGCAGCTCGCCAACTGCCTCCTGTTCTAACGCTAATTGCGCTGCTCTATCTGCGGCTTGGTTCCCTTTGTAATTTAACCAATCGGGGTTATCCCTTTCTGATGCGCTTTAATTTTTATTACTGCCACTTTTCGGGGTTTCTCGCTGGCTTTTGGCAATTCCTCGATCCTTTGTTGGTGTTTAATAGGAGTTCCTCCCATGGTTACAAACCCCCTCCTACCCCATGCCATCGTACAATCGTGTATTACCCCGAATGTGTACCTACTATCGGTATATATATTTACCGTCTTTCCTTCGGACAATTCTAGTGCCTTTGTGAGTGCCACTAGTTCTGCCACCTGCGCGGATAGACCTCTGTCAATTCTTTCTGACTTTACCGTTTCCAATCTGTCATTTACTACTGCCCACCCTGTCCGGGGTGATCCTTCCACGTATTTACGTGAGCCATCTACAAAAAGGGTCTCCTCAGCTGTTACTAAAGGTATATCCTTTACCCTGCCTTCTTCTATATCCATATCTACCTCTCCACAGTCATGTGGTTCTCCTGTATCCAAAATTCCTTCTGCTGGGTTATTTCCTGTGTCTCTTACTATTCTAACTGACTTGCTGGGAGGTAGGAGGACGGCTTCCCATTTAGCCCTTCTTATGTTCGAGACGGACTTTAACTTTCCTGTATTTAGCATTTCCACCAAGGTGTGTTTGGTGTGGAGGATTTTATTTCCTGTCATTACTATTGGTTCGCTAACCTTTCCGGTCCCGGCGGCGCAATCTAAGGCGGCTCTGCACCTTGGCAGCCCGGTTACTACCGGCCCTTCTGCTGTTGAATAGTAACCTATGGGTCTCCGTTTATCGCCATGATCTTGCGTTACTACTGCAGAGTAGAACCCCCCTTCATTTTTACAGTGTATGTGGAAATCTTTATTGGAAGTAGTCCCAGCCCGGGGGCTGATATCAGTTCTGCCTTTAACTTATTATAGGCCTCTTCGTGTTCAGCTCCCCATTCTATGGAGTTTAAAGCTGGCTTTCCCCCTTTAACTAGCCTCTGTATAGGCTCTGCCAATTTTGCGAATTCCGGGATGAAACTTCGGCTATAATTAAACAGTCCCAGCACCTTCCTGACTCCTCTTACGGTGACTGGCCGCGGCATTTATTGTACCGCCTTCTTTCGGTCTGTTGGCATCTCTTTAAGCCCTTGTGATATTAAGTGTCCCAGGTACAGGACTTGTGCTTTCCCGATTCATGCCTTTTTGGGGCTTACCTTTAACCCTGCGGTTTTCAGTTCATTCAACACTAGGTATAGTGCTCCCTGATGTCCTGTCTTAGATTCTGAGGTTATTAATATATCATCCACATATTGTAGAATCGTGCTGCCCTCTGGTAGTTCTATCCTGTTCAGGATGTCACTCATTACCCGATGGAAGTTAGCGGGACTATTGTGGAATCCCTGCGGTAAGCGAGTCCAAGTGTACTCTTTGTCTCCCGCTGTAAAGGCGAATTTGTCTTGGGATTCGGGATCCAAGGGTAGGGACCAGAATCCATTGGCTATATCCAATACGGTAAAGATTTTATGCTCCGGTGATAATCCATTCAGGATTGTCGAAGGGCTTGCTACAATGGGGTGCAATTTGGGCGTGACTTTATTGAGGGCAGTGTAGTCTATGGTGAGTCTGTAACTTCCATCGGGTTTGCTCACTGGCCAGGTAGGGGAGTCAGTGGTACTCGTAGTTTCCCTCAGGATTCCTTTCTCCACTAACCCTTTAACTATTTCTACTACAGCTGCCTTTGCTTCCGGTTTTATCGGGTATTGTCGGTGGGGCTTATGCTCCGGTCCGGGCACCTTTATCGGGTCAGTTTTGGTTAGGCTAGTGTCTAATTTTGTTTCGGCCATACTCCGGGGACGGAGGCACAGATGGCTCCAAACCCCTCTGTTTCTAGTTGCCAATCTCTGGTGGTGGCTGTGGCCACCTTGATAGTCTCAAGGTGACTTGTGAGTTTTCCTTAGTTCCTCCGATTCTGCTGTGGACATGGATCGGGGCGGGGGTCTCCCATGTTTGTCCCAACATATTGCTTCCGTGTGTCCATTTTTATTAGTGATTACAGTGTCTCCTACTGTTTCCACTTTTATTTCCTTTCCTTGGGACCCGGCACTCCTTTGCAAAATGTCCTTGTCGGCCACAATTGTGACAGGTCAGTTTGGGCTTAGTTCCGCTCCCACTACCGTAGGCAGCTACTCTCTCCTGTTATATCCTCATCTGAGATTTCTCCTCCCTGCCCCCAAGTACGCCGCTAGCCCATTCCATCAGTTCATCATAATCCTGGGACATGATCACTCCCGTTTTTAGGATGGTTTAGTGAGCGCTGGAGAGCCCATCCTTGAAAGCCTGGATGAAGGCTCGATCCCCACGGTCTGGGTTTCCTTGCCCTGAGCATTTCTGGTATACTTGGAACAACCGTTCCCCGTATTCAGAAGCTCCTTCCCCCTTTTGTTGCTTGGTCGTTGTGATTTTACTCCTGTTTTAAACAGGACGAAGCGTGCCTGTTGGGCATCTATTTCTGCGATTAGGGCTACTGCGTGTGTCCAACGTCCCCCACTGTAGTCTTGTGCTGGGGAAATGGCGGGCCCTCCGGCTACCTGCCTCCATTTATCCGCTGGACATGCGGCCCTGACCAGTTGGTGTATATCCCTTAGGTGCAGTTGGTGTCTTACCCAAATCCTATCTAATTCTTCCCAAAATTTTGTATTTGCGCTTTTAGGTTGTAGTTTACCCAGGGAGGCCATTATCTGTTGTCTTTCGCCCAGGGTAAATGGTCTGTAATTTGCTTTTGGCTGTGCGTCTGTTCCCCCTCGGGTTACTGGCGCCAAGTTGTGTTCTAGCGCTTCTCCTTCCTCTGGAGGGGCGGTTGGTCCCTGCTGTATGGACTCAAAAGGGGGCAGAGGAACAGTTTCCCCTCCCCATTGATTCTCCTCTAATACTCGATTCTTTTTCTCCAATTCCCTTACTCTGGATTCTAATTTTTTAATCTCATCCTTATCTTCGTTCCACTTTTTAGTGGAAGCCGCTACTTGTCCAATTAGTCCAGCTAATTGATGTACTAATAATACCCCTGCCTTTTTTGTTTTGTCTTTCTTTTCCCCATCTACCCACTTTCTCTGTTGTTCTAAGGTCTGAGAAACATCCCAGCCATCCCTTTGCATCATCTTAATCAGCGCGTGTCTGTCATATACTTATCAATGAGAGAACCCGCAGGTCCCCACTTAGTTTCTCTACCTGCCATCTTGCAGACTTCTACCCCCCACTGGCCACAATTACTTCCTTAGAAACGTGTTTTCTCCACCGTTAGGGTTTCTATTTATACTCACATCCACGATTACCTCCTCGGCAACGTGTTTCCTCCACCGGAGTCCGGCTCTAGGTCAGAGTGATCAGCTTCTTTGCGGCACTGCTTTACAACGTGACAGACAAGTATACAAACTACACAAACTTTTATGCAAACAGGTGGCAAACTCTGCGTTTGTTCGCCACTACAGAGTTTGATGTTAAATGACCTTTGTCACTTGTGCTTCACAATCCTAAGTGCCCTTGTGCCTCTACACCCACTTCAGGGACCTGACCTTCGTGTGGGAGATTTCCCCTCTTAACAACCGGTCTAAGGCTGCACGTTTGAGACAGGCACTTCCTTGTCCGTAGTCGATCAGCACAAGTAACAATCAATACTTATTTCTATCCAATAGTACCATAAATTCCCCTAATTTTCACCCATTTTTAACTGCATTGTTGGCTCAGTCTGACTCCCACAGATTCAATAATCTCTACTCCAGTTCGCCGTTCGAGGCCAACCGATCAACTCACCAGCAGTGAGATCCTGCCCGACTACGCCAATTTGTTGTGGGAAAATCACCACTCGGAGTCAGACTTAAAGATTCAACACGCAGTTTTATTGGACAAAGCTTTGGGAGAAGCGGTAGATGTAGTTTATATGGATTTCAGCAAGGCGTTTGAAAAGGTGCCCCATGCAAGGCTTTTGAGAAAGTGAAGGGGCATGGGATACAAGGGGACATTGCCTTGTGGATTCAGAACTGGCTTGCCCACAGAAGGCAAAGAGTGGTTGTAGATGGTCTTTTTCAGCATGGAAGTCGGTCACCAGTGGAGTGCCCCAGGGATCTGTTCTGGGACCCTTGCTCTTTGTGATTTTTATAAATGACCTGGATGAGGAAGTGGAAGGATGGGTTGGCAAGTTTGCTGATGACACAAAGGTTGGTGGTGTTGTGGATAGTGTAGAGGGATGTCAGCAGTTGCAACGAGACATAGATAAGAAGCAAGACTGGGCAGATAAGTGGCAGATGGACTTCAACCCAGATAAGTGTGTGGTGGTTCATTTTGGCAGGTCGAATAGGATGAAAGAATATAATATTAAGGGTAAGACGCTTGGCAGTGTGGAAGATCAGAAGGATCTTGGGGTCCGGGTTCATAGGACACTCAAAGCAGCGTTGCAGGTAGAGGCTGTGGTTAAGAAGGCGTATGGAATACTGGCCTTCATCAATAGAGGAATTGAGTTTAGAAATCGGGAGATAATGCTGCAGCTGTATAGGACCCTGGTCAGACCCCACCTGGAGTACTGTGCCCAGTTCTGCCTCATTACAGAAAGGATGTGGAAGCCATAGAAAGGGTGCAGAGGAGATTTACAAGGATGTTGCCTGGATTAGGTGGCATGCCTTATGAAGATAGGTTGAGAGAGCTAGGTCTTTTCTCCTTGGAGAAGTGAAGGATGAGAGGTGACCTGATAGAGGTGTATAAGATGTTGAGGGTATTGATAGAGTGGATTCTCAGAGGCTTTTACCCAGGGCTGAAATGGTTGCCACAAGAGGCCACAGGTTTAGGGTGCTGGGGAGTAGGTACAGAGGAAACGTTAGGGGTACGTTTTTCACTCAGAGGGTGGTGGGTGCATGGAATCGGCTGCCGGTAGTGGTGGTGGAGGCGGATTCGATAGGGTCTTTTAAGAGACTTTTGGATAAATTCATGGAAGTTAGTAAGATAGAGGGTTATAGGTAAGCCTAGTAGGTAGGGACATGTTCGGCGCAGCTTGTGGGCCGAAGGGCCTGTTTGTGCTGTAGCTTTTCTATGTTCTATGTTCTAAGTTCTAGAAGTGCTGGGCTCTCCGCAGTGCGCGCAGTCACCTTCTCAACTTTACAATGGCAGTTGAGCATCTTGTGTACATTTTCAAATAATAGACAAGTACGGATATTAGCCGTTAGCACATCGTTATACATAGAGTAGACAAGGACATTGGCAGTTAACACATCGTTATACATAGAATAGATACATTATGCATTATTTTCCCCCATCAAAGACTGATCTCATTACAAAAACTCATTGTTTTGGTTCTGGTTTATCTCAAGCTAAGGTGCCTCAAGGTCTGATCTGTTTCCTGCAGCAATTTAGACACTAACAGGTTTTAACTTGCTGTGCAATGTCTGTGCCCAAGTCAGCACATCTTAATGTCTTTTCCCAGAGTCCATTTTGTGCCAGGTAACCATCTTGTATCCTTTAATTTTGATGTTACTCCAACACATGGGATGTCACTGCCTGCCCCTAAAGCAGCGTGAATCTGCTGCTCAGTGGGAAAACACCAGCTTATATAGGATGTTTGGTCTTTGCTCCAGATTTCCATCTTTTTTGTGTTTGATGTCTACGTGCACTCCTGTCTCTCAGAATCAGAAATTATGCCTTTATTGAGAAGATGCTATGCTGTCAATCGCTAAAACTGATCCAATTTTGACCAGTAACTTGGCAGATAGAAGTTACATCCAAGACCTTGTTGTCCAAGTATGTGCAAAGTGCTGGCAGCGTGTGCCCGTGATGGGAGTGTGTGCAAGGCTTGGGTTTAAATTGTCCGGAGAGAGTATTTATTTGCATCACAGAGGAAATTAAACCTCATGATGCCAGCTTTAGCGAAGGCGATGCGGGAGTTCCGATTGAATGTTGTGACAACGGAAGCAATGAAGACCGTTCTTAAAGAAGCGAGCTTATTGAAACCAAGGTGGAAACAAGCTGTAACAATAACATTCGGAATTTAGTGAGCACGGATTTTACATTTCCAGTGGCCCTGCCAGACTCTGTGTCCTTGAGAATCTTGGGATTGTGTTTATCGGTGGATAACGCATTTTTGTTGTGTCAATGAATAAGGATTGGGCATTTTAAAAATTGAAGTGTCTCACTGTTTACTTGTGATTACTACAATCATTCAGTAGAGACCTGCCAAATGTTTGCGGTATAAATTTAACATGCATTTAAAAAGACAATTGACACAGATGATGAGGTAAATGGAGGCGCTTAAAGATAAGGGTCGGAATTCTCCGGACCCCCAAGCCCCGCTGCAAGCGAGAATGGAGCATTTGGCGCTGAGTTAAAACTCTATTCGTTGCAGCGGGACTGGACAATCCCAGCTGTGGGCGAGGTGGGAGAATTCCGGCCAAGATGTTTTATTGGGCAGAATTTTAGCCCCCCTTCCTCCAGTTGGATTTTCTGGTCCCACCGATGTCGATGGGGGTTTGAAGGATTTGCCGCATTTCACTATCCTGCGCCCGCCATGACAGGTGTGGAAAATTCTGCCTTAAAACAAGGATGTGATGCTGTGGTTTATGATTAAATCTTTTAAAGGGCATTCATTTTTCAAATCAGAAACAGAAACTTCCTAAATGTTTGTAACGGGCGGTGGGGAAGTTTTATAAGGCCTCAATACATTGTTGTGTAGAATGACCAGTATTGTGGTTTAAAACAAGTATTGCACAACAAGACTCACTCGTCTCAAGTTGACCACTACTTTGCATTCATAGAATCATAGAATCTGCATGGCGGCACAGTGGTTAGCACTGCTGCCTCACAGCGCCAGGGACTCGGATTTAATTCCTGGCTTGGGTCACTGTCTGTGTGGAGTTTACACATCCTCCCCGTGTCTGCATGGGTTTCCTCCGGGTGCTCCAGTTCCCTCCCACAGTCTGAAAGACGTGCTGGTTAGGTGCATTGACCCGAACAGGTGCCAGAGTGTGGCGACTAGGGGAATTTCACAGTAACTTCATTGTGGTGTTAATGTAAGCCTTGCCTGTGACTAATAAATAAACTTTCATAGAATCCCTACAGTGCAGAGGAGGCCATTTGACCCATCGAGTCTGCACCGACCACAATTGCACCTAGGCCCTATTTCCGTAACCCATCATATTTACCTTATCTAGTCCCCCCTGACGCTAAGGAGAAATTTAGCATGGCCAATAAACCTAACCTGCACATCTTTGGACTGTGGGAGGAAACCGGAGCACATGGAAGAAACCCACGCAGACACAGGAAGAATGTGCAAACCCCACACAGACAGTGACCCAAGCCAGGAATCGAACCCGGGTCCCTGGTGCCATGAGGCAGCAGTGCTAACCACTGTGCCACCATTCTGGAATGTTTGAACAGGAAAGGAAAATCGTGACACATGGAAATTTGGAATCTCTTCTTGCAATTCAGGGAATCTAAAAGCAATTAAACAGAATGTGCTATAAGCGGCCTGGTTTATTTGGTGGGGACCCATGCAGGAAATGATTGCACCCACCCCCGCCCCCTGGAAGAAAAACCAGTCCTAAACTGACCTACATTAGACTAGGCTGCCCCCCTCGTGATAGCAGGTTGGGGGGTGGCCTTAGTAAGCTGAGGGCCAGACCTCTGCCAGACCAGCCTCAGCAGCTTCTGGAGTTATGGAGACCCACGAAGTCCCGGCTTCAGCAACTGATGGTTAATCTGATTGGCTGCTGGGACTGCGCGGAGTGCCAGACTGAAGGTCATGGCGACTAGGCCCAGCGAGGCCCCAGGCTTATAGGGTGCCGGGTGGGCAGGATGCCTACAGGACACCTTCCAATGGAGGTACCCCACCTTCACTTACAACCTTTTCACCAACTTTCTGGCTCTCACCCACCTTCCACTGCCCGTGTATTATGGGAAATAATCGGTCACTGCAGGGACATCAAGAGGTCTAAGGGTGATCAGACTAATTGGCGCCTTAACCAACCACTACAATATGGGGATCACTACAATACGGGGGTGGAACGGTGACACAGTGGTTGGCACTGCTGTCTCATAGCACCAGGGACCTGGGTTCAATTCTGGCCTTGGGTGTCTGTGTGGAGTTTGCACGTTCTGCCCATACCTGTGTGTGTTTCCTCCTGATGCTCTAGTTTCCTTCCACAGTTCAAAGATGTGTAGGTTAGGGGGATTGGCCATGGTAAATGCGTGGGGTTACGGAGAAAGCGTCTGAGTGATGCTCTGTCGGAGAGACGGTGCAGACTCGATGGGCCGAATGGCCTGCTTCTGCACGGTAGGGGTTCTATGATTCTGAGTATGGGGACTGGGTGGCGAGTGGGCAGGATGGCGAAGGGGCTTGCCACTTGACATTTTTTTATGTGTCCCCTTACTGAAAGCACACCTGGGGGATGTTTAAATCCAGTCTAACAGGCTTGGCAGTATTTGGACAGAGAGCAACAGGGTTGTCCGGGGATTTCCAATGGCTCTGCAAGTGCGCCGAGCTTGGTCTGGGGTGAGAATCCCTTATTGCTGCATGAATAGTGGGCTGGTCTGCACCCTAGGGTCAACAGCCTTTCTTCTGCCACATTCCTGGATGAAATAGCATCTGGGGAGCCTGGGCTATGGGAGCCTCCCCAACATCGCCAGACTTTCAACATATGCTTCCTAATCTGCTGTACACATTCCCTCCTGCTCTAGGCCCCTCCTTTATCGCTTTACCTCTCATCATCACTTCAGCCATTTAAATCCTCTTACCCTCCACCCCCAGCACAAACACGGCTGCCTCCCTTCCAAGAATTGCCGCCTTGAGGATGTTCTGATCTTATCTCTGACCGGATTTCTATTTTTATCTTTTACCTTGGTGCCTTTATTACTTGGTATTTCCCTTCTTGTTTTTGATTGGGTATCTAAAGCTTGCCTTTACAAACTTTCCTGTTCCCCACCCCCCACTCCCTGCTGTCTCTGACGCTGCTTGAAAGTTGATCTTCTGTAACACCTTCCAGCTCTGATGAAAGGCCATTGATCTGAAATGGTAACTGGGTTTTTCTCTCTCTCTCTCCACACATGTTGCTTCATATGGCAAACTGGTCAGAAATTGAAAAGCTTCTGGAAAGTGATGAGTTGGATCCAAAATTGGCTCAGTGGCAGGAAGCAAAGGATAATTGTTAATGTGTGTTTTTGTGACTGAAATGCTGTTTGCAGTGTGGTTCCATAAGACTGAACACCAGGTCCCTTGTTCATTGTACATTAAATATCAATGATTTTAGACTTAAATGTAGCGGGCATGGTTAAGAGTCATAGAGGTTTGCAGCATGGAAAAAATCCCTTCGGCCCAACTTGTCCATGCCGCCCTTTTTTTTAACCACGAAGCAACCTGCAGGATGCCGAATGACTTCTTCACTATTCTGTCCACCTGTGACTCCAGTTTTAAAGAGCTATGAACCTGTAGCCCTAGATCTCTTTGCTCTGTAACTCTCCCCAACAACCTGGGGAGTAGTAAGGGTGTGGAATGCCCTGCCTGCAGCAGTAGAGGACTCGTCAACATTAAGAGCATTCAAATGGTTATTGGATAAACATATGGATGATATTGGAATAGTGTAGATTAGAGGGGCTTTAGATTGGTACCACTGGTCGGCGCAACATCGAGGGCCAAAGGGCCTGTACTGCGCTGTAATGTTCTATGTTCTAACCTACCATTAACTGAGTAAGTCCTGCCCTGGTTCGATCTCCCAAAATGCATCACCTCACATTTATCTAAATTAAACTCCATCTGTCATTCGTCAGCCCACTATCCCAATTGATCAAGATCCCGTTGCTATCCTAGCACTGTTCACTATGCCACCAATCTTGGTGTCATCTGTAAACTTACTAACCATGCCTTCTATATTCTCATCCAAATCATTAATATAAATGACAAATAACAGTGGGCCCAGCACCGGACCCTGAGGCACACCGCTGGTCACAGGCCTCCAGTTTGAAAAACAACTCTCTACAACCACCTTCTGTTATCCAGCCAATTTTATATCCAGTGGTTTGCAGATGATACAAACATTGGCTGTGGTTGGTAATGAGGACAGAAACTGTAGACTGCAGGAAGTTATAAATAGACTGGTTAGGTGGGCAGACAAGGGGTAAGTGGAATTCCACCGGAAGAAATGGGATCTAATATATTTGAGGAGGGAAAACAAGGCAAAAGAATACATAATAAAAGATATGGGGGGGGGCGATTCTCACCAAAAAATTCCAAGTGTCGAATTTGCGTAAAAACTGGAGTGAATCCCGCTGTGCACCCACCACAATCCCACCCAGGCCCTATCCCCAAAATGCCTGTATTTACCCGAGCGAGTCCCCCTGACACTAACGGGCAATTTAGCTTGGCCAATCCACCTAACCTGCACATCTTTGGGCTGCGGGAGGAAACTGGAGCACCCGGAAGAAGCCCACACAAACACGGGGAGAACATGCAAACTCCATGCAGACAGTGACCCAAGCCGGCTGTGAGGCAGCAGTGCTAACCATTGTGCCACCATGCCGATAAGAGGGACGATTCTCCCAAAAAAATTCTAAGTGTCGAATTTGTGTAAAAACTGGAGTAAATCACGCTGTATTTTTCAGTGGGAGTTTAGAAAAGAATCTCTCAAACTCAGTGCACTGCAGAGTGCCACAGCATGAATCCCGTTGAAAATCAGTGGGTGGAGCCTATCCCTGCTGGAGAGGCCGGCAGCATAGCGCTGAGCGGGCCACCAGGCAATGGCCGATCTGTCAGCTCCGAGTTTGACGCATGTGCAGTAGCCCCACACTGCTGGCCTCCCAGTTGCTGGCCAGCTCGATCGCTGGCCAACACTATGATCTCCGCATTGCCAGCCCTCCCCCCGCCACAGCCCAAACACTGGCCCCCCAAACATGCCCATGCCTCAAACCTCCTCACCCCCAGCCCGCCTCAATGCCCCTCCCACCTCAGCCCCGATCTCCCGATCCCACCCCCCATCCCCCCCGCCCACCAGCAGCTACGAGCACCGCCGCCTCCCCCGGTCGCAGTGGTGTCCCTCTCCACCCCCAGCAGGTTGACCCCCCCCCCGCCCCCGCACCCTGATAGCCACCTCTGGTCACTGGCCTCCCTCTCTCTGTCACTCAGCCCAAATGCAGAGTGGCGGTGGGACCCCCCACTCCCACCAATCGCCCCCCCCCCCCAGAGGTCTGCCCCTATCAGGCTCCACCCCTTGGCACTGCCCTATGCCAGTTGGGCAGTGCCAGGATGCCCTCTCGGCATTGGCACTTTGCCCCTCGGGCAGTGCCTGGGGACCCAGGCTGGCACTGCCAAGGTGGCAATGACCAGAGGGCATATCCCCAGTGCCCACTCCTGGGGGCCTCGATGACCCCCCCTTCACTCCAGCGGGGTCGGGCTGCCAGCTGCCCGCAGGTGGGGAACCATAGTAAACCCCACCTGGCTTGGAGTTGACAGCGTTAGAACTCTGTGCGGAGGCCATGGTGCCCAGTGGGGAGCCCATAAAACAGCCTCCACTTGAGTCTCCCGACTCGATGGGAGAATTGCCACCAAGATGTTGAGAAGTACAGAGGGACTATGGAGTGCATGTTCACAGATCCCTAAAGATAGCAGGACAGGAAGGTAGGTGGTTTAGAAGCCCTTTGGAATAACTTCCTTTATTAATTGAGTTGTAATGGACATTATATGAAAACTGCAGTAAACATTAGTTAGACTCCAGTGAGAGTATTAATTACAGTTCTGGTCAGTGTTACAGCGAGGATATGATCACAGAAGAGAGGGTGCAATGGAGAATGAGGATATTGTCACCACTCAATAATGTTAAGAATGAGGGGAGATTGGATAGACTGGGGTTGTTTTCCTTTGAAAAGAGAAGTTTAAGAGGTGATTTAATTGAGGTGTCTAAGAGTATGAGGGGCCAAGATAGAGTGAATAGGAAAGATCAGAGAGCTCAATAACCAGGGGCGTAGATTTAAATTAACTGACAGAAGGACGAGAGGAGATTTGAGAAATCCTTTCCACTCAGTCAGTGGTCAGTGTCTGGAATTCACTGCCGGAGAGGGCGACAGAGGCAGGAAATATTCTCAACTTTAAAAAATACTCGGACGTGCACTTGAGGTGCTGTAACCTATAGGGCTACAGATCAGAACTGGACAATAGGGTTAGGCTGGGTAATTCTTTTGGCTGGCATCGAAATGATGGACTGAATGGCCTCCTTCCAACTCTGGCCTTGGCCCTGTAAGTTATAGCATTCTCAAGTGCATATCCAAATGCTTTTTTCCCCTGAGATGAGAGCTCTCACACATTCCTTTTGGATGTTAGTGAAGGAACCCATTGGAGTAGCCAGGGCACTCTGGTCCTACAATGCTTTATATTTTTGCATCGTTCTCAACACATTTGGGGCAGAATTCTCCCAAGCTGCTTATGCCGCGTTTGGTGATGGGAAGGCACAGAGAACCTGGCAGGAGCCAAAAAGCCAGGAAGCTGCGTCAATTCTGACATCCCATCAGTGAAGGGGAGTCACAGGTTAACAATTAATGCCATTCATTATTGGCCAAACGGATTCCATTCTTTTGGGGGCAGCAGGGTGGCACAGTGGCACAGTGATTAGCGCTGCTGCCTCACAGCACCAGGGACCCGCATTCAATTTCGCCCTTGGGTCACTGTCTGTGTGGAGTTTGCACATTCTCCCTGTGTCTGCGTGGGTTTCCTCCGGGTGCTCCGGTTTCCTCCCACAGTCCAAAGATGTGCGGGTTAAGTTGATTGGCTATGCTAAATTGCTGCTTAGTGTCAGGGGGATTGGAGGGTAAATACATGGGGTTACAGGGATAGGGTTCGGGTGGGATTGTTAATATAGAACATAGAACATAGAACAGTACAGCACAGTACAGGCCCTTCAGCCCTCGATGTTGTGCCGAGCTTTGTCCGAAACCAAGATCAAGCTATCCCACTCCCTATCATTCTGGTGTGCTCCATGTGCCTATCCAATAACCGCTTGAAAGTTAATAAAGTGTCCGACTCCACTATCACAGCAGGCAGTCCATTCCACACCCCAACCACTGAGTAAAGAACCTACCTCGGACATCCCTCCTATATCTCCCACCATGAACTCTATAGTTATGCCCCCGTGTAAAAGCTACATCATATTGTCGATGTAGACCCAATGGACCGAATGGCCTCCTTCTGCACTGTAGGGATTCTATACCATGAGCAATCGAAAGCTCATAGTTATGCCAAGTCAGGGTTACATTGGTTTAATCATGTAACTCACAAGTTCTCAGCCCCACAGAACTCCAGATGGTATATCAGTGGAATGGAATGCTGCTAACCTCTAAGTGTGCGAGAGTCCCAGAGGTGAGGTCACGTGAGGAACAATGTGATCTAAGGTGTCAAACCTTAGCTGCCCCACTTCTCCCATAGGTCTGTCATTCACACCCTTGTGTACTCAGCACCCATTCTGGCCTTCAATGTCTCGTCACAGAGAGGAGGCAAAAGTAAGAATGGTTCAGGGAGCTTTTCTACAAATCCCCATTCGAGGCAGGAGGTGGGGGAGGGAGAGGTGTCTGCAACTCCAGCAGGAGGCACTGCACGGGAGGACAAAGCCAGGGAGAGCATCAGCAGGACACTGAGGAGAAGAGACCCAGACTGCAGAGATGACTGGTAACACCAAGGGCTCTAACGTCTACGAGTCTCCTTTCTACAAATGAGTGAGAGGCTGTGCAGGGCAAGGCTGTGATTGTCCAGCAATCTGGTCCACCACATATGCCACATGCTCAGAGAAAACATGAGGCCACGTGGGTTTGGAGACTTCCCCCTGTCTGTGGCCCACTTTCTTAGCTCTGGGTCTTTCCAGACAGCAGCTGGGAGCCTGGGTGGCATTTCTCAGTGAGGAACACATCAGAGTGTTCAGGAGGTGACCTACGCCCTTTAGAGGAGGGCCCATCATTGTGTGAACTTTGCTCTGGATGAGAAAAGCTAGGCTTTGTAGCAATCTGTGGATTTCCAAGGGTGCAGGGAGCAATAGACTGCACCCATGTGGCTACACGACTTTCCATAGCAGCAGCCCTTGATGTTCATCAACCATAAGGGTGTCCATTCCATCAATGTGCAGTTGGTGTGTGGCTATCAGAAGCAAATCCTGCACATGTGCACACTGTTCCCTGGGAGTTGCCATGATTCCGACATCCTCAGTCACTCCCAGGAGCCTGGGGTCTTTGAGGGATTGAATGCCTGCAGGAATGGTGGCTGGGGGGTAAGGACTGGCCACTTAAAAGCTGGTCAATGATTCTGGTGCATCACACTCAGATGCACCAGAAAAAGATGCAACGCTGCTCACGCCACCATACATTCCATCAGAGAGCAGACCATTGCACTGCTGAAGGTGCGATTCAGATGCCTGGGCCACTCAGGTGGCTGTCTATAATATACACTGGAGAGGGTTTGTGCATTATTGCAATTTGTTGTGCCCTTCACAATCTGGCAATACAGAGAGGTGAGGCCCTGCCAGAGGCTGAACTGGAGGAGGATGAGCTGTCCTCAGAAGATGACGATGAGGAGGTGCAGGAAGCCCAGGGAACGCTTAGGGACAATATGAGCACTGTGGTGGACCTCAGTTGTGCCTTTGTCCTATATGGACCACCGTTGTGTGTGCTTGTCATACCTGGACACATCCCCTTCCAGTTTGGTTCCTCCCCTCGGCACCTAGTATAAAGTTGGCTATCTCCTCCCCCTTGTTCAGTCCAGGTTGGTTATTTGTTAGGATCTGCTCCTGATTCTGTTGTGAATAAAAGCCTACACTTATATTGGTATATCGGTAGTCTTTCGCCTTATTGATAGCGCATCAATTTTATTCACAACAGTTACTAGTATGGAGCAGTTTCTAAAACCTGACAAGTTAGCATTAGACCCTCAAGAGGATGGAGCCTCTGATAAATTTGATCATTGGTTGGACTGCTTCGAAGCATTCGTCGACACCGCTACGGCCATCAACACCGGCGCCGCTAAACTCCACGTGCTCCGCGCCCGGGTAAGCGAAGCTGTCTATGGAATCTTCCGGGACGCTGCTACATACGCGGACGCTATCGAACTCCTAAAAGGGCAGTTCCGAAAGAGCCCTAACGTGGTTTACGCCAGACATCTCCTAACTACCCGCAAGCAGCAGCCAGGAGAATCGTGCACCCAACTAGACCAGCTACAGTCCCTCCATAACGACCTCTGTCATCCGGGTGTCACCAGATTTTTCCATTTTGTCAAGTCCCATAACCTGTCCTTCTCCCTTGAGGAAGTCCGGACGATTACCAGGCAATGCAGGGTCTGTGCTGAGTGCAAACCGCAGTTCTACCGGCCAGGTAGGGCGCACCTTGTAAAGGCCACTCGTGCGTTTGAGCGCCTTAGCATTGATTTTAAAGGCCCCCTCCCCTCCTCTAACCGCAATGTTTATTTCCTGAATATCATTGACGAATACTCACGTTTCCCTTTTGCCTTCCCCTGCTCGGACATGACCACGGCTACAGTGATTCGGACCCTAACCTCGCTCTTCACCCTGTTTGGCTTCCCAGCCTATGTCCATAGCGATCGTGGGTCCTCTTTCATGAGTGACGAGCTGAGGCAGTACCTGCTCGCCAAAGGCGTTGCCTCCAGCCGCACCATTAGCTATAACCCCAGGGGCAATGGTCAAGTAGAGCGGGAGAACGCAACCGTCTGGAAGGCCATTCTATTAGCGTTACGGTCTAGGGGCCTTCCAGTCAGCCGTTGGCAAGACGTCCTTCCGGACGCATTCCATTCCATTAGGTCACTCTTGTGCACAGCGACCAATACGACCCCTCACGAGCGGATGTTTTCGTTTCCTAGGAAGTCCTCCTCGGGTACTTCGCTCCCGGATTGGCTGATGTCCCCGGGACCCGTCCTGCTTCGGAAGCATGTGCGGACCCATAAGGCAGATCCCTTAGTCGAGGAGGTCCAATTGCTCCACGCTAACCCCCAATACGCTTATGTAGCGTACCCTGATGGGCGGGAGGACACGGTTTCTGTCCGTGACTTGGCACCCGCGGGTGCCCCTGAGGTTACCATGTCCTTCCGCCCCACAGTCCCCTGGTGTCGTCCATTCGGAGACTGCTACGCCTGTTCCTCCCTCAGTCCCTGTCCCCAATGTAGTGCGCCCAGAGCCTGTTGCGGCCCCCCACCCCTCAGCTCCGGTTCCCACTGTTCCCCATGCGCCACCAGGGCCACTGCTCACTCCCTTCGCCCCTGTGTACAGCTTGCTTGAGTCGCCGGAGCCGTCGCCACGCAGTACCCGACAACTGGACGGGATGACGGATCGGTCCGCTTCACACCACCTAGCGCCTTCTCTCGACGCTCACTGTACGGAGCCTGGGCCGACATCGCTCCCTGCTCGGACGACTCTGTGACCTGCACTACGACGATCGCGACGGCGGATCAAGCCACCGGTTCGTCTGGACTTGTAATATTGTTTTCCACTTCACCCCCGTGTTGATTTTTTAAAAGGAAGGGGTGAATGTGGTGGACCTCAGTTGTGCCTTTGTCCTATATGGACCACCGTTGTGTGTGCTTGTCATACCTGGACACATCCCCTTCCAGTTTGGTTCCTCCCCTTGGCACCTAGTATAAAGGTGGCTGTCTCCTCCCCTTTGTTCAGTCCAGGTTGGTTATTTGTTGGGATCTGCTCCTGATTCTGTTGTGAATAAAAGCCTACACTTATATTGGCATATCGGTAGTCTTTCGCCTTATCGATAGCGCATCAAGCACCATGTTGTCATGGAGGAGGAGACTTGGGAGGCATGCTCATGAGAGGAGATTCACCCAGGATGCTGCCTGGCATAGAACATTTAAGTTATAAAGAGAGGTTGGATAAGCTTAGGTTGTTTCCATTGGAGCAGAGAAGATTGAGGGGCGACCTGACCGAGGTGTACAAGATTGTAAGAGACATGGACAGATTGGATAAGGAGCAGCTGTTCCCCTTAGTTGATGGGTAGTCACGAGGTGACATAGGTTCAAGGTGAGGGGCAGGAAGTTTCAGGGGGGTATGAGGAAACTTTATAACCCAGAGGGTGGTGATGGTCTGGAATATGCTGCCTGGGAGGGTGGTAGAGGCAGGTTGCCTCACCTCCCTTAAGAAGCACTTGGCACGTTATAACATTCAGGGTTATGGGCCAAGTTCTGGTAAATGGGATTAGGTGGGAGGTGTGTCGATGCAGACTCTATGAACCAAAGGGCCTTTTCTGCACTGTTTGATTCTGTGATTATATGATACCCTCATAGCTGAAAGGTTCCAGGAGAAGTAAAAAGTCTGATCATCAGGAGACATTGCCTCTCACTCTCCAAGTATTTTGTGACTTCTTCATCCTGGGCGGTGCGGTGGCACAGTGATTATCACGGCTGCCTCATAGCGCCAGGCACCCGTGTTCGATGCCCGACTTGGGTCACTGTCTGTACGGAGTCTACACGTCCTCCCCGTGTCTGTGTGGGTTTCCTCCGGGTGCTCCGGTTTCCTCCCACAGTCCAAAGATGTGCAGATTAGGTGGAATGGCCATGTTAAATTTCCCCTTGGTGTCAGGGGGACTAGCTGGGTAAATGCTTGGGGTTATGGGGATAGGGCCTGGGTGGGATTGTGGTCGGTGCAGACCCAATGGGCCGAATGGCCTCCTCCTGTACCGTAGGGATTCTAAGTGAAAAGCCGAACCATCGCAGAGAGGATGGGTCCTGCATTCACACTGGGGCCTTGAGTCTCTAGGGTCAGATCTTAGCTGTGGTCATTGGTGTCCTGGTAATGTGCTCACTCTGTCAACTTAATGTCCAGCAAGGAAGAACAGCGATGTGAGTAAAGGCTGGGTGTTTCCTGTGCCATGTAAGGATGCAAACACTGGCACAAAAGAAGTGCAGACCAGCTTAGAGCTCTCACCCTGAAATGCATAGCATGGTTTGGGACGTTGTTAGTTCGCAAACCCAGATGTGCAGAGAGTCAATATCTGGCTGAGCCCTCATCAGCCATTGCTATTCCTTGAGGATTAATGATTGAGAACTCACCCACTATACACTCCAAATAAAGATTTACACACATCTCCCTGACAACACACAAGGGCACATCAACACACATGGGAACAGAAGCAAGTGGCGCTAAGGTTGACATCATGTAAATCACATCTTAAGAAGGGACACTCAGTGTGAGAAAGGTTGAACCTCGGGATAAGAGAGTTGCAAATATCCAGACCAACATGCTTTCGCCTGACCATCACATTCACAGACCTGTGGAATGGTTTTCAAAAAGTGCAATTTATTCATAGCAATAGAGCACCCACGGCATTGAAGTGACATCAAAACTTCTTAACTTTCCTAACCTTAGCACTATGCCTTGATACAGCCCCGACATCTGCAGCAGGGGTGGAGGCAGCCCGCTGCGTCCTGATGCTTGTGATAACCTTGGTGGACGTCCTCTGGTGCCTGAGCTCTGGATGGACCCGACCTCAATAAGGGTCTCCTGCTCACTGGCAGAAGAATCCTCGACAGCTTGTACTGTTGGAGTTGGCGTGGGCACAGGCCGAGGGAATACTGAGCAGCTACACACCCCTTGGAGTGTTCTGAATGGAGGCCCCTAGGGTGTCCAGTTGATGCTTATCCTCCCTGTGGATGCCAAAGGGTCCCGGCCTGATTCCTCCAAGACGGGGCAGCTGGAGGGAGGGCAAGGTGCCTGGTCCCCACATGGCCTACATCTTGACGGTGCCCACCAGAGTGTGTGGCTGTGGAGTGCAGGGTCTGTCGGCCCACCAGGAGAGTCGGAGAGGAACTCGTCTGTGCATAATTAATGAGGTTCCAAATGCAGAATCTGGCGCGGTCTCCCGCCATTCTGGCCAGTGGGACAGGCGGCGCCAAGGGAGAATTCTGCCCTTAGCGAGGGCTGTTACCTACATCGGTCAAGAGGTGCTCACCATTTTCTGATACTAAAGGAGTTAATAATGCTGCTTAGATTGTATTGGCATGTCAATAGACCTTAACATTCAAAATTCTCTGATGAATTCAGCCAAAATTGGTTACTTAAGCCATTACAGTCAGCACATTAATTGCTTATACCATGCCGATTTAAACGGTTCTGCTCATTTTGGTCAAAACCATATCTTCAAGTCGGTTTAATCGGCTACTCACACCCCACTAGCATGTGATAAACTTTAGTGATGAGATTCCGGATGAAACTGCTAGCAATTGGGAGTTGCTAAGTAAGATTTTGTAATTTCAAAATAAATGTATTGGTTGCTTGGTTTTCTCGTTTTATTGTCCACCGCATCTAATGGGCATCTCATGTTGACAGGGCGGCACGGTAGCACAGTGGTTAGCACTGCTGCTTCATGGCTCCAGGGACCTGGGTTCGATTCCCGGCTTGGGTCACTGTCTGTGTGGAGTTTGCACATTCTCCTCGTGTCTGCGTGGGTTTCCTCCGGGTGCTCCGGTTTCCTCCCACAGTCCAAAGATGTGCGGGTTAGGTTGATTGGTCATGCTAAAATTGCCCCTTAGTGTCCTGAGATGCGTAGGTTAGAGGGATTAGTGGATAAAATATGTAAGGATATGGGGATAGGGCCTGGGTGGGATTGTGGTCGGTGCAGACTCGATGGGCCAAATGGCCTCTTTCTGCACTGCAGGGTTTCTATGATTCTATGATTCTATGACTCCAAAATGCCCACTTATCGGTGGTAGAGCCTGCAAAAAGGGATTGAAGATAAAACAGGAACAAAATCAAATTCCAATTCAGCTCCAGGGTACTTCCCTCTGTAATGAAAAAGTTTACATTATTCAGTGTGCGTACAACTGGATTATTGTTCAGTACTGAGGCAAATAATCTAAAGAACTATTAGACTTGACAGTGTTTCTGCCTTCGTCAATACTAAGTCATAAGATTGAACCTTAACTTGCCAGGAGGCATTTTCGAGATCTGCTGTTTACCACTCCACTCCTCCCACCACTTGAGGCGAGACTATAAAACTAACCAGTTCAACAAAGTAACCCACTGATTCTGTTGTACACAATGAATAAATTATCTGTCCTTAATTCAAACCACAAGGCACCCAACACATAAGAACATAAGAACTAGGAGCAGGAGTAGGCCATCTGGTTCCTCGAGCCTGCTCCGCCATTCAATAAGATCTTGATTGATCTTTTCGTGGACTCAGCTCCACTTACCCGCCCGCTCACCATAACCCTTAATTCCTTTACTGTTCAAAAATTTATCTATCCTTGCCTTAAAAACATTCAATGAGGTAGCCTCAACTGCTTCACAGGGCACGGAATTCCACAGATTCACAACCCTTTGTGTGAAGAAGTTCCTCCTCAACTCAGCCCTAAATCTGCTTCCCCTTATTTTGAGGCCACGCTCCCTAGTTCTAGTTTCACCCGCCAGTGTAAACAACTTCCCTGCTTCTATCTTATCTATTCCTTTCATAATCTTGTATGTTTCTATAGGATCTCCCCTCATTCTTCTGAATTCCAATGAGTATAGCCCCAGTCTACTCAGTCTCTCCTCATAAGCCAACCCTCTCAACTCCGGAATCAACCTAGTGAATCTCCTCTGCACCCCCTCCAGCCAGGATATCCTTTCTCAAGTAAGGAAACCAAAACTGCACACAGTACTCCAGGTGTGGCCTCACCAGCACCTTGTAGAGCTGCAACATAACCTCGCTGTTTTTAAACTCCATCCCTCTAGCAATGAAGGACAAAATTCCATTTGCCTTCTTAATTATCTGCTGCACCTGCAAACCAACTCCTTGTGATTCTTGCACAAGGACACCCAGGTCCCTCTGCACAGCAGCATGCTGCAATTTTTTACCATTTAAATAATAGTCTATTTTACTATTATTCCTACCAAAATGGATGAACTCACATTTACCAACATTGTACTCCATCTGCCAGACTCCCACCCATTCACTTAGACTATCTATATCCCTTTGCAGACTTTCAGCATCCTCTGCACACTTTGCTCTGCACCTCATCTTAGTGTCATCTGCGAATTTTGACACACTACACTTGGTCCCCAACTCCAAATCAATATCTGTAAACAATTGCGGTCCCAACACTGATCCCTGAGGCACACCACTAGTCACTGATTGCCAACCATAAAAACACCCATTCTTTGCTTTTTGTTCGTTAACCAATCCACTATCCATGTTAATACATGACCCGTAACACTGTGTACCTTTATCTGATGTAGCAGTCTTTGGTGTGGCACCTTGTCAAATGCCTTCCGGAAATCCAGATACACCACAACCACAGGTTCCCCATTGTCCACTGCACATGTAATGTTCTCAAAGAATTCCATCAAATTAGTCAAACATGACCTTCCCTTCACGAACCCATGCTGCATCTTACCAATGGGACAATTAATATCCAGATGTCTCGCTATTTCTTCCTTGATGATAGATTCAAGCATTTTCCCTACTACAGAAGTTAAGCTAACCGGCCTATAGTTACCCACCTTTTGTTTACCTCCTTTTTTAAACAGTGGCGTCACATTTGCTGTTTTCCAATTTGCGGGAACCACCCCAGAGTCCAGCGAATTTTGGTAAATTGCCACTAGTGCATTTGCTATTTCTTCCGCCATCTCTGTTAGTACCCTGGGATGCATTCCATCAGGACCAGGAGACTTGTCTACCTTTAGCCCCATTAACTTGCCCAACACTACCTCTTTTGTGATAATGATAGTTTCTAGGTCCTCACCTGCCATAGCCTTCCTGTCATCAATTTTTGACATGTTATTTGTGTCTTCCACTGTGAAGACCGACACAAAATACCTGTTCAATGACTCAGCCATTTTCTCATTTCCAGTTATTACATCCCCCTTCTCATCCTCTAAAGGACCAAGGTTTACTTTAGCCACTCTTTTTCGTTTTATATATTTGTAGAAACTTTTGCTATCTGTTTTTATATTCTGAGCTAGTTTATTCTCATAATCCATCTTACTTTTCTTTATAGCTTTTTTCGGGACAATTTTGGGGAAACGTTTACAAATTAAGTTTCCATCAGTGATTCAGGTCTTTCTTTTATTTGGACCAAGTTAATTTCCACTGATCCAACATTATACTGGCCAGGAGTTTCAGATTCTAAAGACTGTCCTAATCACTCCACAGCGACAATATTGTGAAAAAAGCCTACCAATGCCTCTATTTTCTCAGAAGTCTAAGGAAATTTGACAGTCCTCACTGACTTTTACAGATGCACCATAGAAAGCATTCTTTCTGGTTATATTATATCACAGCTTGGTATGGCTCCTGCTCCGCCCAAGACAGCAAGAAACTACAAGAGTTTGTAATCGAAGCCCAGCCATCACGCAAACCAACCTTCCATCCATTGACCCTGTCTACACTTCCCGCTGCCTCGGAAAAGCAGCCAGCATAATTAAGGACCCCATACAACCCAGACATTCTCTCTTCCACCTTCGTCCGTCGGAGAAAAAGTACAAAATTCTGAGGTCACATGCCAACCGATTCAAGAACAGCTTCTTTCCTGCTGCCATCAGACTTTGGAATGGATCTACCTTATATTAAGCTGATCTTTCTCCACACACTGGCTATGACTGTAACACTACATTCTGCACTCTCTCCTTTCCTTCTCTATGAATGGTATGCTCTGTCTGTACAGCACGCAAGAAACAATACTTTTCATTGTTTGCTAATACATGTGACCTTAATAAAGCAAATCAATAAAATGAAACTGCCATCATTTGCCATCATTACACTCTGAAGCTGACAGCAAATTCTGGGATCTCCACATATGCAGTTAAATGTGGAAATCCAGAATTTTCTGTCAGTGTTAACCTGTTCTGCTGCAGGGTGTGCTATTGAAGCCCTTGCAGGTGAAAATTAATTAGAAATCACTGAATTGACTGAATTCTCATGTTTATGCTTTGGGGAGGCGATGGCCGAGTGGTATTATCGCTAGACTATTAATCGAGAAACTCAGCTGAATGTTCTGGGGACCCGAGTTCAAGTCCCACCATGGCAGATGGTGGAATTTGAATTTTAAAAGAAATCTGGAATTAACAATCTACTGATGACCATGAAACCATTTTGTCGGAAAAACCATCAGGTTCACTGATGCCCCTTCAGGGAAGGAAATCTGCTGTCCTTACCTGGTCTAGCCTACATGTGACTCCAAAGCCACCGCAATCCTAACTGCCCTCTGAAATGGCCAAGCAAGCCTCTCAGCTCAAGGACAATTGGGGATGGGCAATAAATGCTGATCCTGCCAGCGACACCCACATCCCATTAACAAATAAAGAAAATTCTCTCTGTAAGAACTTTTGCAAAGGTCAATGGTGGGATTTTCCAGCCACGCTCCCCCCAAGGCCAGAATTCCTGCCTGAGGTCAACGGACCTTTGCGTGGTCCACCCCTGCCCGCTTTGATTCCTGTGGCGGGTGGGATGGGAAAATTCCACCTCTTGTCTCTACTCTCTCTCTACAGATGCTGTCAGACCTACTGAGATTTTCCAGCATTTTCTGTTTTTGTTTCAGATTCCAGAATCCGCAGTCATTTGCTTTTATCCCATTGTAAATGTTATGCCTGGTTGAACAAGGTTTGGTTTGTAATACTGTGAAGAGTCAGAATTACTTTTGAACAACCTGTGGGACTCTGACAAACTAATTTTATATTTGTGGAATGCTATGTTTCTCCACTTCATGATCATTTAAAAAAAAATTGTGTTTATGTTATTTTAACTTCTACCTCAATCCCACGTGTAGATTCCAATCTGTGTTTATTTTTTGTTTTACTTATTCATGGGAGGTGTGTATTGCTGGAACAACCAATATGTGTTCCTGATTTCTAAGTAACCTACACACCTTCTTGAACCACTTCAAGCCTTGTGACGTAGGGACACCCACAGAGCTGTTAAGAGGGAAGTTCCAGGATTTGACCCAGCGAAAGTGAAGCAACAGTGACATAGTTCCAAGTTGGGATAGGATCTTGAAGAGGAACTTTACAAGAACCTCTGTTGCCCTTATTTTTCTGGATGGCGGAGTTTGTGGATTTGGAAGATGCCTTCAAAGAAACCTTGGCAGGTTGCTGTGGTGTATCTTGTAGATGGTACACACTGGTACTGTGCACTGGAGGTGTAGGGAGTGAATATTTAAGATGGTGGATGGGGTGCGATCAAGTAAGATGTTTGCCCTGGATGGTATTGAGCTTCTTGAGTGTTTTTGTAGCTGCACTCATCTACACAAGTGGAGAGTATTCCATCACATTCCTGACTCATGCCTTGCAGATGATGGGCAGGCTTGGGGAGTCAGGAAGTGTGTTACTAGCCACAAAAATCTTACCATCTGACTTGCTTTTGTAGCCGCAGTGTTTATCTGGATGGCTTCGAGTTACTGTCTGGAGTTTGCACATTCTCCCTGTGTCTGTGTGGGTTTCCTCCAGGTGCTCTGGTTCCCCCCCACAGTCCAAAGGTGTGCAGGTTAGGTGGATTGGCCATGATAAATTGCCCTTTAGTGTCCAAAGATGTGTAGGTTAGGTGGATTAGGCATGGTAAATGTGTGGGGTTACCGGGATAAGGTGGAGGGGAGGGGCTGGGTGGGATGGTCTTTCAGAGAGTCGGTGCAGACTCAATGGGCCGAATGGCCTCCTTCTGCACTGTAGAGATTCTGTGGATTCTCTGGCCTCAAATACACTAAAGAAGTAACAACACTTTGCACCAATAAGTACTTTAATAGGAGTAAAACGTTAAGGCTTCACAGGAGAATGATCAAACATTGACTATGAGCCACAGAAGGAGATATTTGGGCAGATGACCAAATGTTTGCTTAAACAGGCAGGTTTAATCAGCGTCTTAAATGTGTAAAGCAAGGAAGAGATATTTAGGGAGAGAATAACAGAGCTTAGGGTCTTGGCAGCTGAAGGTAGTGGAGTGATTAAAATCAGAGATCTTGAGAGGCCAGAATTGGTGGACAGCAGATTTCTGGGATAACTGTAGGGAGGGAGAAGACACCACAGTGAAAGGGAGGGATGAGGCCATGAAGGGTTTTGAAAATGAGGGTGAGTATTTTAAAATGAAAGCGTTCCTTGATTGGAGGTCAATGTTGGCGAGCACAGGGGTCACGAGCACTCAGTTACTATAGAATCAGTGGGCTCCACGTTAAATACTTGGACCTGGCAGTGATCCAGAAGAAGCTGTATGACTTACAGGAGACCACAAGACAGGAAACATATGCTCTGTCAGAAACACTAATGTCTCTCTTCCCTTTCAGAATTCCAGCCAGTCTTGTGTCTTCTGATTTGCTTCAGATTTCCAGTTTGTTCTTTTTATCTTCAAACATATCCGACGTGGTTGTATCTGAAGGGACATCACATTATAAACAGACAAATAACTCTGATTCCAATTTTTAAAGCTCTCGGCTGGAGATGGAGGGCTCTTTTCAGTTTGCTGGTCAAATTTATAGAGTCATAGAGTCATAGAGGTTTACAGCATGGAAACGGGTCCTTCAATCCAACTTGTCCATGCCACCTTTTTTTTTAAACCCCTAAGCTAATCCCAATTGCCCACATTTGGCCCTATCCCTCTATACCCATCTTACCCATTTAACTGTCTAAATGCTTTTTAAAAGACAAAATTGTACCTGCCTCTACTACTACCTCTGGCAGCTTGTTCCAGACACTCACCACCCTCTGTGTGAAAAAATTGCCCCTCTGGACCCTTTTGCATCTTTCCCCTCTCACCTTAAACCGATGCCCTCTAGTTTTAGAATCCCCTACCTTTGGGAAAAGATATTGACTATCCAGCTGATCTGTGCCCCTCATTATTTTATAGACCTCTATAAGATCACCCCTCAGCCTCCTACACTCCAGAGAAAAAAGTCCCAGTCTATCCAGCCTCTCCTAATAACTCAAACCATCAAGTCCCGGTAGCATCCTAGTAAATCTCTTCTGCACTCTTTCTAGTTTAATAATATCCTTTCTATAATAGGAGGACCAGAACTGTACACAGTATTCCAAGTGTGGCCTTACTCATGTCTTGTACAACTTCAACAAGACGTCCCAACTCCTGTATTCAATGTTCTGTCCGATGAAACCGAGCATGCTGAATGCCTTTTTCACCACTCTGTCCACCTGTGACTCCACTTTCAAGGAGCTATGAACATGTACCCCTACATCTCTTTGTTCTGTAACTCTCCCCCGTGCCCTACCATTAACTGAGTAAGTCCTGCCCTGGTTCAATCTACCAAAATGCATCATCTTGCATTTATCTAAATCAAACTCCTTCTGCTATTCGTCAGCCCACTGGCCCAATTGATCAAGATCCCACTTCAATCGGAGGTAACTTTCTTCACTGTCCACTATGCCACCAATCTTGGTGTCATCTGCAAACTTACTAACCATGCCTCCTATATTCTCATCCAAATCATTAATATAAATGACAAATAACAGTGGACCCAGCACTGATCCCTGAGGCACACCGCTGGTCACAGGCCTCCAGTTTGAAAAACAACCCTCGACAACCACCCTCTGGCTTCTGTCAAGAAGCCAATTTTGTATCCATTTAGCTACCTCACCCTGGATCCCGTGAGATTTAACCTTATGCAACAACCTACAATGCAGTATCTTGTCAAAGGCCTTGCTAAAGTCCATGTCGACAACATCAACTGCACTGCCCTCATCTACCTTCTTGGTTACCCCTTCAAAAAACTCAATCAAATTTGTCAGACATGATTTTCCACTCTCAAAGCCATGCTGACTGCCCCTAATCAGTCCTTGCATCTCTAAATGCCTGTAGATCCTGTCTCTCAAAATACCTTCCAACAACTTACCCACCACAGATGTGAGGCTTTGATTAAGGAGATATTTGAAAAATGAACAGTTAATCCATTGCTAACTTTTCTGATATTCATCAGTAAAGAAGAGATGAAAATTACTTGAAAATCCGTATTTTGCAACATAGCCTTTCCTGATACATTTTACACCAAGTACATTCCAATATCGCATAGTTAAGGGTAGACATTGGTGTAATGGTAGTGTCACCAGATTAATAATCCAGAGGCTCAGGCTATTGGAAATTAGACATGTCAGCTACAACTCTCACCAACTTTTACAGATGCACCATAGAAAGCATTCTTTCTGGTTGTATCACAGCAGTATGGCTCCTGCACTGTCCAAGATCGCAAGAAACTACAGAAGTTTGTGAACGAAGCCCAGTCCATCACGCAAACCAGTCTGCCATCCATTGACTCTGTCCACACTTCCCGCTGCCTTGGCAGAGCCAGCATAATTAATGACCCCACGCACCCCGGACATTCTCTCTTCCACCTTCCGTTGGGAAAAATATACAAAAGTCTGTGGTCACATACCAACCGACTCAAGAACAGCTTCTTCCCTGCTGCCATCGGACTTTTGAATGAACCTACCTTGCATTAAGTTGACCTTTCTCTACACCCTAGGTGATTTTTTAATTTTGATTTATTATTGTCACATGTATTAACATACAGTGAAAAGTATTGTTTCTATGCGCTATACAGACAAAACATACCGTTCATAGAGAAGGAAACGAGAGAGTGCAGAATGTAGAGTTACAGTCATAGCTAGGGTGTAGAGAAAGATCAACTTAATGCAAGGTAAGTCCATTCAAAAGTCTGACAGCAGCAGGGAAGTAGCTGTTCTTGAGTCGGTTGGTACGTGACCTCAGACTTTTGTATCTTTTTCCCAAAGGAAGAACGTGGAAGAGAGAATGTCCGGGGTACGTGGGGTCCTTAATTATGCTGGCTGCTTTGCCGAGGCAGCAGAAAGTGTAGACAGAGTCAATGGATAGAAGGCTGGTTTGCGTGATGGATTGGGCTACATTCACGACCTTTTATAGTTTCTTGCGGTCTTGGGCAGAGCAGGAGCCATACCAAGCTGTGGTACAACCAGAAAGAATGTTTTCTATGGTGCATCTGTAAAAGTTGGTGAGAGTAGCTGACATACCAAATTTCCTTAGTCTTCTGAGAAAGTAGAGGCTTGGTGGGCTTTCTTAGCTATAGTGTTGGCATGGGGGGACCAGGACAGGTTGTTGGTGACCTGGACACCTAAAAACATGAAGCTTTCGACCCTTTCTACTTCATCCCTGTTGATGTAGACAGGGGCATGTTCTCCTTTACGCTTCCTAAAGTCGATGACAACTTCCTTCATTTTGTTGATATTGAGGGAGAGATTATTGTTGCCGCACTAGTTCACCAGATTCTCTATCTCATTCCTGTACTCTGTCTCATCATTGTCTGAGATCCGACCCACTACGGTGGTGTCGTCAGCAAACCTGAAAATTGAATTGGAGGGGAATTTGGCCACACAGTCATAGGTGTATAAGGAGTATAGTAGGGCCCGAGAACACAGCCTTGTGGGGCACCGGTGTTGAGGATGATCATGGAGGAGGTGTTGCCTATCCTTACTGATTGTGGTCTGTGAGTTAGGAAGTTCAGGATCCAGTCGCAGAGGGAGGTGCCGAGGCCCAGACCACGGAATTTGGAGATGAGTTTCGTGGGAATAATAGTGTTGAAGGCTGAGCTATTGTCAATAAATAGGTGTCTGATATAGGTGTCCTTGTTATCTAGGTGTTCGAGGGTTGAGTGCAGGGCCAGGGAGATGGCATCTACTGTGTACCTGTTGTGGTGGTAGGCGAACTGTAGTGGATCCAGGTAGTCAGGGAGGCTGGAATTGATTCGTGCCATAACTAGCTATGACTGTTACACTACATTCTGCACTCTCTCCTTTCCTTCTCTATGAACGGTATGCTCTGTCTGTATAGTGTGCAAGAAGCAATACTTTTCAGTGCCTACATGACAATAATAAATCAAATCAAATCAAATATTACTCTGAGGGAAATGGTTCAAATCCCTTTGGGGGTGTTTCCCTGGGAGGGGTGTGCCCATGGGTAGCAGGCTTTCCTGGGGGGTTGGGGGCGTGTCCAAGGGAGTATCTTTTTAAAAATTGGGCCGCCGTTTTGAAATAGCACCTGATCTTTTGGAAGCCGAGATTGCTGGCGGGGTGGGCCTATCATGTGACCTGCCTCCAGCATATATTTTTCAGAGTGTTTAAAAATTTGGCAGGAAAAGCCAGCACCGTAGTTGCTGGAATGCTCACCGCTTTTCCCGCCTGGGACAACCCTTTTGGAATAAAAACACCAGAAAATTCTGCCCAGTGTGAGGTGTCTGTGACATTTCATCAGAACTAAGAATAGTTCGAAATTTTGACAAACGGAAGGGGGGAAAGCTGGAAAGAAAAACAAAATGAATGGACAGGAGAAACTAAATAACAATAGGTTTCATGGCACAAAGGAAAATGAAGTGATAATGGGTAAGGAAAAACTAAAGATGCGTTTAGAGGAGGTGTGAATGGCAGGATAAAGGAATTAAAAAAGAAATAAGAGAACAATACCAAATCAGCATAAAAACACAATGAACTGGGGGCAACGGTTATGATCTAAACTTGTTGAACTGTTCAACAATTCATTCTGTTTCTCTCTCCAAGCATGTAGTATTAGGGGCACGGATGGAGAGAAATTTGCTGTGTGTATTCAGGAGGAATTTCTCATTCAGTGTGTGGATGGCTCGACTTGAGAGGGGGCAAATCTTGACCTCCTCTTGGGAAATAAGGAAAGACAAGTGACAGAAGTGTTAGCGAGGAATCACTTTGGGACCAGTGACCATAATTCCATTCATTTTCAGATAGCTACGGAGAATGATAGGCCCGGCCCAAAAGTTAAAATTCTAAATTGGGGCAAGGCCAATTTTGATGGTATCTGGCAGGAACTTTCAAAAGTTGATTGGTGGAGTCTGTTGGCAGGCAAAGGGACATCTGTGGGAGGCTTTCAAAACTGCTTTAACCAGGGTTCATGGTAAGCACAATCCTTTTAGAATGAAGGGCAATGTTGGTAGAAGGAGGGAACCCTGGATGATTTGGGATATTGAGGTCATGGTCAAAAAGAAGAAGGAAGCATGTGACATGCACAGGCAGTTGGGATCAAGTGGAGCCTTTGAAGAGTATAGATGGTGTCGGAGTAGAGTTAAGAGAGAAATCAGGAGAGCAAAAAGGGGACACGAGATTGTTTTGGCCGATAAGGCAAACGAGAATCCAAAGAGCTTCTACAAATACATAAAGGACAAAAGAGTAACCAGGGAGAAAGTAGGGCCTCTTAAGGATCAACAAGATCATCTATGTGCGGATCCACAAGAGATGGGTGAGATCCTAAATGAATATTTCTCAATGGTATTTACTGTTGAGAAAGGCATAGATGTTAAGGAACTTGGGGAAATAAATAGTGATGTCTTGAGGAGCGTACATATTACAGAGAAGGAGGTGTTGGAAATCTTGAAGTGCATCAAGGTAGATAAATCCCCGGGACCTGATTAAATATATCCCAGGACGTTGTGGGAGGCTAAGGAGGGAATTGCGGCTCCTCTAGCAGAGATATTTGAATCATTGACAGCCAACAGGTGAGGTGCCTGATGTTTAGAGGGTGGCCTTTGTTTAAGAAGGGCTGCAGATAAAAGCTTGGGAACTATAGACTGGTGAGCCTAGAAGTTATTCTGAGAGAAAGGATCTACAGGCATTTAGAGAGGCAAGGGCTGATTAGGGACAGTCAGCATGGCTTTGTGAGTGAAAAATCATGTCTCATGAATTTGATTGAGTTTTTTGAAGGGGTAACCAAGAAGGTAGATGAGGGCAATGCCTACATGGGCTTTAGCAAGGTCTTTGACATGGTACCGCATGGTAGGTTGTTGCATAAGGTTAAATCTCATGGGATCCAGGAATAGATGGCCAATTGGATACAAAATTGGTTTGACCACAGAAGACAGAGGGCAGTTGTAGAGGGTTGAATTCAGCCTGGAGGCCTGTGACCAGCGGTGTGCCTCAGGGATCAGAGCTGGGTCCACTGTTATTTGTTATTCATATTAATGATTTGGATGAGAATTTAGGAGGCATGGGTTAGTGAGTTTGCAGGTGACACACATATTGGTGGCATAGTTGACACTGAAGAACGTTATCTCGGATTGCAATGGGATCTTGATCAATTAGGCTGGTGAGCTGATGAAAGGCAATGGAGTTTAATTTAGATAAATATGAGGTGATGCATTTTGGTAGATCGAACCAGGGCAGGACTTACTCAGTTAATGATAAGTGTTGGGGAGAGTTATAGAACAAAGAGATCAAGGGGTACAGGTTCATGGCTCCTTGAAAGTGGAGTCACAGGTGGACAAAGTGGTGAAGAAGGCATTCGGCATGGTTGATTTCATTGGTCAGAACATTGAATACAGGCTTTCGGAGTGCTGCTCCTTTATCAGGTGACCTGATGAAGGAGCAGTGCTCAGAAAGTTCGTGATAAAATAAACCTGTTGGACTTTAACCTGGTGTTGTGAGACTTCTTACTGTGCCCACCTTAGTCCAACGCCGGCATCTACACATCTTGAAAACAGGAGTTGGAACGTCTTGTTGAAGTTGTACAAGACATTAGTAAGGCCGCACTTAGAATACTGTGTACAGTTCTAGTCATCCTATTATCGAAAGGATGTTATTAAATTAGAAAGAGTGCAGAAAAGATTTACTAGGATGCTACCGGGACTTGATGGTTTGAGTTATAAGGAGTGGCTGGATAGACTGAGACTTTTTTCCCTGGAGTGTAGAGGGCTTAGGGGTGATCTTATAGACATCTATAAAATAATGAGGGGCACAGATAAAGTAGATAGTCAACATCTTTTCCGAAAAGTAGGGGAGTCTAAAATTAGTGGTTTAAGGTGAGGGGGAAAGATACAAAACGGTCCAGAGGGGCAATTTTTTCACACAGAGGGTGGTGAGTGTCTGGAACAAGCTGCCAGATTTGGATGAGAATTTAGGAGGCATGGTTAGTGAGTTTGCAGGTGACACACATATTGGTGGCATACAATTTTGTCTTTTAAAGAGCATTTCGACAGTTACATGGGCAAGCTGGGTACAGAGGTATATGGGCCAAACACAGGCAATTGGGACCAGCTTAGTGGTGAAAAAAGGGCAGCATGGACAAGTGGGCTGAAGGGCCTGTTCCAATCTGTAAACCTCTCTGACTCCATGCAGTTTGTCTTGCTGAGTGTTTCCATCATTTTCTCTTTTTAATTCAGATGTCCAGCATCCACTGTACTTGGCTGTTGAGTCGAGTGTTTTATTCACAAATCCACTCTGGGGGAGAATTTAGCCCTTTTTGGATTTGTTTTCGATGACCAGTTTTAGGGTCAAATGTCCCTTGCCGTAAAGGTGTCTGGTATACCTTATTGGGTAGGCTACTATTCGAGGATTTCTGGTAGTCACCTAAAACTTGCACGTAGACCTCTTGACTATTTTATATGAGGGATCTAATGCCTAACTATTTGGGGACCTTTCCATAAAACTCACCATTGCTGAATTCGTAATTCACCACACTTTGCTAACAGCACATTGGCACAGTTGTTAGCACTGCTGCCTCATAGCGCCAGGGACCTGGGTTCAATTCCTGGCTTGGGTCACTGTCTGTGCAGAGCCTGCATGTTCTCCCCGTGTCTGCGTGGATTTCCTCCGGTTTCCTCCCACAGTCCGAAGGATGTGCTGGTTGGGTGCATTGGCCATACTGAATTCTCCCTCAGTGCGCCCGAATGTGGCAACTAGAGGATTTTCACAGTAACTTCAATGCAGTGTTAATGTAAGCCTACTGGTAACACTAATAAATAAACTTTAGAGGACAATTCTGTTTTATCCTTGACTGACACAAATCATACTTACCTTTTACAGGAGTTCCATTTATCTAGAGTCCTTCACAGACATCCAATGCTGTGTGGAGGCCCCTAACAAATCCTCAGCGTCTATTTGTTAGCATTAGGTTTAAACTACCCAGTCTCACCACCAGTCTTTCAGTGGGACTCCCACTCCCAGATTTCCGTACAGCACCCCACCAGAAGTTTATTTTTCTATCACTCTGACCCTAGCCTATCTTTCCCCTCCTTTCCTTCTCCCATCTCCTTCCCTTTCCGCTCTAGTGCCCTATCTCTTTCAATCTAATCTTTCCCTCTTTCTCTCCCGCATTAGTTTCATTACCCGCACCTTCTAATCTTGCTCATTCTGGAAAATTCAAATAAGTCTTGATTACCCCTGTGAAATGCCACAGCATACTGACTAGTATTATAAAAATAATGGGCTGGATTTAATTCCCTCAGTAAGAGTTTTAACAACACCAGGTTAAAGTCCAACAGGTTTATTTGGTAGCAAATACCATTAGCTTTCAGAGCGCTGCTCCTTCGTCAGATGGAGTGGAAATCATCTCCACATCATGACTTTAATTCCCACCCCAGGACTGGGTGGGTCCATTTTATTTGAGACTCTTCCCTATCAAGTCAGAGATGGGGAAGGTAGAGAATGTCCTTCACCACCGCACCCCTCCCCCCCCCCCCCCCAATTAAACGCCACTGAAAGGTCACATTCCGTAAACATATCTGCCTCGCCACCTCCTCCTCTTCTTAACACTGTCCTTGGCAACTCACCATTTTGGCCAATCTAATATCTCCGTCTTTGGCTTGGCAATCACTTTGTCTGAGAAGTGAAATGCCTTGCGGTGTTTTCCCATGTCCAAGATGCTCTGACAGACGTGTTCCCACTGAAGTCATTGAGAAAGGGTCATCTGGACTCGAAACGTCAGCTCTTTTCTCTCCTTACAGATGCTGCCAGACCTGCTGAGATTTTCTAGCATTTCCTCTTTTGGTTTCTGAAATCATTGAGCGTTTCTCTGACAATTCACCTGGGTGGCACGGTGGCACAGTGGTTAGCACTGCTGCCTCACAGTGCCAGGGTTCGAATCCTGGCTTGGGTAACTGTCTGTGTGGCGTTTACATGTTCTCCCTGTGTCTGTGTGGGTCTCCTCTGGGTGTTCTGGTTTCCTCCCACAGTCTGAAAGACTGGTGCCAGTTAGGTGCATTGACCCGGAGTGTGGCGACTCGGGGAATTTCACAGTAACCCCATTGCAGTGTTAATGTAAGCCTTACTTGTGACTAACTTTAACTCCTAATTTTTACAACTGTTTGTTTTTATCTGTTTCTCCAAGTACTTCTCTCTCTGTGTCTAATGAAAACAGTGTCTTTGTTCAGTCGACTACAATGACCTAATCCTATGGAGAATAGCCAAGATGTTATAAATGTTCACCGTCAGATATAGATCTCGGAAACAAATTCTGTGCAGCCACACACAAGAATGCAAGATTTAGATGCCAGACTGTGAAGGCAAACATATCCGACTTTTACTCTCAGCAAAACAAGGCTTAAAGGTTGTTGGCCAATTTGTCATCACTTAAAGGAGCAGATTTGGGATTATTATTGTAGGTCTTGTAGGTCCTTTAAAAAATTGGAAGCTTGAGCTACTGCAGGTCTAGGGAAGACGCAACTGTGAGATCCTGATAGCTTCAGCCCGTTGCTTTTTAGCTGTATGCTGGCATTTACTCCTAAAGATGGAGTGAACAATATTTTATCATCACTTAAAGAAAGATATCGGCAGGGTGCTAACGTTTTCCTTCGCTTCTTCAATATGTTTCTCAAACAGGACAATTGCTCGTTTAATCTGCTCGATATACTAGCATTGTATCATGACAGTATGCTTTGAAGATCGGCTTGCTTTTCTTTGTATTTCTTGGTTTGTCCTTTGTTTTTCTTTATTGGAAAGGAATGGTGTTCACTGTTGAACACAAAATAAAGCCACTACTCCGTGGCGGATATACACAAGTCCCGACTTTCTTTTATTTTGAATAATTTACCCAAATACATTGTAAATTACAATTTATACAAATACACCATCATTTCAGCAGTCCATTTCATCAGCTTCTTCAAAATAGGTGCTATTGAGACATGGGCGGAATTTTCCTGGGAATCGTAGTGGGCGGGACACGGGCCATGCAAAGGTCTGTTGACCTTGGGCTGGATTTTCCGGTCTTGGGGCGAGTGCAGCCGGAAAATCATACCCATGGTTTAGAATGAACAGACTAGCAGAATTGGCCCATTTCCTGATTCACTGAAGTTGGGCTCAGTAAGAAGTCTCACCACACCGGGTTTGGACTTTAGCCTGGTGTTGTGAAACTTCTTACTGTGCCCACCCCAGTCTAACGCTGGCATCTTCACATAATGAAGTTGAAAAGGTGGCCAATATCCCATTAACATGTCACCCGTGTTAAGCAAACTGCCGCAGTCAATCTTGACATAAAACCATGGCAACCCCGTTAACATGGTAGACAGCCAGCACCAGCCTCTTTTCTACAAAGGTTAAGAGGTTGACTGTTTGTACACATTGATAAATTATTAAAACAGCAAGTTGATATAATCACATTGTCAATGGCAAATGTATCTTATATAATGAAAACAGTTCATATTCTTGTATGGTGGCACAGTGGTCAGCACTGCTGCCTCACAGCGCCAGGGACCTGGGTTCAATTCCTGGCTTGGGCCATTGTCTGTGCGGAGTTTGCACGTTCTCCCTGTGTCTGCATGGTTTTCTTCTGGGTGCTCTGGTTTCCTCCCACATTCCGAAAGACATACTGGTTAGGTGCATTGGCCATGCTAAATTCTCCCTCAGTGTACCCGAACAGGTGCCGGACTGTGGCGACTAGGGGATTTTCACAGTAACTTCATTGCAGTGTTAATGTAAACCTTACTTGTGACACTAATAAATAAATATGTAAATTATATGAACTGGTTAACTGAAGTACCACATGGATTTTGGTGGTGCCCATGTTCACTGACTTGTTCGAGAGATTGGGTGCAATATTTAACTGGTGGATGGCAAAATGGGTCTAACTTCACGATGACCTAACCGATCAAGAATCTCTTTCTTTTCTCCCCCCTCTTTGGAACCGTTATAACAATGAAAGGAAACACACGCACTCGCAGAAACAATCGCAGGAATCCATTTCCTAGCTTGAATTTTTCTATTCAACAAATGATTGATTGTTACTTGTTGACAAGGCTTGAATGCTCAACAAGGCAAGGTTGAAATTTCCCAATTGACTGATTTCAATAGCTTTAGCAATGATCTTAGTGACTTTGCTTCGGATATTACTGTTAAAGACGGTGGGGAAGGTATTGTGCATTGTACAAAGTGTTCTCGAAAGGAAAATAATAAGGAAGGTGAACTTACAACTGCGGTGCAGTTTCATTGAATAGGTTGGTTTTGCGAAAGTTATCATTAGCTTGATATAGAAAAAAAACAGTTTCAGTTTGAATATACGGAAGGTCAGCAACATTTCCTTCAGAAACACTGCCTTCTGCGCTGCTGGAGCCATTGAATTCACAACACCCATTTTGTTTTTAAATTCTGTATCTTCCATTAAAGCACCTTAAATGCTGTTGAATCATCCATCAGCCCACCTTCCTAACTGACGATTTTACACTTTAAATACAGCATACTTCCAATTGGAACGTAAATATCGAGCTCCAAAAATTGCAAATCTGGAGTATGGATGGTGAGGGATTATTTTTTGCGGTAAAGCTATTTATCTGATTGCTCTGTGATTAGGGCTAGTGCTGTCCTGTTGTCTGTTTAGATTACACACTTATGTTGAATGTGTAAATGTTATAAGCTGATGCCATGTAAACACCACTTAATAAGACCATAAGACCATATGAAATAGGAACAGGAGTAGGCCTTTTGGCCTCTTGAGTCTGCTCTGCCATTCAATAGGATCATGGCTGATCCAACAACCCTCACATCCATTTTCCTGCCTTTTCCCAGTAACCTTGATTCCCTAACTGGTCAAAAATCTACCTATCTCAGCCCTAAGTACTCGGAGGGTTGCTGGAAGCCATGAATCTACTGAGTTCGAGTTAGGTGATGAGCCCTGGTGACAGTGTTCCTTATGCATTGTCATGATATGATCCTGGACATTGAGAGCAAGCGAGCTGCCATTAGCTAGACATTCACACAAACTCTGTGAGGATCTATGGAGTGTCTGCACTGCAAGTCATCATCATCCTCCTACAACATATGTACAATGGGCAACCATTTTGTCTCCATGACAGGAGCCTTATCACAGGGGGTATCATAGAATCATAGAGAGAATCATAGAATCCTACAGTGCAGAAGGAGGCCATTTGGCCCATCGAGTCTGCACCGACCACAATCCCACCCAGGCTCTATCCCCATAACCCCATGCATTTACCCTAGCTAGTCCCCCTGACACTAAGGGGCAATTTAGCATGGCCAATCCACCTAAACCGCACATCTTTGGAGTGTGGGAGAAAACCGGAGCACCCAGAGGAAACCCACGCAGACACGGGGAGAATGTGCAAACTCCACACAAACCCCACACCCAAGTCGGGAATCGAACCCGGGTCCCTGGTTCTGTGAGGCAGCAGTGCTAACCACTGTGCCACCGTGCCGATAAGGGGGACGATTCGCCCCCAAAAATTCTAAGTGTCAAATTTGTGTAAAAACTGGAGTAAACCCCACTGGATTTTCAATGGGAGTTTAGAAAAGAATCTCCCGTGCACTGTTATCAGTCAGATGGGGGAACAATGCTCACAGATGCAGTAGGAGGATAATAGGGGATTTTCACTGGATGTCCTTATCACCCTCCATGAATCTAGCAGTAATAAAATGAACTCATCTGTCTCTTCTGGACATTGCCATATCCTCACGACTGACATCCTCTCCCTCAAGGACCTCCTCAGCCCCATCCCCTTTGATATCCTCATCAGAGGAAAGGTGCTGCTCCGCTACCTCCTCCTCAGGCAGTTCCTCCCCTGTTACAGCGTCAAGTTGTGCAGAGTGCAGCAGGTGACATGATGGATGACACTCTCTGCGGATTGCATTGCAAGGCTCCACCAGACCGGTCCAGGCACCGGAATCTCATCATCAGCATCCCTATGGCTTGCTTGACCAAAGTAAAGTTTATTTATTGGTCACACGTAGGCTTACATTCTCGCTGCAATGAAGTTACTGTGAAAATTTCCTAGTCAACACACTCTGGCGGTGCCTGTTCAGGTACACTGAGGGAGAATTTAGCATTGCCAATGCACCTAACCAGCACATCTTTTGGACTGTGGGAGGAAACCGGAGCACCTGGAGGAAACCCGTGCAGACACAGGGGGAACGTGCAAACTCCACACAGACAGTGACCTGAATTGAACCCGGTCCCTGGTGCTGTGAGGCAGCAGTGCTAACTACTGTGCCACTGTGCCACCCAAATTGTGAGTTGCAGCATGAGCCTCATTGTACTTTGTCTCAGTTGCACATGTGTCATTATCCATGTCCTCAGTGGGTAGCCCTTGTCCCTGAGGAGACAACACTGCAGCCTCTGAGGACCCTGAGAGAGGCCAAGGATCTGAGAGCGGCTGAGAATGTAGGAATTTCACAGTAATTTCATTGCAGTGCAGTTGTAAGCCTACTTGTGACACTAATGAATAAACTTTAAAATTTAACTTTAAAACTTTAAAAAACTTAGTCATGCACACTGCCTGGGAATTGAGCACACATCTGGAGGATGCATTTTGTATGATTGCAGATTAACTGAACATTCAGTGAGTGGAAGCTCTTTCAGTTCACAGAGTTGACAGCTTGATGCCATGGAGCTCTAAGTGCCACATGAGTACAGTCGATGGTGCCCTGCACCTGTCGAAAACCAGAGATCTACACAAATCCTAATGCTCTTGACTCCTGGCTTGGCAAATCCAAATTAAAATGGATGAAGTTGGATGCCCCCGTGATAATTACATCCATGGTTTCCTCAACCCCGTGACATTACATCCATGACCCCTTCATCCCTGTGACGATGCAGAGCAACTCCGTGAACATTGCACCAGCCTGACAGCATTCACCTCCGAGTTTACCTTGGAGTTCTCCTCACCAGGTGCATGCCTTTTGAAACCAGTTGTACATAGGGCTGTTCTGACATCACGTTGCCACGGGTGCTATATTTGATGTGGGGGTATGATTCTGGCGTATGGGCCTGATAATAATATAAACACCATAATAATATAAACACCATTATAATACATATAATATGTATTATAATGGTGTTTCTGATGTTGAACAGCAGGAAACGCCACTGAAAGGGGGGAAGGGATGATCGCATCCCACATTTACATCAAGGGAAACATGTCAAAGCCTTGACGTGACATTTTCCACTCATGGTGCCAAACCCACTCGATGCAAACGGGTGCAGGAAATTGATGACTTTTAGCTTGAAACCAGCTTTGCGCTTTATTCTTTTTAACCAGAGGACCCATTTCTGTTTGTCATTCAGCACGCAAGGTCTGCTCTCAGTGGGCGTGGCGCAAACTCCTCTGCATCTCCTTGGCAACGTGGCCCAAATCACCTGCTTGACTTCTTGTGCCTACTTCTACGAGAGTAGGGCATGCATTTTTGAGATGAAAGACTAGGGCTGAATCCCAATGTGGGTGTAGTATTTCTTAGCAGAAAAGGGAAGATCACATGGGGCAGCACAGTGGCACCGTGGTTAGCGCTGCTGCCTCACAGTGCCAGGGTCCCAGGTTCAATTCCTGGCTTGGGTCACTGTCTGTGTGGAGTTTGCACATTCTCCCCGTGTCTGCGTGGGTTTCCTCCGGGTGCTCCGGTTTCCTCCCACAGTCTGAAAGACGTGCTGGTTAGGTGCATTGACCCGAACAGATGCCGAACAGATGCCAGAGTGTGGCAATTAGGAGAATTTCACAGTAACTTCATTACAGCCTTACTTGTGACTAATAAATAAACTTTTCTTTACTTATACTTTACTTAAGATCAACTTATACAGCGTATAAATCTAAGTGGTGCGGAAAAGATGGGTTTCTAAGAAGAGTTGTATTGGACTCGTAATGTTCACTCTCTCTGTCTTTCCACGAACACTGCTAGATCTGCAGAACTTTTACAGCACTTTTTGCTTTAATGTCAGATCTTCGGCACGCATAGTATTTTGCTTTTATTTTGTTGAAAAGGTGGAGTCACCTTATACGCCAGGTTGACTTATATATCGCAATCTACATAACTTCAAACCTCACTGTCTGGGTCCTTGAATCCTGTAACGGTTTCTTACCCCAAAACACCTGCTGACAATCAGTTCCACATACTTATGACGCTTTTAGTAAAAGGTTCCTCCTGAGCTTCATTTCCTTCTCGTCCAAAGTTTTCATAATTTTAAATCATTCTATTATCTTCCGTCTAGAGAGAAGAGACCAGAGGTGTCAATACTTTCTCGTAAGTTGCTCCCTTCAGCTGCAGAATCAACCATGTAGCCCAGTGTCATCCTAATTGATCACCAAGGGCAGAAACACCCAGTCCAGCAAATGTCCTCTAATTAGAGTTACCAATGCTCCAGGATTGGCCTGGAGTCTTCAGGAATTGATAATCAATCCCCAGGATACTGCTATGTGGGATAATCCTGGGGAACATGATCTTTGTCATTTTCTTTTGCTTCACAAAATATAAAAATATTGAAACTGAGGTTGGGGAAGAGGCAAAGTCTCTTTGCCTGACAGTCAAACATCATCCAACTGGGTAATGAATCTTTTTGTTTTTCCAATTAGTGTGTGGCAACTCTGTGAGGCAATGCACAATTATAACTGTGGAGAAACATACAAAGGTGGCCTACAGCTTTGTACAATCAGAGAATGGTTACAAATTAGAAGGAGGCCATTTGGTCCATCCTTTCCCTGTTCTCTGCAAGAGCAACTCAGCTAATTATGACTCGCCTGCCTTTTCCCCGTAGCTCTGCAAATTTTTACTCTTGAGACTATGATCCAATTTGCTTTTGGAAGTCACGATGGCAGCTGCTGCCACCACAGTGCCTAGAATCCTACAGTGCAGAAGGAGGCCATTCAGCCCATCGAGTCTGCACCGACCACAATCCCTCCCAGGCCCTATCCCCATAACCCCATGCATTTACCCTAGCTAGTCCGCCTGACACTAAGGGGCAATTTAGCATGGCCAATCCACCTAACCCGTACATCTTTGGACTGTGGAAGGAAACCGGAGCACCCGGAGGAAACCCATGCAGACATGGGGAGAATGTGCAGACTCCACACAGGCAGTGGCCCAAGCCGGGAATCGAACCCAGGTCGCTGGCGCTGTGTTAAATAGCTTTTCCCCCATGTTGCCAATTGCCTTTATATCATTGGCCTTTAGGTTGCCACCTTACTGCCAATTGCCAACAGTTTCCCCATATTACTGTCCAGATCCCACATGATTATGAAACTCGAGATTAAAGTTCATCTTGATGGGCAAGGCAAATGAACTCAGGGCATGGATGGGTACGTGGAACTGGGATATTATAGCAATTACTGAAACATGGCTAAGGGAGGGACAGGACTGGCAGCTCAATGTTCCAGAATACAGGTGCTATGGTAAAGATAGAACAGGAGGTAAGAGAGGAGGGGGAGTTGCACTTTTGATAAGGGAAACCAGCACGGTAGTACTGAGAGGGGATATATCCCAGGGTTTGGCCACTGAGTCTATATGGGTAGAACTGAGAAATAAGAAAGGGGAAATCACTTTGATAGGATTGTACTATAGGCCCCCAAATAGTCGGCCGAAAATTGAGGAGCAAATATGCAAGGAGATTACAGATAGTTCCAAGAAAAATAGGGTGGTAATAGTAGGGGATTTCAACTTTCCCAACATTGACTGGGACAGCCGTAGGATTAGAGGGTTGGATGGAGAGAAATTTGTTGAGTGTATTCAGGAGGAATTTCTCATTCAGTATGTGGATGGCCCGACGAGAGAGGGGGCAAAACTTGACCTCCTCTTGGGAAATAAGGAAGGGCAGGTGATAGAAGTGTTAGTGAGGGATCACTTTAGGACCAGTGACCATAATTCTATTAGTTTTAAGATAGCTATGGAGAATGATAGGTCTGGCCCAAAAGTTAAAATTCTAAATTGGGGCAAGGCCAATTTTGATGGTATCAGGCAGGAACTTTCAAAAGTTAATTGGGGGAGTCTGTGGGAAGGCAAAGGGACATCTGGTAAATGGGAAGCTTTCAAAAGTGTGTTAACCAGGGTTCAGGGTAAGCACATTCCTCTTAGAGTGAAGGGCAAGGCTGGCAGAAGTAGGGAACCCTGGATGACTCGGGATATTGAGGTTCTGGTCACGAAGAAGAAGGAGGCACATGACATGCATAGGCAGCTGGGATCAAGTGAATCCCTTGAAGAGTATAAGGAGTGTAGGAGTAGAGTTATGAGAGAAATCAGGAGGGCAAAAAGGGGACATGGGAATGTTTTGGCAGATAAGGCAAAGGAAAATCCAAAGAGCTTCTACAAATACATGAAGGACAAAAGAGTAACAAGGGAGAGAATAGGGCCTCTTAAGGATCAACAAGGTCATCTATGTGTGGATCCACAAGAGATGGGTGAGATCCTAAATGAATATTCCTCATCTGTATTTAATGTTGAGAAAAGCATGGGTGTTAGGGAACTTGGGGAAATAAATAGTGATGTCTTGAAGAGTGTACATATTACAGAGAATGATGTGCTGGAAATCTTAAAGCGCATAATGGTAGATAAATACCCGGGACCTGATGAAGTATATCCCAGGACATTGTGGGAGGCTAGGCAGGAAATTGCGGGTCCCCTAGCAGAGATATTTGAATCATTGATAGCCACAGGTGAGGTGCCTGAAGATTGGAGAGTGGAAAATGTTGTGCCTTTGTTTAAAAAGGGCTGCAGGGAAAAGCCTGGGAACAACAGGCCAGTGAGCCTCACATCTGTGGTGGGTAAGTTGTTGGAAGGTATTTTGAGAAACAGGATCTACAGGCATTTAGAGATGCAAGGACTGATTAGGGACGATCAGCATGGCTTTGTGAGTGGAAAATCATGTCTCACAATTTTGATTGAGTTTTTTGAAGCGGTAACCAAGAAGGTAGATGAGGGTAGTGCAGTTGATGTTGTCTACATGGACTTTAGCAAGGCCTTTGACAAGGTACCGCATGGTAGGTTGTTGCATAAGGTTAAATCTCACGGGATCCAGGGTGAGATAGCTAAATGGATACAAAATTGGCTTGATGACAGAAGCCAGAGGATGGTTGGAGAGGGTTGTTTTTCAAACTGGAGGCCTGTGATCAGCGGTGTACCTCAAGGATCAGTGCTGGGTCCACTGTTATTTGTCATTTATATTAATGATTTGGATGAGAATATAGGAGGCATGGTTAGTAAGTTTGCAGATGACACCAAGATAGGTGGCACAGCGGACAGTGAAGAAGGTTATCTCAGACTGCAATGGGATCTTGATCAATTGGGCCAGTGGGCTGACGAATGGCAGATGGAGTTTAATTTAGATAAATCCGAGGTGACGCATTTTGGTAGATTGAACCAGGGCAGGACTTACTCAGTTAATGGTAGGGCGTTGCGGAGAGTTACAGAGCAAAGAGATCTAGGGGTACAGGTTCATAGCTCCTTGAAAGTGGAGTCACAGGTGGACAGAGTGGTGAAGAAGGCATTCAGCATGCTTGGTTTCATTGGTCAGAACATTGAATACAGGAGTTGGGACAACTTGTTGAAGTTGTACAAGACATTGGTAAGGCCACACTTGGAATACTGTGTACAGTTCTGGTCACCCTATTATAGAAAGGATATTATTAAATTAGAACGAGTGCAGAAAAGATTTACTAGGATGCTACCGGGATTTGATGGTTTGAGTTATAAGGAGAGGCTGGATAGACAGGGACGTTTTTCCTCTGGAGCGTAGAAGGCTGAGGGGTGATCTTATAGAGGTCTATAAAATAATGAGGGGCACAGATTAGCTAGACAGTCAATATCTTTTCCCAAAGGTAGAGAAGTCTAAAAGTAGAGGGCTTAGTTTAAAGTGAGAGGGGAGAGATACAAAAGTGTCCAGAGGGGCAATTTTTTCACACAGAGGGTGGTGAGTGTCTGGAACAAGCTGCCAAAGGTAGTAGTAGAGGTGGGTACAATTTTGACTTTTAAAAAGCATTTAGACAGTTACATGGATAAGATGGATATAGAGGGATATGGGCCAAATGCGGGCAATTGGGATTAGCTTAGGGCTTTAAAAAAAAGGGGCGGCATGGACAAGTTGGGCCAAAGGGCCTGTTTCCATGCTGGAAACCTCTATGACTCTATGGGCCCGATTTTACCAAAACTTCGCGCCTGTTTTCGGGCGCAAAATAGCGGTAAAGTTGGGCGTCGGGCCTATACCGCGATCCGCACCCGATTCCTAGCGGATCGCACCTTTACCAACGGCCGTTGGGCGCCGTTCCGGTGCGCGACCAAATTGGCCAGCGTGACGATTTAAATGCATTTGCATACATTTAAATCGACTTAATGAAGTGCGTGCCCAACTTTACCATCAATTCTCCCTTTACCAGCGTTCGGCCCAATTCGCGTCCGCGCCTTTACCGACCTGATAAATAAAAGTCCAACTTGTACTTTTATTCGGCAGGGGAATCGCCGAGGCCCACCCTTCGCGGACACCCCCTCTAACCAGCCCCACCCCCCGGGATCGGACCCCTCTGGGAGGCAGCCCCCCCCCCTCCCCTGGGATCAGACCCCTCTGGGAGGCAGCCCCCCCCCTCCCCCGGGATCAGACCCCTCTGGGAGGCAGCCCCCCCTCCCCCAGGATCAGACCCCTCTGGGAGGCAGGCACACCCCTAACCTACCTCGATCGTGGCCTCCCTCCACCATCCTTCCCGCTCACCTTCAGTCCTTCGACAGCCTGCAGCACGTTCCTGGACACTGACTTCATCCCCACTGACTTTGAGCCACGGCTGAAGTGACCGGGCTTCACACAGGTCCGCTGGCATCTGCCGGAGGAGGGGGGGGGGGGGGGAGGGTGGGCCCAGTTGGAACTCTGGTGGGGGGGGGGGGGGGGGGGGGGCGGTGGGTTGAGGAGAGGGGGCGGGCCCACATCGCCCTCTTCGGGGTGGGGGGGGGGGGGGTGGGAAGGGGGGGGGTGTGACTTATCATCCCCTAGGGGGGGGAGGGGGTGTGACGGATCATCCCCGGGGGGGGTGAGGAGAGGGGGGTGTGACGTATCATCCCCTGGGGGGGGGAGGAGAGGGGGTGTGACGGATCATTCACTGGGCGGGGGAGGAGAGGGGGTGTGACGGATAATCCCCTGGGTGGGGGAGGAGAGGGGGGTGTGACGTATCATCCCCTGGGGGGGAGGAGGAGGGGGGGTGTGACGGATCATTCACTGGTACACTACCAGCCACAGCCATTTCTCCTGCTCTCTCGCACCTGCAGGGAAGAGTAATCTGTGGCTGGTAGTGTACCAGTGATGGTGCCAGGAGGGATCGGCCGCATACACGCAGCGGACTCCCTCCGACTAGAGGATGAGACGTCACACCCCCTCTCTTCCGTCCCCGCCAGGGAATAAGACGTCACACCCCCTCCCATCCCACCCCCCCCAGGGAATGAGACGTCACACCCCCTCTCCACCCCCCCAGGGAATGATAAGTCACACCCGTCTCCCCCCCCCCAGGAATGAGACGTCACACCCCCTCCCCTCCCACCCCGCCAGGGGATGATAAGTCACACCCTCTCCCCTCCTCCCACCCCCCCCCCCCCCACCAGAGGATGAACGGCAGAGAGGCTCTCTCCACTCTGCTTTTTTTTTCGCGCCTGGGCACGTTCTGACAGATTCTTTCCGAACTGCGCATGTGCAGTTCGGAACTCCTATCATTCCGGCGACGCTCAGCCCCGCCCACTGGACCGGCGCCGGAAAAAAGCGTATGGGCGCGCTGGAGCGCGGCCTCCGGACTCGGATCTATTTGATGCCCGCCCCCGGCACTCAGTCTCTAAATGGTAAAATCGGGCCCTATGATTCTATCTGTGGCAAACTGAGTAGCCAAGCATGGGTAACGGCAAAGATACACTATGGGGAAAAATATACCACAAGTACAGACAGGAAGGGCTGAATGGCCTGGCTTTGTTCCTATTAAGTGCAAAATTGAAGGATGTGGCCTTTGCTGACAGTCTTTCGTGCGATTCAGGCTCTATGACCACCTTATGGGACATGATTTACACATGCTTTGGTCTGTTGGTGAGATGTAGAGTATGATTGCCGAGTAGATCTCGGGTTTCTGTTTTGTTGTAACGCAAGAATGCAAAACCTGATGAGCAGCAGCAAGGTGGGTGCTAAATAATGCATCAGTCTGATAACCTGTAACCTATTCGAGGTAAAGGTGGAATTATTAAAAAGGTTAGTATATTGTGTTTTATTTTGCTCCAGTACGTATAAATAGATCACTTAAGCAGAGAAAAACAGGCCTGAACCTGTCGGCTATTAAGGGAAAGTGTGTGCCAAACAGGAAACAGTTGTTTATTGTCTGGCTTGGTGGTACTTTGATAAGAGGTAACTTAAATATTTAGCTTTGAAGTTGATTTTGGCAAAACAACATTCACTGGTTTTATGTAATGTGTGTGAAAGTTCTAATAAATACTGCCAGAACTCAAGTATCTTGGATAAATTAAATTTCCTTTTCAAACTGTTTAGCTTTCTTGGCTGTTACTCAGTTTGTACTCAGTAATTTTTTAAAAAGTCATTCTCGGGATGTGGGTTTTGCTGGCTAGGCCAGCATTTCTGTCCATCCCTGATTCCCCTTGTGAAGGTCGGGGCAAACTGCCTTTTTGAACCTCTGCAGTCCATGTGGTGTAAGTACACCCACAGTGCTGTTAGGGAGGGAGTTCCAGGATTGTTAACCCAACGACAGGGAAAGAATGGCAATATATTTCCAAGTCAGGGTGGGGAATGGTTTGGACGGAAACTTCCAGGTGGTGGTGTTCTCAAGTGTCTGCTGCCCTTGTCCTTTTAGATGGTAGAGGTTGCAGGTTTGGGAGGTGCTGTCTAAGGAGCCTTGGTGAGTACCTGCAGTGCATCTTGTAGATCGTACACACAACTGGTATTGTGTGCAGGTGGTGGAAGGACTGAACGTTTGTAGATGGGTTGCCAGTCAGATGGGTTGCTTTGTCCTGGTGGGCATCAAACCTCTTGAGTGATGTTGGAGCTGCTCCCATCCAGGCAAGTGGAGAGTATTCCATCACACTCCTGACTTGTGTCTTGTAGATGGTGGACAGGTTTTAGGGAGTCAGAAAGTGAGTTACCCGCCGCAGGATTCCTCGCTTCTGAGTCACAGTTAAAGTAATACTTTAAACCATCTCAGGACCTATCGGATTTCCACCACACATGGTCTTTGCTGGATCCCTGATCCTTTCCAAAACATTCCTAGTCTGGTGTCAGTACTTAACTTTCAAGTTCCATCCACAGATCTAAGCAATCAAGTAAGAGGACCAGGATCAGTAAACCAGACCAAGAAATCAAACATAGAACTAAACCATTGAACACTACACCAATAAGTTTTCCAATGCTGTTATCTTTCTTCCATTCATTTTGCTGCCACCTTAGGCGGTATTTACCGGCACGTCCACCTGAAGTTTGTACGATCCGCCCGAGGCCCACGGGGAATGCCATTCTTCGAGCCGCGCCTGCCCCCAGAATTGGGGTGGGCATGCCGGTAAAATTCTGACCCTTGTCCTGATTCAATGATAGTTTCCTCAGGATAACAAAGAACAAAGAACAATACAGCACAGGAACAGGCCCTTCGGCCCTCCAAGCCCGCGCCGCTCCCCGGTCCAGGATTGAATCCTGAATCCAGGATCCCCGCCCAATTTTCCAGCCTATCTACATACCAATATCCTATCCACCGAGCTGTCCCTCACAGCTACGATGCTTTGTTCATCACAACCTATTAACTCACCCCCACCCCCCCATTCCAGACCATGTGATCTCCAGGGAGAGGCGAAAACCCAGAGTGAAAACCCCAGGGCCAATATGGGGAAAAAAAAATCTGGGAAATTCCTCTCCGATATCTGGCATGCGGCCATCTTCCTCCATTGTAGAAACTGAAACAAAATAATTATTTAGCACATGTGTCCCTCCCTTATTCTCATTCACAATATCACTGTTATCAATTTTCAAGGGGCTAGAATTGCCCTTGACCACCATCTTTTTCCTAATTTAATTGTAAAAGTTATTTTGTGTTTATATTTACATCTCTCAATTCATTTCATACCCCTTTTTATGGCTCATTCTTTCTGCTTTATCACGCTTTGCTGTGGCTTTGAGTGACAGGGAGGACGGATTTTGTTTCAGGAGGTGGGAAAGTATTCATTACAGTTCAGTACGTAACAGGCGAGATCTTGTGGCACATTGAGTAGCATTCCTCTCTTCGAGGCAGAAGTTCTGTGTTCGATTCCCATCCCAGGACTTGATGACCAAAGGAAGGTGCGTTCACAATGCAGCCAAACAGGTTTGAGTGCCAACCTTGAAATCCTTCCAACATACCAAAGGCCATCAATAAGAACTGGAGAAATTCCTGGTCAGTCATGTGATGGAAGGGATGTTGCAGCCCCTACCATCACGATCCATAGCTTCAGACTACAACATGCATGTAAGAGTGTATTTTGCCATAGCAACTTGGAGTCAGAGTGAACTATAATGCATGGCACCTCATACCATGTGGTATGAATGCCCCATCATTGCAATAATAATGAGTGACAGACTAATAATATCCAGTGAATTTGTCAACTAAGAGCAAGTGTAGCTTAGCTTTTGCTGTGGTGGGGAGGGAGTGGGGAGGGTGCTGACAGAACAACTGTGCACACATTGTAAGATCTTTTGCCTCAGAATTGAGCGCATTGTAACATAGGGCGGCACGGTGGCACAGTGGTTAGCACTGCTGCCTCACAGCACCAGGGACCCAGATTCGATTCCCGGCTTGGTTGACTGTCTGTGGAGTTTGCACATTCTCCTCGTGACTGCGTGGGTTTCCTCTGGGTGCTTCTGTTTCCTCCAAAGTCCAAAAGACGTGCTGGTTAGGTGTATTGGCCATGCTAAATTCCCCCTAAGTGTAGCCAAACAGGCGCTGGAGTGGCAACTTGGAGATTTTCACAGTAAGTTCATTGCAACGTTAATGTAAGTCTACTTGTGAGACCAATAAATAAACTTAAACTTATGTCTGGGATATTTTGCAGAGATTCACAGGGATTTAACCCCGAAACCCTAAGCAAAAGCAAAAAGAAAAATTCAAATTAATAAAAAACTAAGTCAACTTAAAGGCAGAAATGGTTACTGAATTGAATGGGGCATGCTGTGAGTGACATAATAAAATTCCATGAATAAAACCACAGCCATTCACCAAAAAAGGCAAAGTTGACTCCATATCATCAAACTCTCGAATGTTAAACTCAATGCAAACAACAGTTGTTTTTGTGTTTGGGCTGACTGTTTTCGTGATATCATTCCACCTATGCAAATGTCAAACAGGTCATTTAATTCCTGTTCTTAGAAACCCGACAGCACAGAGAAAGGAAGGCCATTTGGCCCATTGAGTCTGCACCGACCACAATCCCACCCAGGCCCTACCCCCATATCCCTACATATTTACCCACTAATCCCTCTAACCTACGCATCCCAGGGCACTATGGGCAATTTTAGCATGGCCAATCAACCTAACCCGCACATCTTTGGACTGTGGGAGGAAACCGGAGCACCCGGAGGAAACCCATGCAGACACGAAGAGAATGTGCAAACTCCACACAGACAGTGACCCAAGCCGGGAATCGAACCCAGGTCCCTGGAGCTGTGAAGCAGCAGTGCTAACCACTGTGCTACCGTGCCGTGTTCCTGGGAGATTGAGTTCTGCAAGTTTCCATCTCATGCACTGTGACACTGTCAGTGACACTAATAATAAAGTTCAAGAGTGACAGCCACTCAAACAACAGGGAGAGTAGGGCCGGAGGGAGCGGTGGGGGGGGGGGGGGGTCAGGGGGGGCGGGGGAGGCGTCGGTGGTGGAGGACAAAATTGGACAACCCCCCGGCAAACCAATGCATGATTAACTGCACCCATTCTAAATAATGTGGCCAGAAAACAAACCTTGCTTCGCCAGCTAATTATAATGAACCACAGAACTCTGAGATCAACTCCAGTTCAGCGGTTACTAGTTATCAAATATCGTCTCTTTCTCCATTCGACGGAATGCAGCAATACCTGGAGGAATAACTGACATCTGGAGCAACCTGGTCCTCCACATCCACAGAGACCTTCAAGATCCCACAACTTGCCGCATAGCTCTATGCAACCCCCACTCTGGAGACAACTTGGACATCTCCAACTCCAAAACACTGATGAAACCTGGCAGCAGGTGTTAGCACTGCTGCCTCACAGCGTCAGGGACCTGAGTTCGATTCCCGGCTTGGATCACTGTCTGTGTGGAGTTTGCATGCTCTCCCCGTGTCTGCGTGGGTTTCCTCCAGGTGCTCCGGTTTCCCCCCACGGTCCAAAAGACGTGGTTAGGTGCATTGGTCATGCTAAATTCTCCCTCAGTGTACCCGAACAGGTGCCGGAGTGTGACGACTAGGGAATTTTCACAGTAACTCCATTGCAATGTTAATGTAAGCCTACTTTTGACTAATAAATAATAAAAATAGGAAAGATTGGGTGAAAAGCACCCTTCCAAATAAACACATTGGACAAAATTTTCCCAAAATATTTTTAAGTGTCATAACTGAGGGAAAATGGGAGTGTCCCAAGTGGTATTTCCGGCAAGCTTGGCATTGCAATCTGCCAATTCCTTTGACAGCTGGGAGCTTGATGGCTGCACATAGGGTGGAACCCAAAAACACCAGTGCAGCCCCACTGCCCCATTCACCAAAGAGTTTGTGTCTTTATATGCCCTGTTTGTGAACAGAACTCCCACGCACCTGAGGAAGGAGAAGCGTTCTGAAAGCTTGTGGCTTGTGCTACCAAATAAACCTGTTGGACTTTAACCTGGTGTTGTGGGACTTCTTACTGTCCATTCACCAGACCCAGTTCTATGTTCCTACTAGCAATCTCATCCAGGCATGACTCATTCCTCACAATCAGAGCTTCACCCCACACGCTGCCAGTTAGTAATCTGTGCCAGGCGGCACGGTAGCACAGTGGTTAGCACTGCTGCTTCACAGCTCCAGGGACCTGGGTTCGATTCCCGGCTTGGGTCACTGTCTGTGTGGAGTTTGCACATTCTCCTCGTGTCTGCGTGGGTTTCCTCCGAGTGCTCCGGTTTCCTCCCACAGTCCAAAGATGTGCAGGTTAGGTTGATTGGCTATGCTAAAAATTGCCCTTAGTGTCCTGAGATGTGTAGGTTAGAGGAATTAGTGGGAAATATGTAGGGATATGGGGGTAGGGCCTGGGTGGGATTGTGGTCGGTGCAGACTCGATGGGCCGAATGGCCTCTTTCTGTACTGTAGGGTTTCTATGATTTCTACTCAAACACATTTCACCCCATTCACTGGCATATTCCTCTCTCCCTTGTAGGACAAGGCGGTTCAGATTCAGAGGGAGCAACACCGAACTGGTGGGGGACAGACATGGCTGCACTCTATGTTTTCATAATTTACCTTCTCACATCCCACTTTACCCTCAACTCAGAATCTTTTGTGACTTACAAGTTGTAGAAGCCACAAGCATGGATTTCTTGCTTTCTCCTCCTTCCCCTGTTTCACCTATTCTTGGGTCTTTATTCTTTCAGATAGCCAAGAAATACAATTTGGTTAAGATTGGTGTGGGAGGCTGAAGAGCTCCTCCAGAGCATTGCAGGTGGTGGAACCATTGCTCCAGCCCACTAATCCACTCTCTGGTATTTTCTGTGGCGCCACGGTTCGCATTGTGTGCACGATTGTTGCAGAACGAGCCAGGGGAGGCGATGGCCTAGTGGTATTATCGCTAGACCATTAATCCAGAAACTCAGCTAACGTTCTGGGGACCCGGGTTCGAATCTTGCCACGGCAGATGGTGGAATTTGCGATCAATACAAAATAACTGGAATTAAGAATCTACTGATGACCGTGAAAAAATAGTCGATTGTCGGAAAAACCCACCTGGTTCACTCATGTCCTTTAGGGAAGGAAATCTGCCGTCATTACCTGATCTGGCCTACAATGTGACTCCAGAACCACAGCAATGTGGTTGGCTGTCAACTGCCCGCCAAGGCCAGCCAGCGACACCCAAGCCTCACAAATGAATAAAGAAAAACAAGGATAACCTTTGGAATCCAGCCACTCTCTGGATTGAAATGATAACTGAAAGACTGATGGAATATTGCGCTGGCAAAGAATGAAAGCATTATGGTGTAAAATTGCTGGATAAAGCATTGTGACTGCTGCCAGGGTAATGGGCATTCTCCAATATGATGTGCCAAGCATGATCATGCACCAGCTGCACATTTCACCAATGGTAACATTCGCGGTTGCACTCAGTTTCAGTATTGAGATGCTATGTGTGAAGTCAGTGACATTTTACACCATAGGAAAACTCACTATCCTTGCAAAACTCTGTTCATGGTTCACCTTTTTCTCTGTTTCAAGGGAACACGATGAACTTACCTCTTTTAGCAGGAAGAATGTCTGATGCAGCATTGGATGATACACTGGGAGATGTTTGTTATCTTGCCCAGCCTAGCCTGGAAGATTCACAATGTGAAAACATTCAGGCCAAGGTCTCCTTCACAGGCTTTGGCAGCACCCTCTATGTCCAGCTCTGTGGCTGCAGGTCTGGTTGCAAGTTCATAAGAACATAAGAACTAGGAGCAGGAGTAGGCCATCTGGCCCCTCGAGCTTGCTCCGCCATTCAATAAGATCATGGCTGATCTTTTTGTGGACTCAGCTCCACTTACCTGCCCACTCACCATAATGCTTAATTTCTTTACTGTTCAAAAATGTATCTATCCTTGCCTTAAAAACATTCAACGAGGTAGCCTCAACTGCTTCACTGGGCAGGGAATTCCTGAGATTAACCCTTTGCGTTAAGAAGTTCCTCCTCAACGCAGTCTTAAATCTGCTTCCCTTTATTTTGAGGCTATGTCCCCTAGTTCTAGTTTCACCCACCAGTGGAAACAACTTCCCTGCTTCTATCTTATCTATTCCCTTCATAATCTTATATGTTTCTATAAGATCTCCCCTCATTCTTCTGAATTTCAATGAGTATAGCCCCAGTCTACTCAGGCTTTCCTCATAAGCCAAACCTCTCAACTCCGGAATCAACCCAGTGAATCTCCTCTGCACCCCCTCCAGTGCCAGTATATTATTTCTCAAGTAAGGAGACCAAAACTGTACACACCAGCCTCACCAGCACCTTATACGGCTGCAACATAATTTTGCTGTTTTTAAACTCCATCCCTCTAGCAATAAAGGACAAAATTCCATTTGCCTTCTTAATTACCTGCTGCACACCTGCAAACCAACTCCTTGAGATTCCTGCACAAGGACACCCAGGTCCCTCTGCACAGCAGCATGGTGCAATTTTTGACCAGTTAAATAATAGTTCATTTTGCTGTTATTCCGACCAAAATGGATGACCTCATATTTACCAACATTGTACTGCATCTGCCAGACCCTCGCCCACTCACTTAGACTATCTATATCCCTTTGCAGACTTTCAGCGCCCTCTGCACATTTTGCTCTGCCACCCATCTTAGTGTCATTTGCGAATTTTGACACACTACACTTGGTCCCCAACTCCAAATCATCTATGTAAATCGTAAACAATTGCGGTCCCAACACTGATCCCTGAGGCACACCATTAGTCACTGATCGCCAACCAGTAAAACACCCATTTACCCCCACTCTTTGCTTTCTGTTAGTTAACCAATCCACTATCCATGCTAATACATTACCCGTAACACTGTGCACCTTTATCTTATGTAGCAGTCTTTGGTGTGGCACCTTGTCAAATGCCTTCTGGAAATCCAGATTCACCACATCCACAGGTCCCCCATTGTCCACTGCACATGTAATGTTTTTAAAGAATTCCACCAAATTAGTCCCTCCCCTTCATGAACCCATGCTGCGTCTTACCTATGGGACAATTTATATCCAGATGTCTCGCTATTTCTTCCTTGATGATAGATTCAAACATTTTCCCTACTACAGAAGTTAAGCTAACTGGCCTATAGTTACCCGCCTTTTGTCTACCTCCTTTTTTAAACAGTGGCGTCACATTTGCTGTTTTCCAATCTGCGGGAACCACCCCCGAGTCCAGCGAATTTTGGTAAATTACCACTAGTGCATTTGTTGCTTCTCCCGCCATCTCTTTTAGTACCTTGGGATGCATTCCATCAGGACCAGGAGACTTGTCTACCTTTAGCCCCATTAACTTGCCCAACACTACCTCTTTCGTGATAATGATAGTTTCTAGGTTCTTGCCTGCCATAGCCTTCCTGTCATCAATTTTTGGCATGTTATTTGTGTCTTCCACTGTGAAGACCAACACAAAATACCTGTTCAATGCCTCAGCCATTTTCTCATTTCCAGTTATTACATCCCCCTTCTCATCCTCTAAAGGACCAAGGTTTACTTTAGCCACTCTTTTTCGTTTTATATATTTGTAGAAACTTTTACTATCTGTTCTTATATTCTGAGCTAGTTTACTCTCATAATCCATCTTACTTTTCTTTATACTTTTTCGTGGCTTTCTGCTGACCTTTAAAGACTTCCCAATCCTCTAGGTTCCCATTAATCTTTGCCACTTTGTATGCATTCTATTTCAATTTGATACCCTCCTTTATTTCCTTAGATATCCATGGCTGATTATTCCTTTTTCTACAGTCCTTCCTTATCACTGGTATATACTTTTGCTGAGCACTGTGAAAAATCGCTTTGAAAGTCCTCCACTGTTCCTCAATTGTCCCACCATAAAGATTTTGCTCCCAGTCTACCTTAGCCAACTCCTCCCTCATCTCTTTGTAGTCTCCTTTTTTTAAGCACAAGACACTGGTTTTGGATTTTACCTTCTCACGCTCCATCTGTATTTTAAATTTACCCATACTGTGATCGCTTCTTCCGAGAGGATCCCTAACTGTAAGATAATTAATTATTCCCGTCCAGGCAGAATTCTGTCAGTGCTTCCTTCATGAAGCACCGATAACATACGCTGCTCTTTGTTTGTTTAGGTAAAGCAGGGAGAAGTGCTCCTGGAAGATACCAAGTGGATACGACCTCCTGCTGGGAACACTTCGCCCAAACCTCCTCGCTCATCAAACAACTTGTCACCTTCTTTGCTGCCTCTGATCTCTCTCCCTTTCGCGCCACAGCCCGAGGGGACTCCTATTATAACACCCATGACTGGAATCAAAAGTGCTTGATCAGAACCATTACAAACTCAACCAGGGCCTTCTCCAATGGCAGTTCCACTCCCTTTCAATTTCAACAACTTCAGCCAACTCTTAAAGCCACCAATCACTTCCACAAACTCACATAGAGCCTTTAAAGATTGATCCGCAGCTAAACTGAGTGTCTGATGGTCCCTTTAAATGGTGGTGATTGGAAGGGTGAGGGGTGCACTTGCTGCTGAACACATATTCAGCTGTGTGTATTTAAGAGGGGACTGGGGCAGCGAGGTCGCAAATAACAGTGCTGGAGTCATATAATCTCCATCCACACCAAGATCACGATCTGCCTACTCTGCATACTTCCGGTGAACGCTCGTAATGCCAGTACTGATATTTGAGTTATAAGGAGAGACTGGGGCTTTTTTCTCTGGAGCGTAGGAGGCTGAGGGGTGATCTTATAGAGGTCTATAAAATAATGAGGGGCTTAGATATCTTTTCCCAATTGTAGGGGAGTCTAAAACTATAGGGCATTGGTTTAAGGTGAGACGGGAGAGATACAAAAGGGTCCAGAGGGGCAATTTTTTCACACAGAGGGTGTGAGTGTCTGGAACAAGCTGCCAGAGGTAGTAGTAGAGGCGGGTACAATTTTGTCTTTTAAAAAGTGTTTAGATAGTTACATGGGTAACAAGGGTATAGAGGGATATGGGACTAGCTTAGGGGTTTAAAAAAAAAGGGTGGCATGGACAAGTTGGGCCGAAGGGCCTGTTTCCAAGCTGAAAACCTCTATGACTCTATGACACTAAAATCCTTACTGAGCTGGCATTGGGTGTGAACTGTATACCGGAATTGAATATGTGCCTTTCTGGAATCAGTGCCAGAGACCTGGGTTCAATTCCGGCCTCGGGTCACTGTCTGTGTGGAGTTTGCACATTCTCCCCATGTCTGTGTGTGTTCATGGAATCCTACAGTACAGAATGTAGGCCATTCAGCCCATCGAGTCTGCACCGACCACAATCCCACCCAGACCCTATCCCCATAACCCCATGCATTTACCAGCTAGGCTCTCTGACACTAAGGGGCAATTTCACATGGCCAATCAACCTAACCTGCACATCTTTGGACTGTGCGAGGAAACCGGAGCACCCGGAGGAAATCCACGCAGACATGAGGAGAATGTGCAAACTCCACACAGACAGTGACCCAAGCCGGGAATTGAACCCAGGTGCCTGATGCGGTGAGGCAGCAGTGCTAACCACTGTGCCACCCCATTTTCCAGTTTCTAAGAGCACCATGCTCCGGCTTCCTCCCACACTCCAAAGATGTGCAGGTTAGGTTGATGGTCATGCGATCCTTCATGTCAGGGAAATCAACAGGGTAAATATTTGGGGTTATGGGGATAAGTCTGGGTGGGATTGTTGTTGTTGCAGGCTCGATGGGCCGAATGGCCTCCTTCTGCACTGTCAGGATTCTATGTTCTATGATTCTATGAAAATGGCACCCAAAGCGCTGAAGCTAGAGCTGTTACTGTGCTCAGTTTAGCAGCCCCAAAGTTCTGGTGGTCACTTGGCAGCTGTTGAATTGTATACGAAGAATTGATAATAGGACTGGGTTCCCATTCAGCAGAAAGCATGGTATCAAGTTGTAATTGTGACAGGCTCACAATATTTGGAAGGTTTAAACTTTAAACATTACATTTGTTTTGCTGCACTTGCTAATGATGAAAAAAAGAAGAACACATGGGCATTGAGGGCAACAACTGCAGTCATGGTAATAGAAAAACATAAAACCCATCACGCTTCTACTTCTCTTCAGTTCTAAAGAAGAGTCATATTGGCTCAAAACGTTAACTCTGTTTCTCGTTCCACAGGACCTGTTGAATTTTCCCAGCAGTTTCTGATTTTATTACATGCACAAGCCTGGGCTTGCAAAATCCTACTAACTGTCCTGGCTTGAGACAATTCACACCTCTTTAACCTGTGATTATCCCTCTTTTCATTCGCATTGTCTGTACCTGTAAAGACTTGATTACCTGTAAAGACTCGCGTTCCAACCAGTATCTTGCAATTGTGTCTTTTCCTATATATGCTCTGTTTGTGAACCCAACTCTCCACTCACCTGGCGAAGGAGCAGTGCTCCGAAAGCTCGTGATACCACCTGTCTGAAGTTGACAGCAAATTCCGGGATCTCCACATACGCAGTTAAATATGGAAATCCAGAATTTTCTGTCAGTGCTAACCTGTTCCATTGCAGGGTGTACTACCAATACATGTGACAATAATAAATCAAATCAAAGAATTAGGGGCATTTGAACTTGTTCCATCATTCACTAAGATCATGGTCGATCTCCTCAACTCCACCTTCCTACACTATCCCATATTTCTTCATTCCCTTGGTACCCCAAAACCCCTTCACCTCCATCTTACTCAATGACTGAACGTCCACAGACTTCAGGAGTAGAGAATTCGAAAGGTTCACAACACTGAATGAAGACATTTCTCCTCAACTCAGTCCTAGATTGTCAGTCCCTTATTCTGTGACTGTGATCTCTGCTTCGAAAATCTCAAACTGGAAGGGGGAGGGTGAGAAACATCCTCCCAGCATCACTTCAGCTTTTTCTCTTAAGAACTTTCTATTTTTTTTAGCTTGATTGCCAGTAATTCTTGTAATTTCTAGCTACACATTTTCCTTTCCAAGCTCTTACTATCTTTTCCTTTTGTGTTTTTGGATTCACTTACTCTTTTACTAACCTATTGTTGTTGAAGTTTCTACACCATATCTGTGATAATTATTGAGCAATATTTCTAGTTAGAAGCAAATTCTTGGTCCATTTAATGATTAAAGTTGAGACATAACCTAACTCTTAAAGGTTGACATATTCTTTGCCCAACATATGTAACCTGTTGTCATGTATTATTGTATTATTGTCCTCATTAAGGTGTGGAATTTCAGTACAGAGAAAAGTTTATTAACTTTTATTTATTAATGTCACAAGTAGGCTTATATTAACACTGCAATAAAGTTACTGTGAAAATTCCCAAGTTGCCACACTCCGGCACCTGTTCAGAGGCACTGAGGGAGAATTTAGCATGGTCAATGCACCTAACCAGCACATCTTTTGGAATGTGGGAGAAAAGCCATGCAGACACGGGGAGAATGCGCAGACTCCACACAGACAGTGACCCAAGGCAGTAATGGAACCCGAGACCCTGGCACTGTGAGGCAGCAGTGCTAACCACCGTGCCCAACAATAGGCTTTTGGTGCAGACTGGTCCAATGAGGTTTCTTTCTACTTTCCCACATTGGTTATCTCAATGGTCTCTCTGAGTGTTGAAATGGTGTTACATTGGAAACTAGGGGTGAGACTGGCCAAAATCATCACAGGATAGCACGGTGGCGCCGTGGTTAGCACTGCTGCCTTACAGCACCAGGGACCCGGGTTCAATTCTAGCCTTGGGTCATTGCCTGTGTGGAGTTTGCGTGTTCTCCCATGTTTGCATGGGTTTCCTCCGGGTGATCCGGTTTCCTCCCACAGTCCAAAAACGTGCAGGTTAGATGGACTGGCCATGCTAAGTATCCCATTAATGTCCCAAAATGTGTAAATTAGGGGGATTTACGGGGATAGGGCCTGGATAAGATTTTTTAAAAGGTGGTTCTGTGCAGAATTAATGGGCCAAATGGCCTCCTTCTGCACTGTAGTGATTCTACATCTCATCAGGGAAGGAAGAGAGGTAAGGTGGACTACTTTGATTCTAGAATGTCCAGCATTAGGGGAGGCGATAGCCTAGTCCTGGTATTATCACTGGACTATTAATCCAGAAACTCAGGTAATGTTCTGGGGACCCGGGTTCGAATCCCGCCACGGCAGATGGTGGAATTTGAAAGCAATAAAAAATATGTGGAATTATGAATCTACTAATGACCATGATACCATTGACGATTGTCGGAAAAATCCATCTAGTTCACTATTGCCCTTTAGGGAAGGAAATTTGTCGCCCTTACTTGGTCTGGCCTACATGTGACTCCAGAGCCACAGCAATGTGGTTGGCTCTCAACTGTCCTCCAGCAACTAGGGATGGGCAATAAATACTGGCCAGCCAGCGACGCCCATGTCCCACGAATAAATAAAATTGTCCAGTTTCTCCATGGCCAAAGGTCCAACGACTTCCTCACAATTTGACCTTAATTAGGCTGCAATCAAAGTACTTCAGGCAGCTCTCATCATTAATAAGCAATATATAGAGGAAAGGTTGCAGGGAAGATTTACAAGGATGATATCAGAAGTGATACATATTGGGAATGGATTGACAGCCTGGGTCTCTTTTCTCTGGAAAAGAAGAAGGATGTGGGGTGAACTAACAGAGGTCATTAAAATTATGAAAGGATTTGACAGAGTGGATACAGAGAATGTTTATTCTTGTGGGGAAGAGCATAACTCGAAATCATCAATATAAGATGATCACCAAGGAATCCAATTGTGAATTCAGATGAAGCTTCTTTACACTAAGAGTGGTGAGAATGTGGAGCTCGCGAGCACAGGGAGTGGTCGAAGTGAACAGTGTCGATGTATTCAAGGAGAAGCTAGATAAGCAGATAGGAGAGAAGGGACTAAATGATTATGATGGTGGATTGAGATGAGGAAAGATGGGAGGAGGCTCGAGTGGATCATAAAGACCAGAATGGCCTGGCTGGGCCGAATGGCCTGTATATCCAGTTTAATCCTATGTAAGCATTTAGATGCCATGACAAAAGTTGAGGGATTCAGCAGATCTGGTAAAGTTGAAGAGATTGTAGAGAAACATCGAAAGGCACAAGAAATACCAATCCTTCATGACAATTATTCAAATTGATGCTTTGAAAGAATTCCATTAGGTAAAGAAAGCTAAGGAGAATTTTCCTTTGCTGCGACAGGTTTATTTTACTGAGGATCAGGTAAGCCATCCTGATTGCTAAGGTAATTTGGGACAGGGAAGAATGAACTGTCTCCACTATAAAACAGAATTAGCAAGAGAACATAATGAGGTGAATGCAAACCCTTTGGCTCTCAAAAGGAACGGTAAGAAGCCTCACAACATCAGGTTAAAGTCCAACAGGTGGTAACGTTGAAGTTACAGGTGGTAACGATGGCAAATGATGACAGTTTCATGTTTTTGATGTGATTTGATTCATTATTGTCACATGTATTAGCATACAGTGAAAAGTATTGTTTCTTGTGCACTATACAGACAAAGCATACTGTTCATAGAGAGGGAAAAGAGAGAGTGCAGAATCTAGTGTTACAGTCATAGCGAGGGTGCAGAGAAAGATCAACTTAATGCAGGATAGTTCCATTCAAAATCTGATGGCAGCAGGGAAGAAGCTGTTCTTGAGTCGGTTGGTACATGTCCTCAGACTTTTGTATCTTTTTCCCGACGGAAGAAGGTGGAAGAGGGTGTGTCGGGGTGCATGGGGTTCTTATGTTCTTATGAGAGGAAAGTGGGCTGGAATGTTTGAAAAGCACTCTCTCTTGTTTGTGAAGGAAAATTCTCCAATATCTAAATTCCGTATCTCAAAGGCTGCCACCTTTATTATCGAAAATGGAGTACTGAGTCACTCCATCACATCCTACCTTCTCTCCTCTTGCCCTACCTCTCCTTATTGTGCCACTTCTTTTTCTCCTTATTTCTGTTCCTCCTTGACCTGCCACAGTCCTACCTTCTTTTTTCTCTTTCCTTCTCCATCTTGAGTGGCATACTGGTTAGCACTGCTGCCTCACAGCGCCAGGGGCCCGGGTTGGGTTCCCAGCATGGGTCACTGTCTGTGTGGAGTTTGCACGTTCTCCCCGTATCTACATGGGTTTCCTCTGGGTGCTCCGGTTTCCACCCACAGTCTGAAAGACGTGCTGGTTAGCCATGGTAAATTCTCCCTCAATGTAGCCAAACAGGTGCTGGAGTGTGGCGACTAGGGGATTTTCATAGTAACTTCATTGCAGTGTTAATGTAAGCCAACTTGTGGCGCTAATAAATAAATTTTAAATTTAAAAAATCACAACATTGTGTATTTATATAGCACTTTTAACATTGTCAACTTACAAGGGCACTTCACAAGTGCATTTCCAAACAAACTTTGACACCAAGCTGTGTAAAGAGATATTTGGATAGATGACCGAAGAGCTTAGTCAGAAAAATATGTTTTAATGAGCGTCATATAGGAGGAAAGAGAGGTGAAGAGGTTTACAGAGGAAATTCCAGAGTTTAGATCCTTGGCAGATGAATGCAAGGACACCAGAGGCACACTGATTAAAATTGGAAATGTTCAAGGTATCGGAATCAGAGGAGTGCAGACATTTCAGAGGGTTGTAGGACAGGAGGAGATTATGGAGATGGGGGTGGAAGGAGGTGAGGCCAGGGAGGGATTTGAAAATAGCAAAGCCAGGATTAAAATCAAGCTATTACTTAATAGGTTCAGCCAATGCAGGCTGGTGAGCACTGCAGTGATGAGAGAACGACACTGGGACCTAGATTTTATGCATCCCTCAGTGTCAGTGGGTTTGAAGGCCAGGAGAACATTTAATCCAGTGGAAGGCCTGCGTGCTGCTCACCTGCTTGACCCTATCCCCAGTGCAATTTTACCAGCAGCTGGAGTGGTGTCAGCTTGTCTTCTTGCCAATGGGCCAATTGAGGCCCTTTTTCAAATTATTTTTTTACAGGATCTGGGCACCGCTGGCTAGGTCATCCCTAATTGCCCTTGAGCAGGTGGTGGTGCGCTGCCTTCTTGAACTGCTGCTGTCCCTGTGGCGTAGGTGCACCCACTGTGCTGTTAGGGAGGGAGTTCCAGGATTTTGACACAGTGACAGTGAGGTAATGGCGGCAATATATTTCCAAGTCAGGATGGTGAGTGGCTTGGAGGGGAACTTCCAGGTGGTGGGGTTACCAGGTATTTGCTGCCCTTGTCCTTCTAGATAGTAATGGTCGTGGGTTTGGAAGGTGCTGCATTAGGAGTGGGATTTATGGGATTAAACTGGCAACAGGAGAGCCCCATACCATGTTAGGTTTCCCTGATTTGATTTGATTTTTGATTTGATTTGATTTGATTTATTATTCTCACATGTATTAACATACAGTGAAAAGTATTGTTTCTTGCGCGCTCTACAGACATAGAGAAGGAAAGGAGAGAGTGCAGAATATAGTGTTACAGTTATAGCTAGGGTGTAAAGATCAACTTAATGCAAGGTAAGTACCTTCAAGAGTCTGATGGCAGCAGGAAGAAGCTGTTCTTGAGTCGGTTGGTACGTGACCTCAGACTTGTGTATCTTTTTCCCGAAGGAAGAAGGTGGAAGAGAGAATGTTCGGGGTGCGTGGGGTCCTTAATTATGCTGGCTACTTTGCCGAGGCAGCAGGAAGTGTAGACATAGTCAATGGATGGGAAACAGTCAGAGAACCTTCGAATGTTGGTTATGAAGAGGGCACTGAGACCAGGATGATTTGGTGGAGGCTGTTTATTGTCTATAGCTATAGATCTTGCTTCTCCACTCTAACATCCTACCCCAGTGCTGGTTGACTCTTCTATACATACACATCTGAGTATAATTAACCAGTCAATATCCAACACCCATTCACCTTATTACCTGAGACTACCAAGTAGTTAGCATCCACCAACACCTATGAGATACTAACAGCGAAAAGGAAGTGGTCTCTGTTAACTGACTCCCTGCACTTATTGTCCCAAGGTTTTGCACCCTCCCTTCTAGATTCCTCCCATCCCATGGTCTGTCAAATCCTGGCTTGCACGCCCCCATGCCCCCGAACCCACAAACACTTACAAACTTCTGACCCCTTGCTCAACACCTCCTCAATCCCCGAGTGCAGTAATGGGATTGGCTATTGGCTGGCATTTCAGAGCTGCCGGCCTCTGATTGGGTCAGGCCTTCCTGTCCCTGAGGGGCAGAAGTCCCACCTTGAGTTTATTACTGGCCAATTGGTTATTAAATAATGGCAATGCAGCTGTTCGTCTCCCGGGCCAGACTCCCCCAACATTTTAGCTGAGATGGAGGTGCAGGGGTGGTTGATGGGGAACATGGTGCCCCTTATAATTCAGCCCTTTGTGTGCAAGGGCAGCACTATTTTGTTAGATGGATTCAAGGCGGCTCTCGGCTCATTAGGGGGCTCTTACTCTAGTGTTGTGCACCTCACTGGGCGGCATGGTGGCACAGTGGTTAGCACTGCCGCCTCACAGGGCCAGGGGCCTGGGTTAAATTCCCGCCTCGGGTGACTGTGAAGAGTCTGCACGTTCTCCACCTGTCAAGGATGTGCAGGTTAGGTGGATTGGCCATGCTTAGTGTCAGGGGGCTAGCAGGGTAAATACATGGAGTTACGGCGATAGGGCCTAGGTGGGATTGTTGTCGGTGTAGACTCAATGGGCTGAATGACATCCTTCTGCACTGTAGGGATTCTATGTTTCTATTCTATGCTCCTACCGTTGGTTGTCATTTGTTCTTTCTCCCCAATCTCCTCTCGTCCATGGATTATGTCCTCTGGCGTGTAAGAATACCCTTACTATAAATTTACTCCTCGTCACTGTCTGACCATGCTCACTCTTTGGTTTCCTCTGTTATGGCTTCAAAATCCCTTGATTCCTCTGGGCATCAAGACTTGTATTGGATTGCATTGAAGAACACCCTAAGACTCAACTCTTGTTGACTCAACTCAGCTCAGTCGCTTCAATTCGCATCTGGAAGAGAATACATTTATTAGCCATGGGCAGCATGGTTTTGTAAAGGGGAGGTTGTGTCTCACAAACTTTATTGAGATCTTTGTGGAAGTGACAAGAAAAATTGACCAGGGCAGGGCAGTGTATGTTGTATACATAGACTTCAGTAAAGCCTTCGATAAAGTTCCACATGGCAGGCTGATACAGAAGGTGAAGTCATATGGGATCCGAGGTGAGCTGGTAAGATGAATACAAAACTGGCTTGGGCATAGAAAGCAGAGAGTAGCAGTGGAAGGGTACTTTTCTAACTGGAGGTCTGTGACAAGCGGTGTTCCACAAGGATCTGTGCTGGGGCCTCTGTTGTTTTTAATATATATAAATGACTTGGAGGAAAATGTAGGTGGTCTGATTGGTAAATTTGCAGATGATACAAAAATTGGGGGAGTGGCAGATAGTGAGGAGGATCGTCAGAGGATACAGCAGGATATAACTCGGCTAGAGACCTGGGCCAAAAGATTGCAGATGGAATTCAACCCTGACAAATGTGAGGTGATGCGATGTGGAAGGTCTACTGCAGGAGGAAAGTATACAGTAAATGGTAGAGCTCTTAGAAATATTAGCATACAGAGGGATCTAGGCGTGCAGATCCACAGTTCCATGAAGGTGCCATCTCAGGTGGACAAAGTGGTCAAGAAGGCATATGACATGCTGGCCTTCATTGGTCAGGGTGTTGAGTATAGGAATTGGAAAATCATGTTGCAGCTGTATAAGTCTTTGGTTAGGCCGCATTTGGAGTATTTTGTCCAATTCTGGTCGCCACACTACCAGAAAGATGTTGATGCATTGGAAAGGGCGCAGTAGAGATTTACCAGGATGTTGCCTGGTTTGGAGGATATGAACTATGAAGAAAGGGGGAGAAAACTTGGATTGTTTTCATTGGGGCATCGGAGAATGAGGGGGACCTGATAGAGGTTTATAAGATTATGACAGGTTTGGATAGAGTGGAGAGTCAAAATCTTTTTTCCCAGGGTCAAAGGGTCAATTACTCAGGGGCATAGGTTAAAAGTGATAGGGGGAAAGTTTAAAAGAGATGTAAGGGACAAGCTTTTCACGCAGAGAGTGGTGAATGCCTGGAATGTGCTGCTGGAGGAGGTGGTGGAAGCAGATTTTACAATAATGTTCAAGAGGCATCTGGATAGATACATGAATAGGCAGGGAATAGTGGGATATGTACCACGTAGAGGCAAGAAAATATTAGATTGGAGAGGCATCTGTGTCGACACAATCTTGGTGGGCTGAAGGGCCTGTTCCTGTGCTGTACTGTTCTTTGTTCGTACTATAGCATCGGCATGAAGGGACCAGGACAGATTGTTAGTGATCTGGACACTTAGAAATTTGAAGCTATCTACCAATTCCACTTCATCCCCATTAATGTAGACAGAAGCACGTCCTCCCCAAGCAGCGGAGTCGATGGCCATCTCCTTCGTTTTATTGAGATTGAGGGAGAGTTTATTGTCATCGCACCTATTCACCAAGTTCTCTATCCCTTTCCTGTACTCCAACACATGATTGTTTGAGATCTGCCCTACTATAAGCACCTCCACAGACCAGTTAGATGGAATGGCTTGTTTCTGTGATGTATATTCTGTGTCAATCTACGTGATAGCGTGAATGGTCTTCCCTTGTCCTTGACTTTTTATGTTGTAATGTTAATGATTCATTGGGTTGACCTTTGTCCCAGTGGCAATATGACCCCAGGTCACGTTAGATGTGGAACTGAATTAAATTTTTTATGGAAGTGAAGTTACATTCTATTGCATTTTTATTATACTTAATTTTGATACTAAAGAACAGCTTTTATCTGCTTTAATACACAGTTCTTTTGAGGGGGAGAGCTGACTGGTGGTGATTAACCTGAGGGTCATCACACTACAGGCGAGGGGCAAGGTTGAAAAGGCAGGACCTTCCTGAATAACCTCAGTTGGTACGGGGATTGAACCCACACTGTTGGCATCGCTTTGCATCACAAACTAGCTGCCTAGCCAACTGAACTAAACTGACCCTCAGTTCCCGTATGACAGCAGTAACTACACTTCAAACGTATTTCATTGCCATTTCATTGGAACTTCTGGCGATGGGGAAAGGAGCTACATAAATGCAAGTCTTTTTTTTACACAGTCTGTTTGATCCTATGAAATATAATAATCTTTGTGGACCTGATGGGAACAGTGGGTTAAAACTAGTTTTCATCTTTGGAACTTGCATTTGATTCTCATGGAACAATACCTCACATTCTGGCTGGGCGCTTTGCAGCCTTCCAGATTCAATATGAACTTCAACAATTTTAGATTGGAACCTCGATCCACACTGTGTTTCCCTTTCCTTTGCTGGATTTGTTTCCCCACCTCACCGCCACCCCCCCCCAACCCCCCCTCGCCCCCATCCCCGCCCCCATCATTTCTCTCTCTTTTCTTTGTGCTTTCAGATGGAAGCTATACATGATCTTGCCATTTGCATCTCCTACAGACACATCTTTTGTGCTATACCAGTCCCATTAACACTCCCTTTGGCCTTGCACCAAAGAACAAAGAACAGTACAGCACAGGAACAGGCCCTTCGGCCCTCCAAGTCTGTGCCGATCATGATGACTGCCTAAACTAAAACTGTACTAAAAATGCACTTACGGAGTCCGTATCCTTCCATTCCCATCTTATTCATGTATTTGTCTAGTTGCCCCTTAAATGTCACAATCGTACCTGCTCCCACCACCTCCCCAGGCAGCGTGTTCCAGACATTCACCACCCTCTGTGTAAAGAACTTGCCTTGCACATCTCCCCTAAACTTTTCCCCACTCACCGTAAAACTATGTCCCCTAGTACTTGACTTTTCTACCCTAGGAAACAGCATCTGACTCTCCACTCTTGTCCATGCCACTCATAATCTTGTAGACCGCTAGCAAGTCAGCCCTCAGCCTTCTTCGTTCCAGTGAGAACAAACCGAGTTTGTCCAACCTCTCCTCATAGCTAAAACCCTCCAGACCAGGCAACATCCTGGTAAACCTCTTCTGTACCTTCTCCAAAATCATTAACTGTTTTGTTATTTAATCTCTCCTGTCTCCCACCCTATAAATGGCCTGCCTTTTGTTCTTTTCTCCAACCTCTCCCTTTCACTTGCTTTTGAAAAAAAAAAATTTCTTTCATGGCATGTGGGTGTCGCTGGCGAGGCCAGCGCTTTTATTACCATCCGTAACTGCCCTGAACCGCTATAGTCCATGTGATGTAAGTACACCCACACTGTAATGGGGGACTGTGAGGAGAACATTTTTGTGCCACGATTGACAATGACCTGGAACTCACCATCCACGATGGTGTTGGAATTGGAGATGATCAACGATCTCCAAAAGGTAATTGGGTGAGCAGTTTAAAGGACATAAATCTGAGGCCAATGGGGATTGAGCGGGTGAGTGGGATCGACTGGATTGCTCTGCAGGGAGCTAGCATGGACATAGTGGGCTGAATGGACTCCTTCAGTGCTGTGATTGACTCTGTGACCCAGGGTGGGATTCTCTGGCCTCCCAGCCGAGTGTTTCTCGGCGCATGTTGATCATTGGTGATGGGATTCTCTGGTCCCACTGTTTTGATTTGATTTGATTTATTTTTGTCACGTATATTAATATATAGTGAAAAGTATTGTTTCTTGCGTGCTATGTAACCTAATTCATCACGCAAACCAGCCTTCCATCCATTGACTCTGTCTACACTTCCCGCTGCCTCGGAAAAGCAGCCAGCATAATTAAGGATCCCACACACCCCAGACATTCTCTCTTCCACCTTCTTCCATTGGGAAAAAGATACACAAGTCTGAGGACATGCACCAACCGACTCAAGAACAGCTTCTTCCCTACTGCTGTCGGACTTTTGAATGGACTTACCTTGCATTAAGTTGATCTTTCTCTACACCCTAACAATGACTGTAACACTGCATTCTGCACTCTCTCCTTTCCTTCTTTATGAACGGTATGCTTTATCTGTATAGTGCGCAAGAAACAATACTTTTCACTGTATGTTAATACATGTGACAATAATAGATCAGATCAAATCAAATCAAATCAAATCAAGTTGGGCCAGTGACAATACTGGGCCACCATGTCTCCATCACTTTGGAGGGTGGAGGTGATGAGGAAAAAATTTCACTTCAAATTCATGAGGACAGAGTAGATAACAAGAAATTCTTCCCATTGGTGGAAGGGCCGAGAGCCAGAGGACATTGATTCAATGTGAATGACAAAAACAGCGCACCCCCACCCACAGGGTTTCCTGGCGGCATGGGGTGGCATTAATGGGAATTCCCATTGACAGGATACTTTCCACACAGAGGTCAGAGAATCCTGCCACTAGCAATCAGCACGCCGCCTCCTGCTGCTGAGAAACACGCGACTGGGGGGGCCAAAGAATCCCATCCTGAGTCACAGAGTCATTTGCAGCACAGAAGGAGTCCATTCAGCCCATTGTGTCCATGTTGGCTCCCTGGCTTTCTGATGCAATGATTGGTTAGGAGTGTGGTGGAGACAAATTCAATTGTGGCTTTCAATTGGATAATTAGCCAAAGAGGAGAGGTTTGCAGGATACTGGGGAAAGGGGAAGAGAGTGTGATTAATTGAATTTCTCTTTCAAAGGGCATCTGACTGAATGATCAAAGAGTTGCACGGTGGCACGGTTGTTAGCATTGTTGCCTCACAGCGCCAGGGACCCAGATTCAATTCCAGCCCTGCGTGACTGTCCGTGTGGATTCTACATGTTCTCCCTGTGTCTGTGTGAGTTTCCTCCGGGTGCTCCGGTTTCCTCCCACAGTCCAAAGATGTGCAGGTTTGGTGGATTAGCCATGCTAAATTGCCCCTTAGTGTCAGGGGGTTTAGCAGGGTAAATACATGGGGTTATGGGGGTAGGGTCTGGGTGGGATTGTTGTCGGTGCTGACTCTATGGGCCGAATGGCCTCCTTCTGCACTGTAGGGACTCTATGATTCTATGATCTCTCCACAGATGCTGTCAGACCTGCTGAGATTTTCCAGCATTTTCTGTTTTTGTTGACCTCATTCTGTGTAGTGACTATTCCATGATTCAATGAGCATTAAATACCAGCGGGGTGGAGTGCAGGGAGAAGAATATGGCAGGGCGAATTACACCCCCCTGGAAACCTGGACCTGATTTTATTTCCATTCAAGTTAACAGGGGGAAAATTGACGGCGTTCTATTACAGGCACGCCGTCCTTCCTGTCCCGTTTTGCCCTCTGTGTTCTGCTTTGTCGATACTTTCCACACAGGCAGTAAGTGAAAAGCAGAGCATGTTACCATTTAGTACGTGTGAGAGTTCAGCTTTGGTGTGGGAGTCCGCTTGATCTGGATAGTTTCAAACTGCAGCTGAAACGGACTCATCAGAAGAGACTGGCTCATGGAATTTGACCCAGACCGTCAAAAACTCAATCGAAGGACTAGGGTAAAAGATAACTCAGTGAATTGCAGCTAGATATTTTGTAATAACAGTGCATTCTGATGCTATTTATCATTTATAGAGTGCCTAGCTCATCACGCTGCATTCCCTTCTGTATCCAGCATCGTCATTATTGCTTTTTTAAAATCTCTTTGTTCATGGGATGTGGGCGTCATTGGCTGGGCCAGCATGTATTGCCCATCCCGAAGGACATTGCTGTGGGTCTGGAGTCACGTGTCGGCCACACCAGGTAAGGACGACAGATTTTCTTCTCAGATGTGTTTTTACAATCGACAAAGGTATGTTGGCCTTCATAGCGGGAGGATTTGACTATAGGGATAGGGATGTTTTGTTGCAGTTGTATAGGGCGTTGGTAAGGCCATACTTGGAATATTATGTGCAGATTTGGTTTCCTTTTCTGAGGAAGGATGTCCTCGCTATAGAGGGAGTACAGCAAAGGTTTACCAGGCTGATTCCTGGGATGGCAGGTCTGTCATATGAGGAGAGACTAAGTCGGTTAGGATTATATTCACTGGAGTTTAGAAGAGTGAGAGGAGATCTCAGAAACTTATAAAATTCTAACAGGTTTAGACAGGGTAGATTCAGAAAGAATGTTCCTGATGGTGGGGGAGTCCGGAACTAGGGGTCATAGTTTGACGATAAGGGGTAAACCTTTTAGAACTGAGGTGAGGAAAAATTTCTTCACCCAGAGAGTGGGGAATGTATGGAATTCACTACCACAGAATGTAGTTGAGGCCAAAACGTTGGCTGATTTCAAGAAGAAATTAGATGTAGGTCTTCGGGCTAAAAGGATCAAGGGATATGGGAGGAAGGGGGGGATCAGGATATTGAAGTCGATGATCAGAATCAATGGCAGAGCAGGCTCAAAGGGCCTAATCCTGCTTCTAGTTTCTATATTTCATGGTCATCATTAGATTCCTAATTCCAGAATTTTACCTAATTCAAATTTCACCATCTACCATGGTGGGATTCGAACCCATGTCCCCAGAACATTACTCTGGGTCACTATTCCCACAACAATACACTATGCCACCACCTCTTTGGATTACTTCATTGACTTAGTACAGCCAGTCTTATAGTAGATGATCAGATACATAGGAAAGAGAAGAGATTATCAGAATAATAGTGCATTGTCTTTGCTGTCAAGTTTCACAAATGTTTATCATTCTCTTACACAGCCTGAGGCATTTCATAGCTGCTCAAATAACATCTAATCCCTTGCCAAGGACACCCAATGCTTCAGTGGCAGCAACCTTTACTTTCACAGGGCTATTTTTAAATGCCATATCTACTGCAAAGACGCAAAAATGCATTCCCTTTAAATCTGATTGACTGAATATTTCTGAACACTTGATGACCCGGAACATCTTTTGAAAAGTTGCAGAGTGATTCAGTGCGGCGAGATCTGAAAGATTCTTCCCCAAAAAATTCAAAGTGTCGAATTTGCATGAAAACCGGAGTTAATCCCGCTGGTTTTTCCAGTGGAAGTTTAGAGAAGAATCTCCCACACTCTGTGCATCGCTAGTGTGAATCTGTGTGCGGACCTATTCCCGGCATAGTGCTGAGCGGGCCACTGCGCATGCACCAATCGGTCAGTGCCGAGATCAGCGCATGCACAGTGGTCCCTGTCTGCCAGCCTCCCGATTACTGGCCAGCCCGATAGCTGGCCAGTCCCGCGACCCCACATCGCCAGCTGTGTGACCCCCTTCACGATCTGATCGCTTGCCCCCCCAATTATGCCTGGGCCAGCCTTGACACAGCACCACCCACCCCGCCCCCAGCCCTTCCTCCATGATTCCCCCCCCCCCTCCCCGCAGCCCCAATCTCCTGCCGCCCCCCCCCCAACTTTCCCCCTGCACTTCCCCCCACCTCGGCTCCCCCCCTCCCCCCACTGCCTTGACCCCCCCCCCCCCCGCCCCATCCACTGTGGCTAGTAGGCCCAGAGGCTTCAGCCCCTGGGTTCACTAATGATATTTAAAATAGATTACAATGAAGGCATGCATATGTAATGCAGTCCCGCACCTATTCCGGAGCGGAGCTGATGGAGCCAGAGATTCAACGCTGGGAGATGGGCTCAGGGCCGGATGCCCAGCGCAGATGCCGCTAATCCAGCCCTCCTTAAATCTCCCAGTCCGCTGCGCTCAAAAATTAGCGCAGTGAGATGGGAGAATCACCCCAGAAACAGCCTTAATGTGGAAGAAGATTCCACCCAAAGTGATTTATGGATGCGTAATTGAAGAGATTTGAGCAATGTCTTACAGGAGGAGATGGCAGTGGAGGGCTGGTTGTGGTTTGGGGAGGGATTTCTGGTGTGTGGTGCCCTTGCCGGTGGATGCAAAGACATCAATAACAAGCAAAGGGAGGGAAGAATGCACAGAGGTCAGAGGAATGGAGTGTTTGAGAGAGTTGTATTGCTGGAGGGGGTTATAGTAAAAGTGAGGGGAAGGCCATGAACAACACTAACTATGTAAATGGAAAGTTAAGTATTTCAGAGTACAGTACAGTAGAATTCTTTATAAGATTATCTTAAGCAGAACTAGACTAAGGATCTTAGAGGCTCTGGGCCACTCTTTGTACCTCAGACAACCTTGCCCCTGATCCAACGTCAATATTTATATTGCTTCTTCTCACAGTAACTGCTGAATATTATGATTCAGTGGTTGTATGATCTACTTCTGCATTATGGAGAATTTCATTGTGGGCCCCATTTTACTCTTGCAGCCTTCCCCCTTTCTCACCTTAGTGTTTGAACTACATTTAAGGTTGACTTTATGGGTGTCTTGCAGTAGATCGTTCAAGTGACCATTCTCGAAGTGAAAGCCTGGACAGTTTTCTTGTTAAGATATTTTATTGTGGGGAACATAATAGCCTGCTCCAGACAACGTGTGGGATACTGGAAGTGCATGGTCAGCCATACTCATCTGGAATGTGTGTACAGGCTGATGCGCGATTAAATCACTCGGGAGGCTAGATTGTACCCGGGAAATAAAGGCTTTTATTACTAACAAGAATGGAGCACACTATATACAATACAATCCCAGACTAAAGGATCACCAGGCAGTGCAGTGACCTTTATACTCCTCCAGGTAGGCGGAGCCAACTGGAGTGTACCACAGAACAATATCAACAGGTAGAACAGCCCAACCCTAACCCCAACAGTGACAACAGTAACATATCTACAAACACCCATAGTGCTGACCATCTATGGTTCAGTACTCATAGTGGTAACCAACTATGGTTCACCACACAGGCTTGAACAACCGAACGGCTGCACCTATCTTCTATGTTTCTATGAAGTACGGTAGTCTGAAATAGAAGGTTATGGGTTTAAAAACCCAATTAGCATATACCCTGGCCTGCCCCTGCTGTGCAATACTGAGGGTGTGCAACACTGCCAGAGGTTGTCTCTTTAGTTAACATGCTAACCTGAATCTCCTTTTGTCCTCTCAGATACATGTCAATGAACCCACAGCGCGATTTGACTCAGAACAGGGACACCTAAATTCTCTTGGATGTCTTCTTTGAGTCTCTTTCTTACATGGAAATTCCCATAAAATGAAGGAAAACTTTTAAAGATCTTTCCTCCCATGTTGACTCACCTCTTAATCATTTATTGGCTATATCAGATCGGACAAACCAGCAAGACCTGTACACAGCACCATTGGAGAATTGAACCTTTCTACAGATTCCCAGTCTCTGGAAGATCTTATTTGTATGTCTTCCTTTGGATTAAGTTTTAAGTTTATTTATTATTGGCACAAGTAGGCTTACATTAACACTGCAAAGAAGTTACTGTGAAAATCCTCTAGTCTCCACACTCCAGCGCCTGTTCGGGTACACTGAGGGAGAATTTAGCATTGCCAATGCACCTAACCAGCACGTCTTTCGGACTGTGGGAGGAAACCGGAGCACCCAGAGGAAACCTACGGAGACACGAGGAGAACGTGCAAACTCCGCACAGATAGTGACCCAAGCCGGGAATCGAACCTGGGTCCCTGGTGCTATGAGGCAGCAGTGCCAACCATTGCACCACCGTGCCACCGGTTATGAATTAGGAGGTTGTGACTTTGTGCAGAAATTCTGAAGAATGTTGTTGGAGGAAAATTTCTATTCTTCATCAAGAAACGGGGAAACTTAGGAACCCACATTACTTAATTTATTGGCTGCTAACTCATTTCAGCCAGATTAGTTCTTTGTTGCACAAGGCAACTCATTGTTTGCCAAGGTTGCCCAGTCCATTAGATTTGACTTGGGAACAGAATTACTACATGAACAACGTCATTGATTGTTTTTGGATCTCTGGGTTTGCATGAATATTTAGAGTTACAGATTCCTCTTCTTAGGCAATCTGACAGGATCATGGATGACTTGCTCTACTCTAGTTGGCTGGATTTAGAGATGCGCTGTCTGCAGACTCTGCCATCTCCCTGTCCTTGGCAAGCTCCCCATCCATGCTCAGTTGTCAGTGGAGCGGGTTCTTGAGTGTTTGGGCTATAATTATCTTGACAGAGCTGAAGAAATGGTGCATGTTGTTGATGTGACCTTAACAATTTTCTATTTTGGCATTTGTGTGAGGATAAGATATTTCAATCCAGGCGCAAATTTGCTGACAAACTAGGAAGTTGTTATCAAAACAAACTTTATTAAATAACACCGTTTAACTATAACAAATGAACCAACTTATCCGTTAACAATTGAACATGACAAGACACAAGTTTTAACTGCTAACCTATCATTATGAATTCCAATTTAAGCAATATTGCTCTTATAGATTTAAACTTTTTTAAAAAATAAGTTGGCAAAATACAGGTATACTTGCTTGTCTTAGGTTACCAACCTTTGGAGTTTCAAAAAGCCCTTTGAGAGAGAGAGAGAGACAGAGAGGCACTGTTTCTTCTGGCAGCTCAGGCAACAGCTACTTGTATTTTTAAAAAAGAAATTGATAACAGTATTTATTTCCTGAAGCTTAGTTCCTCTCATTAAGAACATGACTCTGTCCCTGTCAATTAGTCTAATCAAAACTCTACACTAAAACCCCCAGGGGCGACCCAAGTAAACACAAATCCATCAGCTCTGCTACGGGTCTAAAATGAGTACTTATCTCAACTTAAAGGTTTTGCTAAACAAATAGGCACCTGCAAAACAGATATGAATTCTAAACATACCCCTTACAAGAAACATGATATACATATATATTTCTTAAAGGCATGGTATCAGCACATTCGGCATTCCTGTATGATTTTGTTTGCTGTTTCTTCATTCCCAGCTTCACATTCTCCTAATTGCACCTTCAAACCCTGAGGTGTGAGATGTGAATAGTCGCTCCATATGACTGCGGACTCTCGAGGAGGGTATGGGCTTAACCTGGTGATTTTTTCAATCATCTGAGGGAACTGAGTAGCGAACTGTCTTGAGTTACTGACCTGAGGGGAAGCAGAATCCTCACAGGCATCTCTTGTTCTTCCACCAGGTGTGGGATGAGAATCTTGTTTTCCAATGATCTGCAGGAATCTGGACCTTCTGAAGTAATCAATATCTCTAGTCCTTCAAAAAAGTGTCCTGAACATCTTGTAAGGGTGCCCTGGAAATCTCAGATACCAATTCTTCTATATTTAGTCACCCAAGCACGAATGCCATCAGTTTAAGCCTACATGTTGGAGGTTGGTGCCTTGTCTCTAAGATTGATTGGCTAACAAGACAATGATGGTCGGGGTATATGGGTCATTTTTGTGTTGACAAGCTGTAACCAATGGAGCGCCATAGGGATCAGCCTCATCTTTTTATAATTTATATAAATGGTTTTGATGAAGGGATGGAAGGTTACTACGTTTGCTGATGACACAAAGACAGGTAGAAAAGTAAATTATGAGAAGGACAGAGTCTGCAAAGGGATTTAGATGGGTTAAATGAATTGGCAAAAATTTGGCAGATTGAGCATAATGTGGGAAAACGCAAAACTCAGGTGTCCAGAGTCTGGTTGTCCTGGAACATGAATCAAAAAAATGTAGTATGCAGCAACAGCAAATATTTGGGAAGGAAAAATTGTTTATTGCAAGGATAGAATACAAAAGTAGGGAGGTTTTGTTACATTTAAAGTAAAAGCTAAAGTTTATTTATTAGTCACAAGTAAGACTTACATTAACACTGCAATTAAGTTACCGTGAAATTTCCCCAGTCACTGCAGCCCAGCGCCTGTTTGGGTCAATGCACCTAACCCAGCACGTCTTTCAGAGTGTGGGATTAAACTGGAGCATGCGGAGAAACCCACACAGACATGGGGAGGATGTACGAACTCCACACAGGCAGTGACCCAAGCCAGGAATTGAACCCGGTTCCCTGGCGCTGTGAGGCAGCAGTGCTAACCACTGTGCTACTGTGCTGCCCATCATTGGTGCGACCACATTGGAGTACTGTGTGCAGTTTTGGTCTCCTTACTTGAGAAAATATAAGTTTTCTCAACTTATATTTGAGAATATAAGTAGCATTAGAAGAGTTCAGAGAAGGTTCACTGAACTGACCCTTGGGATTAAGAGGTTGATCTCTGAGGAAAGGTTGGGCAGATTGGCCCTGTGTCCATTAGAGTTTAGAAGAATGAGGAGATCTTATCGAAAAGTATAAGATCCTTAGGAAAATTTGCAGGGTAGATGCTGAGAAGATATTTCCCCTTGTGGTCAAGACTAGAACTGGAGGACGCAGTTGAAAATTAAGGGGTCTCCCAGTTAAGGTGAAGATGAGTAGAAAGATTTTTCTCAGATGTTAGTTTGTCTGTGGAATCCTCTGCACCAGAGAGCAGTGGAGGCAGGGTCATTGACTATTTTTAAGGCTGAGTTAGATATATTCTTGATTGGCAAGGGAGTCAAACGGTGTATAAAGGTAGACAGGAAAGTGGAGTTCAGATCACAATCAGATTAGCTATGATCTTATGAAATAGTGGAGCAGGCTCGAGGGGCTGAATAGCCTACTCCTGTTTCCAGTTAGTATGTTTATGTGGCACAAGCAAAGATTCCTGCAGTTATCACTCTCTAGGCTTCTTTCTGTTCTTGAGAAGTCATTGCTGATGTTCTTGCTAAGGACAGCATTAAGCACAGCTGTCAACAATGCAAAGCTTTGGGTCACTGTCATTTGGTAGCATCCCTCTTTCCCTGGTATGTGATCATCATCAACCAAAGGCTGCATTCTTAGACCCCCAACATTCTCTTCCAAGTCCGTTGGTTCTTTCTCTAACTTCCCTTGGTTTTACTTACCGCTCCCAATATCCGTGCCTCATTCAAACATTTTCAGCGTATGCAATATTTTGCCTAATTTCTATCTAGTCTGTTCCACTGCTTCATCACTTTAAGTACCTCTTTGAGATATCTTCCACTAGCAAAAACTGCCATATTTACAGTCATGTAGCCTGTAATTTTCTGAAATGCACTCCCTGTGAGCAACACTCGGAGAGTTGGGGAGGTGATGGTGCCGTGGTATTGTCACTGGACTAGTAATGTAGAGACCCAGAGTAATGCTCTGGGGATCCAGGTTCGAATCTCACCATGGCAGATGGTGGAATTTGCGTTCAATAAATATTTGGAATTAAAAGTCTAATCATTAAACATTTGTCATTAAAAAAAAATCTGGCTCATTAATACCCCTTTGGGGAAGAAAGCCTGCTGTCCTTACCTAGTTTACAAGCGAATCCAGGCCCACAACAATGTGGTGGACACTTAAATGGCCTAACAAATCACTGTACATATATCTATGCCCTGCAATCGTTCAAATAGGCAGCTCACCACCACCTTCTCAAGGACAAACAAGGATGAGCATTAGAGACAGCCTAGCTAGCGATGCCCAATGAATTAAAAAAAAATTAGCTCTCTCACAGATAATGAGCACCTAAAATTATTCAAATAACAGCGACCCACAGAACCTGTTTAAAGTTTAGTTATTAGGGACCTGAGTTCAATTCTCAGCCAGGATTACTGTCTGTGTGGATGTGATGACTTCAGCCAAGCTAATGAGGTTGGCTTGCTAGAGTATGAGCTACCTGATGAGTCTAGTTACACCTTGGCGGGCCTTGTTGCTGCCGGGCAGTGGAGGTCCCCAGTGGAGGTCCCTCTACGGAGGGATCTCCCCCAATTATCTTGGGGACCTGGGGTGGAGGGTGTTGCATGCAGCAGTTCTGTACAACCGGTTCACGGGCTCCCAAGCTTGCCCCTTCTGTGGTCTATGTTTATGTCTATGTTTTGTGTCTTAGGTTGTACTCCCTTTTTGTTAACCTGAAAAACCTTTTATTGATGCGATGTTTGCACTTCAGTCCCACGCTCCTAATCTACGGGCACCTGGTGCGGAGAGGGGCGGGTTGGGATGGCGACCTTCTCGTGAACCTGCTCCTGGGCCTGGCGAGGCGCGCCATCAATAGGTCAAGGCAGCGGGTGATCGATGGGGTCCTCCATCCTGACTGTCTGCCCTCTACTGCGGCTACATTTGCGGCCAGTTGTCCCTGGAGAGGGAGCATGCGGTGCCCACGGGCGCAGTTGACGCCTTCCGCGCCCTCTGGGCAGCGCAGGGGCTGGGGTGTATTATCAACCCCGATAATCACATTTTGATTTAATGTTTTAAGTTTCCTTTCGACTTTGTTTTTGGTTCGGGCTGTTCCCCCTTCCTTTTGGGGAGCTGCCCCTTTTAATTTGTCCCTAAGTTAATTTGCTTTAGTTTATTTGGTTGGTATACAAAAGAGATACCTGATGAGTCTAAATTGATGGTTAAATCAGGGAGCGTCATGCTCCCTATTTAAAGCAGGTGTGTCAGACTCCCAGGCTGCATTCAGCAGGGAGAAACTGGAGAGCTGGCCACGTACAGATGTACAGTGTAAATAAAGTAACTTGGTGACGGGACTTTCGCCTCCGTGGAGTTATTACAGTGGAGTCTGCACGTTCTCCCCGTGTCTGCATGGGTTTCCTCCGGGTGCTCCGGTTTCCTCCCACAGTCTGAAAGACGTGCTGGGGGGTGCATTGACCGAACAGGCGCCAGAGTGTGGCGGCTAGGGGAATTTCACAGTAACTTCATTGCAATGTTAATGTAAGCCTTACTTGTGACGAATAAATACTTTACTTCCATTTATATTAACTCTACAATGATGTTACTGTGAAAATTCCCAGCCACCACACTCCAGCACTTGTTCGAGTACACTGAGGGAGAATTTTAGCATGGCCAATGCACCTAACCAGCACATCTTTTGGACTGTGGGAGGAAACTAGAGCATCTGGAGGAAACCCACGCAGACACAGGGGCCGGAATTTTACCAGCACTTCCGTCTCGATTCAGGAGGGCGAGGCACAGAGAACAGCATTCTCTGTTGGTCTCGGGCGGGATCGTACGAATCTCAGTTGGCATGCCAGTAAAATTCCACCCCAGGAGAATGTGCAGACTTCACACAGGCAGTGACCCAAGCTGGGAATCGAACCCAGCTCTCTGGAGCTGTGAAGCAACAGTGCTAACCACTGTGTCACTGTACTGTCCCGTTTGCACCTGACTGGAAAAGAATTCAGTCAGCATTATTCCATGCAGCTTTATTGCTTATTGAAGTCTCTACATGTAACGCAGTTGGTTAAGATTTTGAGGAGCATTTAATTACTGTTTTGGAAGAAAAACTATTCAATCATTCACTTTTAAATATGTTGCATCACATTATGAAAGACTGGTTTGAACTGAATTATTCTCCTTAAACTTTACACTATATAAAAACAGATCTAGCCAGTTATAACACTTCGGCATGAGACTGCATGTGACAGCAAGTATATAATTACTTGAGGTTATGTATTAAGTGTCTCATGGTGGTGTAAAAGGTTTTTCTGTGTGACTTGACAAGTGATTCATTTAACTATTATTCAGTACTAATACATTGCTGGGAGCTTCTTGCTGCCATTGTAAAAGAACAACAGTATTAACTTATCTTGTGGATGCTAGGGCATTTTTCTAACATATCTCTGCTGGTCATTTGGAATGCAGCTGTGGGGGGAGCAACTTGCAAAAAGCTGGGTTTTGATGGTTGATACTGGGTTAAAAATGACCTGGAAAGGCTGCATTTTTCCCTGAAGGTTCTTATTATTGTTGACAAGCCAAGGTGAAGGTTAAAAATACCGGAAACCATCAAGGCTAACATGTTGGTGCAGACTGATGTTCAGAATTAACTCGAATATACAGCACAGAAACAGAGTATTTGCCTAACTAGTCTTTATACTCCACATCAAACTCCCGACCAGCATTTGATTTTTACCTGAGATTTCAGGGTATTGGTGAGATCACATCTGGAGTAATTGTACAAATTTGGATTCCTGCAGTAGAAGCAGTTCAGAGAAACCACTCATTATCTTGGTAATCCAGGATGATCCTGGAATAGTAAGCAGTTTTGTGACCAAGTCAACACTGAGACAGAGGGAAGATGTGGGATTGTTGACATATCGACACGCTGGCACAGTGGTTAGCACTGCTGCCTCACAGCGCTAGGGACCAGGGTTCAATTCCAGCCTCGGGTCACTGTCTGTGTGGAGTTTGCACATTCTTTCCGTGTCTGCATGGGTTTCCTTCGGGTGCTCCGGTTTCCTCCCACGGTCCAAAGATGTACGGATTACATTGATTGGCCATGCTGAATTGCCCCTAGTGTTAGGGGGATTAGCAGGGTAAATATGTGGGTTACGGGAATAGGGCCTGGGTGGGATTGTGGTTGGTGCAGACTCGATGGGCTGAATGGCCTCCTTCTGCACTGTAGGGATTCTAAGACTGACACTTGGTTGCTGGTGTTTACACTCAAATGAATTCTTCGCAGACAGGCTGAGTAGAAAGGGTGCTGGGCATTGGCCTCTGTGATATGGTGGATGTTCAGGGAATGGAATCTTTTTTGGTACTGGTATACGGTAGAATTTATGTGCGGCACCCACAAAGGAGTGTGCATGGAGTTAGTGGTATCCTGCATGATGTGAAAGCCTGCTCCGTCTGTCTTCTGGCCTCTGGTAAGGGTGAATGAAAAGCAATTGGCTCTCCTTGACTTTGAATCCCAGTGACATCTCCTATGCAAAAAAGCATGGCAAACCGTGAGATGTTTCAGATACCTTCAGTTCCAGCCTTCAAGGAGCCAGATTCACGAAGGTTCATTGTGGTCTTTGCTGTCCACTGAGGTTATAGATGTGGCTTCAGTGAAAACCTTGAAGTGCAGAAGTTGCAAACATTATTCCTTGCTAAGGTCCAGCTGGAAGAATTGCTCCTTGAATCCCTTGGATTGTTATGCTGTCCTGCTGAGATCTTTTCTGCCCTCCTCCTCTTCCAGCAGTTTGCCCTGCTCTGTGAAGCCTCTGTTTACACATCATACAGCACTCCGAAGGAAATCCCTACTAGCGCACGCAGGTCTGATGACAGTTAGCTTGTGCAGAAGCCTTGAAGTCAGCAAAAACTCATTCAGCATCTCCCACACCACTCCCTGTAGACATTTGCAACAACAGAACCAAACTATTCTAGAATCAGAGCAGCAGCCAGGAGAAATCAGGCTGAAACGAACCTGGAAGTGGTAGATCATCCTTTAAAATAGACCGTGCCTGGGTCCTTCCTGCTGCTGATTGTGTGTTCAGCCTTGGGAGATTAAGGCAGTGAATTAGCTGCATTAAAATCATCCAGAAATGCATTGTTGGCATTGAATCAGCATTGCACATTGATTACTGTCACGATCTGCACACTTATGCACACTAACATTCAAGTGTACATGGCACCCAGCCTGACTTTCTCCATAAATGTAGGGTGGCACGGTGACACAGTGGTTAGCACTGCTGCCCCACAGCGCCAGGGACCCGGGTTCGATTCCTGGCTTAGATCTGTGTGGAGTTTGTACGTTCTCCCCGTGTCTGCATGGGTTTCCTCTGGGTGCTCCTGTTTCCTCCCACAGTCTTAAAGACGTGCCGGTTAGGTACATTTACCCAAACAGGCGTCGGATTGTGGCGTCTAGGGGAATTTCACAGTAACTTCATTACAGTGTTAATGTAAGCTTTACTTGTGACTAATAAATAAACTAAATATACCTTTTATTTATAAATAAAAAAGATACTGCAGACATCATTTTTGAGCTTTTTTTTATTATTCATTCACGAGATGCGGGCGTCGCTGGCTAGGCTAGCATTTATTGCCCATCGCTAATTGCCCCTTGAGAAGGTGGTGGTGAGCTGCCTTCTTGAACCGTTGCTGTAGATACATCCACAGTGTTCATCTGTCAGTAAGGATACTCCAGTAGCAAGCAAAATAAAGAACTGACTTTGCAAAGTAAATCAAAGTAGAGGTTTAAAAAAGAAACATCATCACACCACCAGTTGGGTCACACCCTGGGCCACAAATGCTCCCCACAAATTCATCTGCTTTCTATTTATACTGGGTCAGCTGACCCTCACAGTTAAAGTTTAAAGTTTTAAAGTTTATTTATTAGTGTCACAAGTAGGCTTACATTAACACTGCAATGAAGCTACTGTGAAAATCCCCTAGTCGCCACATGCTGTATTTCCGTTCGGGTACACTGAGGGCGAATTTAGAATGGCCAATGCACCTAACCAGCACATCTTTCAGACTGTGGGAGGAAACCGGAGCACCCAGAGGAAACCCACGCAGACACGGGGAGAACGTGCAAACCCGACACAGACAGCGACCCAAGCCAGGAATTGAACCCGGATCCCTAGCTCTGTGAGGCAGCAGTGCTAACCACTGTGCTACCGTGCCGCCCCACACAATGGTAACACAGCATGTTACTATTGGTTACATTATAACACACAGTGCTGTTAGGGAAGATGATCCCCGATTTTGACCCAGCGACAGTGCCAGAACAGCGATATATTTCCAAGTGAGGATGGTGAGTGACCAGCTGGTGGGATTCCCATGTGTCTGTTCCCCTGTCCTTCTAGATGGTAGTGGTTGTAACAAGAATGGGCACTAACAATCCCAACTTCTCATCTATTCCCTTTACACTTGGGATTCGTCTTACTGCCGTTAGCTGATAAACATGACCAGATGTAAGATTATGTCAAGATGCAAAGGGGCATCGGTGATGTAATAAGTCTTTGGAAGCAGAAGTCCCTTCACCAAAATCCCTTTATTTACAAACTCTAACAGCAGTACACAGAGTGCTCGCAGTTAGCAGTCTATCTCCGGGTGTGCCAGAGGAACTGACACTCCAGGTTAAGTACAAGGCAAAGACTCCCTGATTGGCCCATCAAGTGGATCCTTAATCAGGGAGTTCATACTCCAATAGGCCAACCTCAATGGCCTGATTGAAGTCATTACAGGTGGGTAAGTGAATGCACCGTTGAATTGCTGATCTGACTCAAACCCAGATTAATAAACAGGTGAACTAAGAGTTAAACTAGCCAAGTTCATTGAAGATTTTATTACCCAATGCACTACCAACGTCTGTTAGGTTGCACTGGACTTTGTTATTTGCATAGTTTTGGCAATAAGGATCAAACAGCATTGTTACTCAGTCTCCTATAAGAGTTCTTAGTATTGAGCTATTTGCTAATAATCTTCAAAAGAACTATTTCTGGACTGGCAAACATTAAGGCAGTTTAACAGCGCAGGGCGAACAGGAACCAATCATGCCCCACACTGAGATTCCCTGTTTTCTGTCATGCTTTTGGCACAAGCTAAAGGATTTTATTCAGATGTTAGCCGCAAGGTTTCTGGGAATTTACTGAATTTGCCGACAATTATTAAATATTTGCCCTGTGCAAATGGCCTGATTCGAAGCAAATGTACGAACGCCTTGCCTGTCATCAACTGCAGCAAGAAAAGAGCCAATCCCTGGTAGAGAAACTACTGAATGGGCAAACAGTAAAATAACCTTTTCCTTAATGGGAAAAGGCACTGAATTCACAGCCTATAGTCATGTTAAAGTGTGTGTCACCATTGCTTGAAGGATAAATTATTAATTGACACACACCCAACTACCACCTAAAGAAGCAAGTTGCATTAAACGTTGGATTGAGTGCAGATTGGTAGCTCAGATGCTTTATTTAGCAAATGCCAATCCCCAGAGTCAAGTGATAGCCCCCTGATTTGTTGAGTTAGTCCACACTTAGTCCACAGAAGGGAAGCGTTTTTTCCATTCTTTCACGTGAGTATCACTGGCTGGGCCAGCATCTATTATCCATCTCTCATTGCCATTGAACTGGGAGGCTTGCCAGGCCATTTCAGAGGGCAGTTAAGAGTCAACCATATTGTTATGGGTCTGGAGTCACGTGTGGGCCAGACCAGCTAAGGACGACAGATTTCCTTCCCTCAAGGACATCAGTAAACCAGATGGGTTTTTAGGACAGTAAACTTTGGTTTAATGGTCGTCATTGGACTTATAATTCCAGATTTTTATTCAATTCAAATTCCACTAGCTGCGGTGTTGGGATTCGAGCCCTGGTCCCCAGAGCACTATCCTGGATTACTAGTCCAGTGACAATACCACTACACCACTCAGTGATGTGCAACATTTTGCTACAGGGCCTCACAATTCATCAAACTACTGACAAGTGCTGAAAATCCCCATCCTCGTTCGTGGCTGGGATTTTCTGGTGCCGCTGGATCTGAATGGAGTTTTGGCTGGAATGCCAAATTCTCCTTCCTCACTCGCAGTGGGGAGGACGCGGATGTGATCGGAGAATCCAGCCCATGGTCACAGAAAGTGCGCCCAGACTTTTATGGAGGAGGCTAACGCGAAGAAAGAACCTCACAAAATAATTGTGACGTTTTTGTGGGAACTAAACAACATCCATTTGCTATTTATCTTGAAACAACCCCCGCCCCATGTGACGGTTGATAAACCATCAGAATTTCCTTGGAATCTCCAGGAATTGAGAATTAATCTCCTGAATGCTGCTGCCTGAAAGAGCAAAAACATCATAAAGGAATTAAATAATTAATAACATTTCTCTTTATCGATTACTTTGAACACTTTCATTTGCTATTTATAAAGGAATTGGAAACAGGAGGTAGTTGGAATCTTAACCACTTGTTGACTAATCAACTTAGTTGACTAGCTGGCATCGCCCCTCTGGGTGGTGGGGCGGCATGGTGGTTAGCACTGCTGCCTCACAGCGCCAGGGACCCAAGTTCGATTCCCGCCTTGGGTCACTGTCTGTGTGGAGTTTGCATGTTCTCCCTGTGCTTGCATGGGTTTCCTCCGAGTGCTCCAGTTTCGTCCCACAGTCCAAAAGACATGCTGGTTAGATGCATTGGCCATGCTGAATTCTCCCTCACTGTACACGAACAGGTGCCGGAGTGTGGCGACGAGGGAATTTTCACATTAACTTCATTGCAGTGTTAATGCAAGCCTATTTGTGACACTAATAAATAAACTTTAAACTTTAATATCTGTCTCAGATAAATTCGGTGCATAAGGATCTTCTGTTTTCTTCTCTCCACCCCTTTCAGGCTTCAGAACCACTAATTCCTTAGTGGTTCTAGGCTGCCTTTGCACAAGCACAGGTTTGTGGATATAAATTAGATCAGCGAGATCCTCAGGGGATCTTGTCGGCTTCAACTATTTGGAGGTAAGAAGAATCAGAGCCTTACACTAATCTGCTGAAGATCTCTGGCAACTGTCTGAGCACCCAAGGAAGATGTTACGAAAATATAAAAAGGGAGCAGAGGTAGGCCGTTCAAGCCTGTTCCTCCATTCCATAAAATCATGGCTGATCACTTTGTATTTTGTGTTCCACCTTCCCCACCTACCCCCACTAACCTCTGAATCCCTTGCCCAACAAGAATCTAACTGTCTTCAAAGTATTCAGTGACCCCCCGTCTCCACTGACGTCTGAGGCACGGAGTTCCAAAGTTGCACAACCCTCTGAAAGGAAATAATTCTCCTCAGCTCTGTCCTAATTTTACAACAGTTGTTGTTTAGGGCTTCTGCCCATGTGTTAGGGGGTAAGTGGTGGGTAAGAGAGGGGATGGTTCCTGCTTCAGATCAGTTCGGAGCTGTCCTGTGCTCCAGAGCAGATCACAATAAGACCCAGAAAGATGCTGCCACCATAAAGAGTGAACTCCTCCAGTTGATGTGCAATGGGCTGTGAAGGAGAGTTGCCAATGGCTAAACACATATCTGATGTTCATGTGAGAATTCTCTTGAAGGTGGGATGCCTTGTAATCTACTTCATCAGCTTTCTAAAATGAGTTTTTAAAATTCATTCACAGTACATGGGCATCGCTGGCTGGCCAACATTTATTGCCCATCCCTAGTTCATAGAAATCATAGAAACCCTACAGTGCAGAAAGAGGCCATTTGGCCCATCGAGTCTGCACCGACCACAATCCCACCCAGGCCCTACCCCCATGTCCCTACATATTTTACCTGCTAATCCCTCTAATCTACGCATCTCAGGACACTAAGGGGCAATTTTTAGCATGGCCAATCGACCTAACGCCCACATCTTTGGACTGTGGGAGGAAACCGGAGCACCCGGAGGAAACCCACGCAGGCACAAGGAGAATGTGCAAACTCCACACAGACAGTGATCCAAGCTGGGAATCGAACCCAGGTCCCTGGAGCTGTGAAGCAGCAGTGCTAACCACTGTGCTACTACCGTGCCGCCTTAGTGAGTCTCATATTAGTGAGTCAGATGGGTTGTCCTTATTCAGAGGGCAGTTGAGATCCAAACACATTGATGTGGCTCTGAAGTCACATGTAGGCCAGACCAGGTAAGGATGGCAGATCTCCTTCCTTAAAGGACACTAGTGAGTCAGATGGGTTTTTCCAACAATTTCATAGTCATCAGTAGATTCTTAATTCCAGATATTTTTCATTGAATTCAAATTCCACCATCTGCCGTGGTGGGATTCGAAGCCAGGTCCCCAGAACATTAGCTGAGTTTCTGGATTAATAGTCTAGGGATAATACCACTAGGCCACTGCCTCCCCTTCCACTACCAGTGGCATTATCCGACCAGCTGCCGGGAGTCTCCATGGAATTAGCATCAATCTCCTGATGGTAAAGAAAGTCTTTCGGGAGATTATAAACTGCAACATCAGAAACTTAAAAAACAGCTTCTTTGCTGGACTCACTGTCGATGAAGGAAGAAGGGGATGTTTTTGCAGCCAGAACAGAATTAGAGAGCTGAGTTTCTGAATGTAAATGCTGAGTTAACTCACTAAAGTGGGCCTCTGTGGACCCGAGTTTAAAAAAATGACCTAATAAATGCAGCTATCAATATTTTTTCATAAACCTTGAAAAGGGTGTTTTGCTTCCAGATGTTGGTGGGAGAAGCTGAACGTTGCCAGGAGTCGCTGCTTTTATTTTGAGTTCTCGGATATTTGTGGTCTTTCATTTTAATACTGCGTCCAAATAAGACCAAGGCCACTGCTTTGTGGTTTCATTAAAATGATCAGAATCACTGCCTGTGATTCCAAAACGCCAGGAAAAATCCTGGAGGATGGGAATAAATTGCATAGTCACTGAAAATGGTCATGGGGATCAGGATGTGCAATTAACTCTAACGTTTCAATGTGATGCAAAGCATCCTGCCAATTTTCTGTTGCCTACTCAATTGTACATGTGGTCAGTGCTGACCACGCTCTTCATTGACTGCACGCAACAGCAGTGGGCCCGAGTGGAAGCCAGTTAGCATTAATTTGAGCCAGTCTGCATGTTTCATATTTGTGCGCAGGACGTGGACATCTTTACGAAGGCCAGCATTTACTTTCCATCCCTAATTGGTCTGAGCAACCTTCTTTCACCTTCGCAGTCCATATGATATGAATACACCCACTCCTCCAGCGGAAGGAGCTCTGGGATTTTAATCCAATAGTAAGAGTTTTAACAACACCAGGTTAAAGTCCAACAGGTTTATTTGGTAGCAAATGCCATTAGCTTTCGAAACGCTGCTCCTTCGTCAGATGGAGCTCCATCTGACAAAGGAGCAGCGCTCCGAAAGCTAATGGCATTTGCTACCAAATAAACCTGTTGGACTTTAACCTGGTGTTGTTAAAACTCTTACTGTGTTTACCCCAGTCCAACGCTGGCATCTCCACATCATTTTAATCCAACGCCAGTGAAGGATATATTCCACATCAGGATGGGATGTGGCATGGAGAGGAACTTGCAGGTGATGGTGCTCCCATGAATGTGCTGCTCTTGCCCTTCTAGGTGGTAGAGATCGAGGGTTTCGAAGGTGCTGTCGAAGGAGCCTCAACCTTTTGCAATTTATATCAATGGCTCAGATAACTGAACCACATGTATGGTTACTAACTTTACTAATGACACAAAGACAAGTAGGAAAGTAAGTTGTGAAGGGTACATCAGGAGTCTGCAAAGGGACATAGATAGGTGAATGGACAAACATTTGGCAGATGAAATATAATTGTGGAAAATGTAACTTGTCCACTTTGGCAGGAAGAATTTAAAAAAAAATCACAGAGAGGTTGCAGAAATCTGAGCTACAGAGGGATTTGAGTGTTATGGGACATGAATCAGGAAAAGTTAGAATACAGATACAGTAATTGGGAATGCAAATGGACTGTTGTCATTGATTGCAAGGGAAATGGAATATTAAAGTAAGGATCACAAAAGGGTCATCCAGACTTGAAATGTTGGCTCTATTCTCTCTCCACAGATGCTGTCAGACCTGCTGAGATTTTCCAGCATTTTCTGTTTTTGTTTCAGATTCCAGCATCTGCAGTATTTTACTTTTATAAAAATAAGGATGTTTTGCTGCAGTTATGATGTGGAGATGCCAGCGTTGGACTGGGGTGAACACAGTAAGAAGTCTAACAACACCAGGTTAAAGTCCAACAGGCTTATTTGGTAGCAAACGCCACTAGCTTTCGGAGCGCTGCTCCTTCGTCAGGTGGAGTGGAAGATCTGCTCACAAACAGGGCATACAGAGACACAAACTCAATTTACAGAATAATGATTGGAATGCAATTCTTTACAGCTAATCAAGTCTTAAAGGTACAGACAATGTCTTAAAGGTTTTAAAGGTACAGACAATGTCGTAAAGGTACAGACAATGTCTTAAAGGTACAGACAATGTCTTAAAGGTACAGACAATGCTAATCTCTCTAACCTACACAGCCTGACAATATGAGCCTGGGACACTAAGGGGCAATTTAGCATGGCCAATCAACCTAACCTGCACATCTTTGGAGTGTGGGACGAAACCGGAGCACCTGGGGGAAAATCCACACAGACACGGGGAGAACGGGTAAACTCCACACAGAGAGTGACCCAAGCTGGGAATTGAACCCAAGTCCCTGGAGCTGTGAGGCAGCAGAGCTAACCATTGTGCCACCGGTCCAATCTAGGGGTGAGCAACAAATTCTGGCCATGTCGATGATGCCCACATCCTAGTGATGAATCCTGGAACCCCCTTCCCTAACAGCACAGTGGATGTACCCACGCCTCATAGACTGCAGCGGTTCAAGAAGGCAGCTCATTACCTCAAGAATAATTAGGGATGGGCAATAAATGCTGGCCTTGCTGACGATGCCCAGATCCCACGAATGAATAAAAAATATCATTTAAAAAGGTAATATATATGCAAAGTATGATTCACTACAGAAGGCTGAGATAATACTGCTCAGTGTGCCTGTAGGCTAACCTCCAGCTAGCATTCAGAGCAGGTACAATGTTGTAATGTCTACAGTTGCCAAGATCTCTTCAGGCATTCAGCTTTGATTTATTTTTGGCCTCAGGTTCATTGCAAGTCGTTACAAAGAGCAGCACAAATATCTACCATTCTGCAGTCCACAGGTTTATGAAGTGGCTGACCAAGTTTCCAGAGCTAAGGCATCCACTGCTTTCCTGATGGGCAATCCACATAATCAGAAAGGGGTCCTGGGTTTTACTCACATCGCGGGATTTCCCAAGTAAAGGATCTCAGTTACTGAATGCATGTAGCTTACTTCAGTGGTGCATTGATTATAACGTTGTAACAGGATTAGACAGGCTAGATTCGGAAAGAATGTTCCCGATGGTGGAGGAGTCCAGAACAAGAGGTCACAGTTTGAGGATAAGGGGTACACCTTTTAGGACCGAGGTGACGACACATGCATGGACTTTAGCAAAGCCTTCAATAAGGTTTCTCATGGCAGGCTGATATAGAAGGTGAAATCATATGGGATCTGACGTGAGTTGATAAGATGGATACAAACTGGCTTGGGCATAGAAAGCAGAGAGTAGCAGTGGAAGGGTACTATTCTAACTGGAGGTCTGTGACAAGTGATGTTCCACAAGGATCAGTGCTGGGGCCTCTGTTGTTTGTAATATATATAAATGATTTAGAGGAAAATGTAGGTGGTCTGATTAGTAAATTTGCAGATGGTACAAAAATTAGGGGTGTAGCGGATTGTGAGGAGGATTGTCAGCGGATACAGCAAGATGTAAATTGGCTGGAGGCCTGGGCTGAAAGATGGCAGATAGAATTTAACCCGGACAAGTATGAGGTGATGCGATTTGGAAGGTCTGCTGCAGAACAAAAGTGTACAGTAAATGGTACAGCCCTTAGAAATATTAGCACACAGAGGAATTGGAAAATCATGTTGCAGCTGTATAAGTCTTTGGTTAGGCTGCACTTGGAGTATTGTGTACAATTCTGGTCGCCACACTACCGGAAGGATGTTGATGCTTTGGAAAGGGTGCAGAAGAGATTTATCAGGATGTTGCCTGGTTTGGATGACATGAACTATGAAGAAAGGTTGAACAAACTTGGATTGTTCTCATTGGAGTGTCGGAGAATGAGGGGGGACCTGATAGAGGTTTACAAGATTTTAACAGGCTTGATAGAGTGGATAGTCAGTCTTTTTCCCAGAGTCAAAAGGCCAATTACTCAGGGACATAGGTTGGGAGTGAGAGGGGGAAGTTTAAAAGAGATGTAAGAGGCAAGTTTTTCACACAGTGGGTGGTGAATACCTGGACTGCGCTGCCGGAGGAGGTGGAGGAGTCAGATTATATAACAACGTTCAAGAAGCATCTGGATAGATACATGAATACGCAGGGAATAGAGGGATATGGACCACACAGAGGCAAGAACATATTAGATTAGAGAGGCATCTGTGTTGGCACAGACTGAGTGGGCCAAAGGGCCTGTTCCTGTGCTGTACTGTTCTTTGTTCTATTTCATCAAAATATTTCATTTCAGCAGAGTAATTTCTTCACCCAGAGACTGGTGAATGTGTGGGATTCATTACCACAAAAAGTAGGTGAGACTAAAACTTTGTGTGATTTCAGAAGGAATTTGATGTAGCTCTTGGGGTAAAAGGATCAAAGGATATGGGGGAAGACGGGATCAAGATGTTGAATTTAATGATCAGCCATAATCAAACTGAATAATGGAGCGGGCTCAAAGAGCCAAGTGGCCTATTCCTGCTTCTAATTTCTATGCTTCTATGTTTCTATTATGAGGGTTTCCAGACCCTCAGTTTATCTGTGACCATCTGTCAGCAGCCCTGAAGCTTGTTTTCTCAGGCAACTGCAGGTTACCCACTAATAGACCCAGAAAGAAAAATGAAAAGCTGAGGTTTCCTTGGAGACCAGTGTTACTCTCTGTCATTGCAGTTCACGTGAAATCATGACAGCAACTTTCATCTTCAGTTCTCTGCAGGTCTGATTCACAATGCCACAATCTCTACCACAGGGTAGTGCAATCCACCCCAGCCAGAACATCACATTGAACCATCATCCAGCCAACTAAGCAGTATGGATTGCTCTGTCAACGTACATTTTTACATGCATGTGGTAGATCAGAGCTATGGATAGTGGAGTGTCCAATTTCCTTTCCATTTATCTGGCTGCCCAGAAACCTCTCCCACTGCTATGGCTACCCTTCACATATGTTAAAAGGATTTTCAAGTTGATGCTCAACCTGTTTGACTAAGTTATGAAGACACATTCAAGTCCTGGAATGGACTTGAATGTGTCTTCTGGCTCAGAAGTAGGTGTGCTACCCATTGCGCCATAAGACCTCCTGACAGTAATTTACATGTAAATTGAGTCTGTGTCTTTATATGCCCTGTTTGTGAACAGAATTCCCACTCACCTGAAGAAGGGGCTTGGAGCTCCGAAAGCTTGTGTGGCTTTTGCTACCAAATAAACCTGTTGGACTTTAACTTGGTGTTGTTAAACTTCTTACTGTCCAGTAAGCCATAGGTGCGCAATGTTGCATTGGGCGGCACAGTGGCACAGTGGTTAGCACCGCTGCCTCACAATGCCAGGGACATAAGTTCGATTCCCGGCCTCAGGTCACTGTCTGTGTGGAGTTTGCGCATTCTCTGGGTGCTCCGGTTTCCTCCCACAGTCCAAAGATGTGCACGTTAGGTAGACTGACCATACTAAATTGCCCCTTAGTGTCAGGGGGACTAGCTAGGGTAAATGCCTGGGGTTATGGGGTTAGGGTGGGATTGTGGTCAGTGCAGACTCACTGGGCTAAATGGCCTCCTTCTGCACTGTAGGATTCTATTATCTAAAGAATGGTCCATGGGCAGCAAATAACTCACACATTATTGCCATTTACTGCTTGTTCATTACTTTCCAGTACAAAGAGAAACCAACTTGGACAACCCAGAGAAGATTTGCAACAGGCGATATTCAGTAGATTTAGAACGTAACTAATGAAACATCTACGTTAGCTATTGGAGCTAATGCACAAAATTTAAAAGCAATACCCTTGCTGAATTTTTGTTGTTCCTTCATTGGTATTTCTTTGACCTGTGATTGAACTTCCAATCGTACTAACACAGCAGACTGGCACCATTAGATGGATGCTGTCTGGATGCAATGAAGAAAAATTGGCCCATAGCACATTCATCCTGTAACAATAAACTGAGGTGGGGGGGAGGGGGCGGGGATGGGGGGGCCGTGGGGGGGGTGGGGGGGGGGGGGGTCAGATCAATATTCTCTATCCAATCCAATCAACCTCCTGCCCCACCCTCAAGAAATGCTCTACCTCTCCACCTCTCCACTTCTCCATCTGTCCACCTCTCTACCTCTCTGTTCCTTCACCTCGTTTTCCTCCTTCATGACCGACCTTAGAACCAAGCTTGATGTGGCTTTGGTTTCACACTTTGTGTTATAACACTCGTACGATACACCATGGAATGTTTTATGCTAAAGGTTCTGCATAAATACAATTTATTGTTGTTGTTCAAATGCTGAGTGTTCATCATCTCGAGAGTCAGAAACATTACTCTGGACCATTTTTACTGGGAGCTGTCACGTTGTAGTAACTGACCTTCCTGACAATGATGGCATTGTTAAACTGCTGTCTGCGGCACTTGTCATACATTCACTCATCGGGCCCAATTTTACCATTTTGATTCTAAATGCTGAATCTGGGCGCAATTCAGATCCGACTTGGAAACCTGTTCTCAGGCGCCCCCATACACACTCAGCCTGAAAAAAAAATCGTGAGTCTGAATCGCGCTGTGGGCGGGGCTTATCGCGCTCGAAACGCTGCTGCTCCGATTGGAGCCTTCAACTGCCCACGCACTGTGAGGACAAAATTTGAAAAAACGCTCCCCTGTCACATCGATCCCGGGCCGCATAAAGCAGATAAAGCGGCCCGGGACTGAAAAGCGGGAGCGATGGCCCCACCCCCACGACATAACTGTCCCCCTTATCCACCCACCCCCCCACCCCTCCCACTACCTGGACCGATTGCAACCCTTTGCCCCCTGCCTCCCCCACCAATAACCTGCAGAGTGGCAGCGGACACCTCCTGCCTCTGCCCCCTGCCCCCCCCCCCCCACTAGAGATCCATCTGGCCCGCCGCCCTCCTCCTCCTCCACCCCCCCCATCAGAGAATGATCGGGCCTCCCCCCCTCCACAAGAGATCCATCTGGCCTCTCTCCTCCCCCCCTCCCCCCAGCAGAGAGCAACCTGGCCCCCCCTCACCCACCGCCCCCACCCCCTCCACCAGAGAACCATCTGGTCTCCCTCCTCTTCCCCCCATCGCCCCCCCACCACACCAGAGAATGATATGGCCTCCCTCCCCACCCCCCCCCCCCCAACCAGAGAACGATCGGGCCTCCCTCCTCCCTACCCCTTCCCCCCCAGCCCACCAGAGAATGACCTAGCCCGCCTCCTTCCCTTCCCCCCCCCACCACCTATCTGAGTTGAGAGCCTTTGGAAGCTCTGAACTTACCTCTTCAGAAAATGGAGCGCCCAAAACAGACCTTTACCGACATGTCTGTTTCGCGCCGAATCTGGACGGGCGAACGCGATGGTAATGGGGGAAATGCTGGTAAATTTGGGCGGCAGCCCATTAATTCAATTTAAATGCATGCAAATACATTTAAAGCGCCGTTGCGCTTGTTTTGGGAGCGGTTCAGATTGTGGCCATTTTTGGGCCTTGGTAAAGTGGGCATCTGCGCGGAAGCGGGCATGGATCGTGCTATTCACCTCACGCCTGACTTTACCAAGTTTTCACGCCCAAAAACGGGTGTGACACAATGGTAAAATTGGGCCCACCCTGTCCAAGGTGGAGGAGACTATTTGTTTTTTTATAATTCATTCATGGGATGTGGGCATCGTTGACCAGGGCAGCATTTATTGCCCATCCTTAATTGCCCTTGAGATGGTGGTGGTGAGCTGCCTTCTTGAATCGCTGCAGCCCTTGAGGTGTACATATGCCCACAGTGCAGTTAGGGAAGGAATTCCAAGTTTTTGTCCCAGTGACAGTGAAGGAACAACGATATATTTCCAAGTCAGGATGTTGAGTGGCTTGGTGTGAAGGCCACAATCAGAGCAGCCATGTTGTCTTGCGGGGCAGGTGTGAGGCCTACACCTGCTGACATTTCTTATTACCTCAGGTTCGCTTGAGCTCCGTGTTAAAATGCCACAGCAGGATTTGAATGCAGGATCAAGGTGCCAGGCACAGTATTCACAAGCGGCATGGTGGCACAGTGGTTAGCACTGCTACCTCACAGTGATAGGGACCCGGGTTCTATTCCCGGCTTGGGTCACTGTTGGTGCGGTGTCTGCATGTTCTCCTTGTGTCTGCGTGGGTTTCCTCCAAGTTTCCTCCCACAGTCTGAAAGACGTGCTAGTTAGGGTGCATTGGCCATGCTAAATTCTCCCTCAATGTACCCGAACAGGCACTGGAGTGTGGCGATAGGGGATTTTCACAGTAACTTCATTGCAGTGTTAATGTAAGCCTATTTGTGACACTAATAAATAAACTTTAAAAAGCACTGAGTTGACCTGAAACATATGGAGCGCCAATGCCCCCAGTGAGACATGTTATCTGGTGCCCGACACTTTGGAGCCCAAGATTAAAACTGCCTCCCCTCTCCACCAGCCTCCATTAAATCCAGCTGTCACAGTTTATTCTTTTCAATACTGTGACTGTTACAGCAGAGCTACAGTGACCTTGAGTATTAACTGGAACATTCTACCCAAACATATATCGTGAAGCCCTATGTTATTATATCCTAGTTTCCTGAACAAACTATTCTTCTAATCGAAAAACCATCCCAATTGCTTTTCCAAATTACAGGGCAATTTCTGAAGTCCTCCCTCTCTGAACTATTCTTTGGTATAAAAGGTCATTGTGCTCTCTGCTACATCTTGCTAAGCCTCAAGGCCAAAAAATGTTTTAAGACTGCTTTTAATCAATGCATCCAGTCTTTTGATATCATAACTTGCCCAAATGTAATGTGTGTTGAATTAGCTGATCTTAACTGTGGTGGCCGCAGTGGCATGGATCTAGTCTTCATGTCTCAGGCACTAGAGTGGAAATCAGTCAGAGCTGCTACCTCTGATTACTGTTCATGGAGCACAGCCAGAATGGGTATGTGTGTGGGTTCTGAGACAGCAACAAGCCCAGCTCTGATCCCCATACTGGTGAGCCTGTGGTAGCATGGCCCCTTTGAGGGACGATTGCTCACGGGTCATCTGACCCGCCTGGAGCCTATGTCATGGAAGTGCGCAAACCTCAGCCGATGGGAGGGAAAGCGCACGGATCTGGGGGAGTGAGCAAGACCCTGCGTGTGAGCCTGGAGGTCAAAGAGTGAAGACCTGTGTCGTCATTGCTGTTGCTGTATATAGTTTAACTTTGTGTTTGTGAATAAATCACCATTGTGATTCAAGCAGCCCCCTCGTGGATACCTTGCACTATTACATTGGCGACGAGAATAAATTGTAAAGTTTTTAAAAGTTTATTTATTAGTCACAAGTAAGGCTTACATTAATGCTGCAATGAAGTTACTGTGAAATTCCCTTAGCCGCCACAGTCTGCCGCCTGTTTGGGTCAATGCACCTAACCAGCACGTCTTTTAGACTGTGGGAGGAAACCGGAGCACCCAGAGGAAACCCACGCAGACACGGCGAGAATGTGCAAACTCCACACAGTGACCCAAGCTAGGAATCGAACCCGGGTTCCTGGCGCTGTGAAGCAGCAGTGCTAACCACTGTGCCACCGTGCCGCCCAACTACAGTTGCCAGCTTCAGAATTCGAGGGGGAAGTGCGTGCCGCTTCTGCTACTTGCCTGCTTCTTTCCACTGCTGCACATTCTTCATCACACTCCAACCTGGTCGGTTTCATTGACTGTCGTGTACGTGAGCAAGAAACAAATAGAAGGATATACGTATTGGGTTCGATGAAGTCGAGGTTTCAGTGTAACAATGAGTTAAACTTGCATCTTTCATTATGGCTGTACACAACATCATGCAGACCTCATTACAGCCTTGGTTCAAACATGGACAAAGGGGCTGAATTCTTGAGACAAGGTGAGAGTGATAGCCCTTGATATCAAGGCAGAATGGCCGATTATGACATTAAGGAGTGCCTTACTCCCAGTGCCACAAGAGATTTAAATTTCTTGGATACTTCACCTGTATCATCAAATCACATTAAGAATTGCACTCAGAGGGACATTGTCCTGTCCAAAGTTAAGCGGATTGTTTTATCTGGTTGGCATTATGGTAAATCGGAACAGCTCTGGCTCTACCAACTGAGGAAAGACCAACTCAGTTGTGAAGATATGGTTTTGCTTTTGGGGTCTTGGGTGGTGGTGCCACCTCCAGCCAGACAGCCGCTTCCAGAGGAACTATATAGCGCAACCTTGGACAAACCAAAATGAAGCTGTTGGCCAGGATCTGCATCCGGTGGCCGAGTATGGACAAAGACATTGAAAATCTGGTTCGCCATTTTACCAACTACGACAGACCCTGCTGCCTGCATATCAATTATGTCCCTGGGAATGGCCAGGATGCCCTGGGGCAAGATTGCATATAGATTTGGTCAGTCCTCTATAGGGCCAGTGTTCTGAGCAGTGGTGGATGTCCATTCTAAGTGGTTAAACGTCCAAGAAATACATACAATGACTTCGGCAGCCACCATTGACAGATTAAGACAGATTTTTGTGAGACAAGACCTCCCAGAGGTTATAGAATCATAGAATCCATAGAATCCCCACAGTGCACAAGGAAGCCATTTGGCCCATCAAGTCCGCACCGACAACAATCCCACCCAGACCCTATCCTTGTACCCCCACGTAATCCCCCTGACACTAAGGGGCAATCCCACCCAGAACTGTTTCCCATAACCCCAAGTATTTACCCCTAGCCTACACATCTTGGGACACTAAAGGACAATTTTGCATGGTCAATCCATGTAACCTGCACATCTTTGTACTGTGTGAGGAAACCAGAGCACCCGGGGGAAACCCACGCAGACATGGGGAGAGCGTGCAATCTCCACATGGGCAGTCACCTGAGGCTGGAATCGAACCCGTGTCCCTGGCTGCTATGAGGCAGCAGTGCTGACCACTGTGCCACCGTGCCGCCCCATTTTGGATAATGGCACCACCTCTACAGGGAAAGAATTCCTGCAGACCGCAAATCCGCACAGTCTCTGTCACCCGATCGTGAACGGCCAGCGGAAAGACTGGTACAAACCTTCAAATCTGCAATGTAAGAGCAGCCAGATAGGCTGCTGCAACTCAAGTTGGCCAATTTCCTCCTTTCTTACAACACCACCCCCCACATTACCGCTAGGGTAATCCCAGCTGAACTCGGCTGGATGTTGTTTTCCCCAATTTGGCGGCGAGGGTGGAAGCGAGGCAAGCAAAAGAAATAGCATGGCTCGACCAAAGGCGACAGATCTTTCAAAACAGACGATATTGTTTTTGTTGGAGATTTCGAGGCAGGACCTGCACTCTCTTCTCTGTCACACAATAGCCACTTCCCCACAGTTGTCCCTCTAAACTCCACCTGAGTGAAGCGCTTCAACCCTGAGGCTGTCAGCAGTCCATGTGGCCTCCAAGGGTGAAGCGTTTGGGATAGTTGAGTGCATTCAATTGACCAGTGTTGGAATTACAGGGGAACAAGATGAAATTCCCTGTCTATGTCTTGAACGATGAGAGGCTTCACCATTGCCTTACATTGGGAGCCATATCCCTGTGTCACCTCTCTATTATGGAGATGTGAGTATGAGCCTTGGAGTTCAGTGCTTGGGGGCTACCCTTCTAAAGGGTTACAAAATGGGTGTCATTCAGTTTCACACTCATTGCAATGCTTTCTTAAGTGGCACAATTCACTCATCAAGGAAGGGCCAAGGAGCTGTGCAGGCAATTGGCTTCCCCTTCTGGCAGGCGAGGCACACCTGAAGCATGTGAAGCATGAGATTGTCAACTTCATCCTTAGAGAACACCCTCATTCTCCCAAATCACATGGACTGCAGGTCTTATTTGGTGAACTTGCAAGGGAGAGAGGCATGGAAGCATGTGGCCCATATCAGAAGGACAGAGGCTGCAGCCCTGACAGCAAAAACAAGAGGATCCAGTGGTCACTCATGTTCCATCATCACCAGAGGCAAAAACGAGGGAACTGGTAGTTTCAGAAGAGGCTCCTCTTGCTCCTTCAGAGGGAACTGGAGAGGCCGTCTGCACTAACGTGCCTTCAGAAACTTGTAAACAACGATCTGTTACGAACGGGGAGGCGATGGCCTAGTGGTATTATCGCTAGACTATTAATCCAGAAACTCAGCTAATGTTCTGGGGACCCAGGTTCAAATCCTGCCACGGCAGATGGTGGAATTTGAATTCAATAAAATATATCTGGAATTAAGAATCTACTGATGACCATGTAACCATTGTCAATTGTCGGAAAAACCCATCTGGTTCACTAACGTCCTTTAAGGAAGGAAATCTGCCGTCCTTACCTGGTCTGACCTACATGTGACTCCAGAGCCATAGCAATGTGGTTGACTCTCAACTGCCCTCTGGCAACAAGGGATGGGTAATAAATACTGGCCAACCAGTGAGCCCATGTCCCATGAATGAATATATAAAAAACACCACTATTCAGTTAGTGGAAGAACTTGTTAGAGAACTGAGGCATTCCTCCAGATCTCAGAAGTCGCCTGATAGACTGACTTTATAAAAGACTTTACCCCAACACTCCCTTCCCCCAGGCCCCTTGTGACTCAGCCCTTGTTGTAAATAGTTACCCATTATTATCCTGCTATGTATATCGCATTGAAGGACTTGAGAGGGGAGGGATGTAGTAGTGTGGCCCCTTTAAGGGGCAGTCGTTGGTGGGCTATCTGACTCACCTGAGGCCTATTGCATGGAAGTGTGCAAACCTCAGCCAATGGGGGAGAAACCCGTGGCTCCGGGGGGATCTGAATGAGATATTGTGGGCGGGTTTTTCCGGCCGGGCTCGCCCCAAGGCCCGAAGATCCCGTCCAAGGTTAACGGACCTTTGCATGGTCCATGTCCCGCCCGCTACGATTCCCGTGACGGGTCGGCTAAGCTGATGGTGGCACAGTGATTAGCACTGCTGCCTCACAACGCCAGGAACCTGGGTTCGATTCCTGGGCTTGGGTGACTGTTTGTGTGGAGTTTGCACCTTCTCCCCATGTCTGTGTGGGTTTCCTCTGGGTGTTCCGGTTTCCTCCCACAGATGTGCTGGTTAGGTGCATTGGCTGTGCTAAATTCTCCCTCAGTGTACCCGAACAGGCACCGGAGTGTGGCGACTAGGGATTTTCACGGTAACTTCTTCGCAGTGTTAACATAAGCCTACTTGTGACACTAGTAAACAATTTAACCTCAGTGGAGAGAAAAACACACACCAAGGTTCAATAACGGTGTGAATAAGTAGAACAGTTGTTACACACTGACAGAATTAAAAATGCACGGACACCGAATAATGATAACGAAAGTTATCATTAGTTAAAAATAGTTAAAGTTAAAAATATGGACAAAAATGTTCAATTTGGCGGCATTTGCGACGCCCTGGCGTGGCGTGTTTTGTGGCGGTGACCCGCCATTGGCCAGCATCAGTGTTTCCCATTGTTTGCATCATCTGCCGCTCGCAGGACAGGAAGATCCCACCGGGTGGGAACGGTTGGAAAATCCCACCCTTGAGAGCCATATGAGAGCTGGGAACCTCATCGCAGCAGCTTTGTGGGTATGGTTTTAATCTGCTGATGGCCTGGAATGGTTTTGATTGTCTGATGGGCCGAAGAGGAATTTTTGAGAGTTTTGTTTTTGTTTTATTTTCCTTTGTTCTTCTCTCTTCTTTTCTGCCTCCTCTGGGAGATTACAGGGCTGTAGGGGGTTGGTGTGAGGTGGGGGGAGGGTGGGGTTGTGAAGTCTTTAGCTATGATGGTCTGGCTATTGTCATGTGGGAAACAGCCTTGTCCTTCCCAATTCATCAGTTTTGTATGTTTGCAATTAGACTTATATAACATAGTGTAAACAAGAAAATAAAGTGTTGGAAATCAATAGACACATAACAAATAAGAGAAGTGGTAGAATGCATAATCCCTGCTCCACCATTCAATGCAATCATGGTTGATCTACCAGAACTTTCCATCTTGCTCCCCACCTCCCTTAAGTCCCTGGAAGAGCTGCCATCCTTAAGCTTGAATATACTCCAATGTGGAGCATCCACAATACCCCACATAGTATTCATTTACAGGATGAGGGAGTCCCACCAGGTAATGAAGGTATAGAACTGCAGAGATTCACAACCTTCTGAATGAAAAAAATTCTCCTCATCTCAGTTCTGAATGATTGACCTCTGAACCTAAGCCTCCATGTTCTACATTCCTCAACCAGGGGAAACAATCTCACATAGTCTACCCTGACAAGCCATTTCAGCTTGAGAGGAGGCAATGGCCTAATGGCTTTATTACTGAACTATTAATCCAGAAACTCAGCTAATATTCGAGAGACCTGGGTTCGAATCCCACCATGACAGATGGTGCAATTTGAATTCAATTTTAAAAATCTCAGATTAAGAATCTGCTGATGACCGTGAAACTATTGTCGATTGTCAAAAAAACCCATCTGGTTCACTAATGCCCCTTTAGGGAAGAAAATCTGCCATCTTTACCTGGTCTGGCCGACCTGTGGGCCCGATTTTACCATCGCGTTGCGTCCATTTTCAGGCGCGAAAACTTTGTAAAATCGGGTGTGAGGCGAATAGCGTGATCTGCGCCTGCCTCCACGCCAGTTGCCTCTTTAGCAAGGCTTGAAAATGGCCGCGATCAGAACCGTGCCCAAAACAGGCGCGACGGTCATTTAAATCCATTTGCATGCATTTAAATTGACTTAATGAGCTGCACGCCCAACTTTACTGGCACTTCCCCCTTTACCACCGCGTTCGCCCATCCAGAATCAGAGCGAAACAGACATGCTCCATGAAAGTCCGATTTGGGCGCTCCAGTTAGTGAGGAGGTAGGTGCCGAGCGTCCGATGGCTCTCTGCTTGAGATCGGTAGAGGGGGAAGGGGGGTTCCGCTGACACTCTGCCTGAGATCAGTGGGGTGGAATCGGAGTGAGGGGCCTGCGATCGGTTTGGGTGATGGGGGGGGGGAATAAGGGGGTCAGTAGTGTTGGGGGGGGTGGGGCAATGTCTGTGGGAGCCAGAGGGAGGCATTATCCGGTCCGGGAGGGATGTGGCAGGGGAGCCGCATTCTATCATTTTTTTTCTGCGCATGCGCAGTTGGAGGTACTGATCGGAGCTGCAGGGTTTCAGGTGTGTTAAGCCCCGCCCACAGGCTTGAGCAGCACGATTCAGAATCGCTGATATTTTTGCAGGCAGAGTGCGTATGGGGGCGCCTGAGAACGGGTCTAAAAGTCGCATCTGAAACACTCCCAGTTTCAAGTCCGCCCAACACTTAGAATCAAAATGGTAAAATAGGGCCCTGTGACTCCAGAACCATAACAATGTGGTTGATTCTCAAATGTCCTCTGAACAATGAACTAGGGATGGGCAGTAAAAGCTGGCCAGCCAGTGACGCTCATGTCCCTCAAATGAATAACAAAAAAGATTTTTTTGTTTTCAATTACATCTTCTCTACAGGCCATATATATATATATATATATAAAACTTAGGCCCAAATTACCCAGCCTCTCATCACAGGAGAAATCTCTCACCTCAGGAACCAATCTATAAATCATTGTTCCGTCACTAAGGCAAGTATATCCTTCCTTAGATATGGAGACCAAAACTGTGCACTGTATCCAATGTGGTCTGATCAAAGCCTGTACAGATGGAGTAAGACTGCCATATTCTTGCAATAAAGGCCAAGATGCCTCCTAATTGCTTGCAGCACGTGGGTGCTAACTATCTGCTTTCTTTCTATGACTACATGATAGTCTTTCCAAACGTCACCATTTGAGAGTTTCCTGCCTTTTAAAATGTATTTTGTATTACGCCCAAAGTGAATAACCTTACATTTTCCACATTATTCTCCATCTGTTACCTTGTTGCCCACTCGGTTAACCTGTCTACGACCAGAATTTGACATGAGTTTGAGAGGTCTTGTTCCCAGTTCGACAGCTTGTACGAGGAGGCGTTGGATGCGTATCCTGATATCATTATTCCCTGGCACGCTATTCTGCTCGACAGGAGCCCACGACACTCAACAGTAAACCTGCTGGCAATTAAACCCATTTAGGAGTCACTCTTCCACACGGCTCGTCCTCTATCATGGTTGACGAATGTGACAGTTAGCTGGGCAACCTTCACATTTTCGCTACAACCTTGATCAAGGGCGGGTGAAACTGTTGTCCGGGGTATTTCTAATATCCTGTGGACTCACTCAACCAGCACTGTGTATAATGGATTTCACTCAAACACCTCTGCATATATCAGGCTAAAAGGACTACGCACACGAACCAACAGTCAATAACCAAATCACAACTTTATTCCAAACAGTAAAAGAGTTAAGTTTTACAACTTTAACAACTGCCTCTCTCTAGCTAATTGATCATTTAGAAATTCCTATACTACCACGGATCCTCATGATCCCATCAGTATGTTGAACTCTCAAGTCTCTCTCTTGCCTGGAGACGAGCTGCTCTTGTCACTGTCATGTCCTGATGTGCTTCTGGGAAGGTTGTTTCTCTCGAACGCTGCTAGTATCGGTTTCTTATACCTGTCTGGCTATCTTCTGGAATCTTCTGAGAATTTGGCCTATCAGGTGCTTAGGTCTGATTAGTTTCACATCATTGTTGATGGTTTTTTTTATTCATTCATTGGACATGGGCGTCATTGGCTGGGCCAACATTTACTGCCCATCCCTAGTTGCCCATGAACTGAATGGCTTGCTGGCCATTTCAGGGGGCGGTTGAACATCAGCCACATTGCTGTGGGTCTGGAGTCACATGTCAGCCAGACCAGGTAAGGACGGCAGACTTCCTTCCCCAAAGGACGATACTGAACCAAATAGATTTTTCCGACAAGCGGCAATAGTTACAAGGCCATCAGTAGATTCTTAATTCCAGATATTTTTTACTGAATTCAAATTCCACCATCTCCCGTGGCGGGATCCCGGGTCCCCAGTACATTAGCTGAGTTTCTGGATTAATGGTCTAGCGATAATGCCACTAGGCCAAGGGTGTTAATGAGTTTCAGTGGTGTTGGTGTCCTGAATACCTAGTCTAGTTTCAGCTTCTAATATGTATTGAATTTTTTGTTTTGCTGATGCAGGTCTGTCCCATGTATCTAGTGGTGATTTCTTTGTCAGGAACCGTATAACTGTCCTTTTACACATGTTAATGTGACTTGGTGCATCTTCGGTTTTCAATTGTCTGAGCTCAAATCTCACAAAGGGCCTGTCTCCAGGCACACTCTTTTAGACTGAGGTAATCCCAGCATGCCTTGCTTTTAGGCCAATTTCTATGACAGTTTCTATGTCACCTTGCTGTGCTTGCATTTCTGGCTTGAGGTTTGTCCACAATTTGTTTCCTTGCAATGATTCTACTTTACCCAAGCAGTCACAGGCTGCCACGAAACAGAGGGCGGGACTTTCCAGCTGTGCTTGCCCCAAAACCGAAAAGTCCCGCCCGAGGTCAATGGCCCTTTGCATGTTCCGCCGCCCACCCGCTATGATTCCCGTGGCGGGCGAGATGGGAAACACCCCTCCCCCCCCCCAATAATTTAAAGAAGGCAGCTCACCACCACCTTCTCAAGGGCAATTAAGATTAGGCAATAAAAGCTGGCCGACTTAGCGACTCCCTCATCCAGGAAATGAATAATGAAAAATATCCAGAGAATATTTCCTTGAGGTTCTACTTATGATTTGGAAATTGATTTTCTCGAATTCCCACAGCAGAAGCTCTCCAGCGGTGAGGGGATGTCCTGAACCATGGCACCGGGCGGGTAATACAGTCTTGCTACGAGGGGTGGGATTTTACGGCCTTGCTCGAGCGAGACCGGAAATTCCCGCCCGAGGTAAACGGATATTTCCAATGTCCTCCCCTCGCCCGCTCCGATTCCACGGCGGGTGGGGCGGTAGAATTCCGGCGCGCTCTGTTACGGAGAACGGTATCTATGCCATGACTGTTGCTGAGGCTGTATTCGTTGGGATGTATCATATCATAGCAAATACCTTAAGGAAAAGCTCTCAGAGTTAGCTTAAGTGTGCAACAATGACTGCTGAACGTAACTGTCTGAAAATTTATAATTGAGACAGCCTAAATAAAGCTCCATTCATTCAGTCAAGGCCATAAGAGTCTCGGGAACTCTATCTTATCGCTCCAGACTGATTTTACTGATTGGCTGACAGCTCTGTCAGTCCCAGCAGCACCAAGTGCACATTAGTGGGCACTGCGAACGCTGCGATGGAGAAGCTGGGGAGAGTCCATTGGTCCCTGGAAATAGGTAAGCCTGCGGTCTTGGACAGGGAGGTGGGTGAGGGCAGATTGGGTAAGGGTGTGGGGGGGGGGGGGTTAGTGCAGGTTGGGTAAGGGTGTGGGGGGGGGGGATGGTGGTTAGGGCAGGTTGGGTAGGTGTGTGTGGGGGGTTAGCGCAGGTTGGGTTGGTGTTTGGGGAGAGGGCTGGGAGTTGGACGGGGGTTGGTATATTTTACGGAGCAGGCGGATAGGAAGAAAGGGGGGGTGATCTTTCTAAGGGGGCATGTTCCCCAATCCTCAAGATAGAACCCCAACCTCTGAAATTGTGATAAGAAAAGCGACCTGCCCATTCCCGTGCCACTGCCCAAGGCCCATGGTTCATGCCGTGGGCAATGTATTCTCGGGGTCAATTGGTTCGTTACCCAGCCCAATCACCCCGTGATTATTTATTTCAACATGGCGAATGGGCAGTCAACTTCAGTGCCCATCCCCCTGCGCCCTGTAATTTTTTGGGTGAACTCGGGGGGTGAGTGGGAAGGTGGTGGGGTGGACACCCATGGGTGGGCACCCACCTTTTTACACGTGCCTCCTCACCGAAAAGAAGCCCAGTGGAGGCACGAATGATGCAACCCTATGTCACATCAAGAAATATTGGGGCAGGTGGCTAAAAGTTTGGTCAAAGGAGTGACTCAAAAATGGAGAAGGAGAGAGAGAAAGACAGCGCGGAATCTTCCCGCCCCGGCTGCCACGGGAACTGTAGTGGACGGGACATGGACCATGTAAAGGGTCATTGACCTCGGGCAGGATTTTCCAGTTATGGGGTGAGCGCAGCCAAAAAGGTGCCCCCAGAGAGAAGGGATAGTGGCCTGGATTTTCTATCCTGTTGTGGGGGGGCCCAGTGCAGAAGGTGCTGTTGAAGGAGACTTGGTGAGTTGCTCCGGTGCATCTTGTATACGATGCGCATTGCTGCCACTGTGTATCAGTGGTGGAGAGAGTGAATGTTTAAGGTGCTGGATGTAGGGTGCCTATCAAGCGGGTTGCTTCGTCCTGGATTGTATTGAACTTCTTGAGTGTTGTTGGAGCCGTACTCGTCCAGGCAAAAAGTACATTCAACAAAACCTGCATTGTGATGTGGAAAAGAAACACATTGACCTCGATGGGCCTTGGTTTACATTTTTAGGTTGAAGTGACCTCATCTAACACAAACCCCATTGAACTTGTGTTCAACTGTGAACATAAAGTATTTCCTCCCTTCATAATGTCCGTTAAATCAGCCAATGAATTATAATAATGCCTTATTCTTTTGTTAATGGACACTATTAGTCTTTAACAGTGAAAGCATCCTTCATTCCATACATCTGCATGGAAAGGTTTGAGATTCTCAGGAAGTACAGCAATCCTTAAAGAACCTGGAGGAATTGATTCTGGATTGTTCAATTTGTTTGGCCATCGTCATAGAATCCTACAGTGCAGAAGGAGGCCATTTGGCCCATCGAGTCTGCACCGACCACAATCCAATCAGGCCCTATTCCCGTAACTCCTCACATTTACCCTGCTAATCCCCTAACATTAGGGTTAATTTAGCATGGCCAATCAACCTAACCTTCACATCTTTGGACTTGATGTGGTGAATCTTTGACTAAACATTTATTATTGCATTAGCATTGTTTTCCAATGCTTATTCCCACCCCCAATACAGTTAAATTGTGTAGTGAAATATGACATCTGAAAATTGGAAGTTGAGTTTCAGTATCTTTATAAATAGATATCGCTATGAACAGAGGGTGGCACAGTGGCACAGTGGGCAGTACTGCTGCCTCACAGCGTCAGGGACCCAGGTTTAATTCCCGGCTTGGGTCACTGTCGTTATGGAGCTTGCACATTCGCACCGTGTCTATGTGGGTTTCCTCCGGGTGCTCTGGTTTCCTCCCACAGTCCAAAAGATGTGCCGGTTAGGTGCAGTGGCCATGCTAAATTCTCCCTCAGTGTACCCGAACAGACCACTAGGGGATTTTCACAGTAACTTCATTGCAGTGTTAATGTAAGCCTACTTGTGACAGTAATGAATAAACTTTAAAGACAGTCAAGTCAGACAGCCATCTTGACTGCTCGTTGCCTCCTAATCTGATCATATGTCCATTATCTCATTGTGATTTTGGGGACCTTCCTGTGAGCAAATTGGCTCCCAAGTTTCCCTCACTACAACAGTGACCACACTGCTGGATCACTTAATTAGCTGCAAAGCATTTGATATGCCCTGATGATGCAAAAGGTGATATATAAATCCAAACATTTTCTCCACATTAAAAGGAACGCATAAATTCAAGCAATTATTTCATCATCCGCTGAATTATAGAATCCCTACAGTACAGAAGGAGGTCATTCGGCCCATTGAGTCTGTACCAACCACAGGCCCACCAAGGTGGGACCCCACAAATTCATCCCACAGTCCAAAGACGTGCTGGTTAGGTGCGTTGGCCATGCTAAATTCTCCCTCAGTTTACCCGAACAGATGCCGGAGTGTGGCGACTAGGGAATTTTCACAGTAACTTCATTGCAATGTTAATGTAAACCTACTTGGGCCGGAATTTTCCAGCCATTCACGTCGGTGCGATTCTCTGGTCCCGCTGCAGTACGTGGCCACACTATGTGCACGATCTGAGCAGCGTGACCGGCTGGTAAGATCGCGCACATCGTGTGGCACAGAAATAGCAGTGTTAGACTGCTTTTGTAACTAAGTTAAGGGGAAAATTAATAGGTGTGTTAAAAAGCATGATGTGACATCAGGGGGATTGGCAATGAGAGGAAACAGATTAAAGGGCAGAAGCAGAGGGGTGATTGCATTGTTATGATGTGGAATTCATTGTTTGAAAGGGTGGCGGAAGCCAATTCAATCCCAACTTTCAAAAGGGAATTGGATCATTACTTGAAACGAAAATGTGCAGAGTTACAGGTAAACAGTGGGACTAAGGGATAACTCTACCAAACCATCAGCACAGGCCTGATGGCCTGAATGGCCTCCTCTGTGCCCCAGAAGCCTATGATTCCAATATAATACAAGCTTCAAATATGAAGCGGAAGGGGCAGGATTTCAGCTGACTGCTACTGAGACAGAGCTAGAGCAGATCTAGAGCTTCGTGCATTTTGCAGTCGGACTCACAGAAACGGTTTTGCATTTGCAACCTTAGACTTGTTAAATATTCAAATATTTTTCTAAGGTTCATAGAATCCCTACAATTCAGCCCATCGCGTCTGCACTGACGCTCTGACAAAATATCTTCCCCCCCACCCTCTCCCCTCGCCCCCGCCCCGCTCTATCCCCGTAACCCCACACATTTCCAATGGTTAATCCCCAACGGTCACACCTTGGGGCAATTTAGCATGGCCAATCCACCGAACCTGCAGATCTTTGGTGGAAAATCTCAGCAGTGCTGACGGCATCTGTGGAGAGAGAATAGAGCCAACACTTCAAGTCAGGATGACCCTTCGTCAGATCCTGCATTTTCTGTTTCAGATTCCAGCATCTGCAGTATTTTGCCTTTATCTACACACCTTGTGTGCGTTGGAACCGGAGCACCCGGAGGAAATCCGCGCAGACACGGGGAGAATGTGCAAACCCCACACAGTCAGTGACTTGAGGCTGGAAGTGAACCCAGTGCCCTGGGAGCTGTGAGGCAGCAGTGCTAACCACTGTGCCACCGTGCCGTTCAAAATACACAGCTGTTTTCTGGCAGTAGTTTGAAAGTGATTCCCTTTAAGTAGTTCATGGTGACATTGCAAAGTAAAGTTAACTCAATGCGAGCTACTTCTGAATTCCAGTAATGTTTTTTACGCAGCATTTCAGAAATAAAATAATAGTGTGCATTAACAACTCATCTTCTGTAAAAGGACATTGTTGCAGCGATTAAAGGCTTCACTTATGTCATGGTCTTGTGATGTGAGATCTGTTCCTACTTGTTTCATAACCAATGAGCTATTATTCATAACAATTCAATCAGTGTCACAAGTTTTGTGTATTAACCAGCCACTCACTGGGATTTGGTTGAATCCCCCTTAGATTTTGGACAGTATAGTTTTTTCAAAATAAATAATGTTGGTTTATTTTTTTCTACAAAGTTTAATTGACCCCAAGGTTGGTGACAGGCTCTGTATCAATGTAAGTCTTTCTGATATGTTAGGGACACGGTGGCCATAGAAAATCTACACACAATGAGGGGACATTAACCTCGCAAATGTGAGGGCCCCTCCCTCTGAAAGCAGCACCATAGCCACCTCATTGTGATTTTAATGGGTTGGGAGGGGGGTGTGCTATGTGGGAAATCTGGGGGGGGGGGGCATATGTGGGGAATCGGAGGAGGGGAATATGTGGGGAATCGGGGGGAGGGGAATATGTGGGGAATCGGGGGGAGGGTGACTGAGCAGCTGTCAGGAGAGGGTCAGTTGTTGAAATGTTCCAAGGAGCCGGCGGGCCCACTATTCTGACAGTGTGTTTTCTGTTTAGCCCGCGCTTGCTGGGCTAATGAACATTGGGTCCGGAGGCTGAAATGTGAGGATCTGTAAGGTGAGTATCTTTTGCAATGCAACTTCAACGACCACTGGTGTTTTCACACACCCCCACCCTGCACCGCACACCACAACATTCCCACCCACACCACAGCACCCCCATAACACACCCACCCACCACACACACTCACACACACGCTCACACTTACACACACACACACACATACACCCACACTCACGCACACTCACTCACACACTCACTCACACACTCACTCACACACACGCTCACACTCACACACACTCACTCACACACTCACATTCAGACACAATCACATATACTCACTCACACACACACACACACTCACACACACTCACTCACAAACACATACACCCACACACACTCACTCACACACACGCACACACTCACACACACTCACTCACACACTCACATTCAGACACAATCACATATACTCACTCACACACACACTCACACACACACACTCACTCACAAACACATACACCCACACACACTCACTCACACACACGCACACACTCACACGCACACACACGCATACATAGACACACTCACGCTCACATACACTCACACACACACACACATACTCTCACACACACTCACACACACTCACACACACTCGCACACACACGCACGCACACGCACGCACACACACATACACTCACACACACATTCACATACACACACACATACTCTCACACACACAAACACCCACACTCACCCACACTCACACACCCACACTCACCCACACTCACACACACACATTCACACAGACGCAACAGACTGACCCACTGGAATTTTACCGCCCCGCCCACCATGGGAATTGGAGCGAGCGAAGGGTGGACAATGGGAAAGTCCATTGACCTTGGGCGGGATGTCATGGTTTTGGGACGAGAGAGGCCATAAAATCTCAGAATACTGCAGTGCAGAAGAGGCTTTCCAGCCCAGCAAGTCTGCACTGACGCATGATCTTCCCAACTAATCCCACTTGTCAGCACTTGACCCATAGCCGTGAATGTTTTGGAGTGCCAAGTACTCATCCAGTAGTACTCATCCCACCTATCTTGTGCACCATCCCGTGATCAGACTCCCCAACTCCCGTGCTGCCATCTCACATCCCTCGACCAACATCCCACTCTGCATCCACAATCCCACTCACAGTGACTAACATCCTTCTCCCCACCCACCCCAGCCAGACACCATCTCCGTCCCACTGTGACCTCCTGCCCTCCCCCACCCACACCCTCACTCCTCCTGAACAACATCCCTCTTCTCCTGACCAAGAGCTGGCTCCCTCCCTCGCTCCATCCTGCGACCTCCAATGTCCCCCTCACTGCCACTGGACCCTGCCACACATCTGCAAAGCTTTCCCAGACAGCCAGTCTGTCAGTCCAGCCGGCGTTTGGACTGGAAAGCTGCAGAATGCAGCTAGAGGTTAAAATCCTCAGGGTCTTCGGGAAACCCATTCATTCGGGCGGCACAGTAGCACAGTGCTTAGCACTGCTGCCTCACAGCGCCAGGGACCTGGTTCAATTCCTGGCTTCGGGTTACTGTCTGTGTAGAGTTTGCACGTTCTCCCCGTGTCTGCGTGGGTTTCCTCCGGGTTCTCTGATTTCCTCCCACAGTCCAAAGATGTGCGGGTTAGGTGGATTGACCATGCTAAGTTGCCCCTCACTGTCAGGGGGACGTTTTAGGGTAAATGCATGGGGTCGTGGGAATAGGGCCTGGGTGGGATTGTGGTCAGTGCAGACTCGATGGGCCAAATGGCCTCCTTCTGCATTGTAGGGTTTCTATGGATAACGGTGCGTCCCAGCGCTGAAAGCAGCCCCTCAATACTGGTGGGTGAGGCAATGGGCTGAATAATGTTTGCTCCAGAACTCTATTGGTACTCTCTGTTCCTATATGTTCTCAGGTGATGCTCTGAACAGGTATTTAATTTAATAACAAACACAAATTGCATTTATATAGTGCCTTGCAATAAAAAAAACCCAAGGCACTTCGTGGGAATGTCATCAACCAAAATCTGACACTAGAAACCCCACAATGCAGAAGGAGGCCATTCAGCCCATCGTGCCTGCACCGACAACAATCCCACCCAGGCCCAATCCCTGTAACCCCACATATCTACCCCACTAATCCCTCTAGCCTGCACATCCCAGAACACAAAGGGGCAATTTAGCACGGCCAATGCACCTAACCTGCACATCTTTGGAGGGTGGGAGGAAACCGGAGCACCCGGAGGAAACCCATGCAGACACGGGGAGAATGTGTAAACTCCACACAGACAATGACCCAAGCTGGGAATCGAACCCGGGTCAACAAAAACAAAGAACAAAGAACAGTACAGCACAGGAAACAGGCCCTTCGGCCCTCCAAGCCTGTGCCGCTCCTTGGTCCAACTAGACTAATCGTTTGTATCCCTCCATTCCCAGGCTGCCCATGTGACTATCCAGGTAAGTCTTAAATGATGTCAGCGTGCCTGCCTCCACCACCCTACTTGGCAGCGCATTCCAGGCCCCCACCACCCTCTGTGTAAAAAACGTCCCTCTGATGTCTGAGTTATACTTCGCCCCTCTCAGCTTGAGCCCGTGACCCCTCGTGATCGTCACCTCCGACCTGGGAAAAAACTTCCCACTGTTCACCCTATCTATACCCTTCATAATCTTGTATACCTCTATTAGATCTCCCCTCATTCTCCGTCTTTCCAAGGAGAACAACCCCAGTCTACCCAATCTCTCCTCATAGCTAAGACCCTCCATACCAGGCAACATCCTGGTAAACCTTCTCTGCACTCTCTCCAATGCCTCCACGTCCTTCTGGTAGTGCGGCGACCAGAACTGGACGCAGTACTCCAAATGTGGCCTAACCAGCGTTCTATACAGCTGCATCATCAGACTCCAGCTTTTATACTCTATACCCCGTCCTATAAAGGCAAGCATACCATATGCCTTCTTCACCACCTTCTCCACCTGTGTTGCCACCTTCAAGGATTTGTGGACTTGCACACCTAGGTCCCTCTGTGTTTCTATACTCCTGATGACTCTGCCATTTATTGTATAACTCCTCCCTACATTATTTCTTCCAAAATGCATCACTTCGCATTTATCCGGATTAAATTCCATCTGCCACCTCTCCGCCCAATTTTCCAGCCTATCTATATCCTGCTGTATTGCCCGACAATGCTCTTCGCTATCCGCAATTCCAGCCATCTTCGTGTCATCCGCAAACTTGCTGATTACACCAGTTACACCTTCTTCCAAATCATTTATATATATCACAAATAGCAGAGGTCCTAGTACAGAGCCCTGCGGAACACCACTGGTCACAGACCTCCAGCTGGAAAAAGACCCTTCGACCACTACCCTCTGTCTCCTATGGCCAAGCCAGTTCTCCACCCATCGAGCCACTTCTCCTTGTATCCCATGAGCCTTAACCTTCTTAACCAACCTGCCATGTGGGACTTTGTCAAATGCCTTACTGAAATCCATATAGACGACATCCACGGCCCTTCCTTCATCAACCGTTTTTGTCACTTCCTCAAAAAACTCCACCAAATTTGTAAGGCACGACCTCCCTCTTACAAAACCATGCTGTCTGTCACTAATGAGATTGTTCCGTTCTAAATGCACATACATCCTGTCTCTAAGAATCCTCTCCAACAACTTCCCTACCACGGACGTCAAGCTCACCGACCTATAATTTCCTGGGTTATCCCTGCTACCCTTCTTAAACAACGGGACCACATTCGCTATCCTCCAATCCTCAGGGACCTCATCCGTGTCCAAAGAAGCGACAAAGATTTCCGTCAGAGGCCCAGCAATTTCATCTCTCGTCTCCCTGAGCAGTCGAGGATAGATGCCATCAGGCCCTGGGGCTTTGTCAGTTTTAATGTTCCCTAAAAAACCTAACACTTCCTCTCTTGTAATGGAGATTTTCTCTAACGGGTCAACACCTCCCTCCGAGACACTCCCGGTTAACACGCCCCTCTCCTTCGTGAATACCGATGCAAAGTATTCATTTAGGATCTCCCCTATTCCCTTGGGTTCTAAGCATAATTCCCCTCCTTTGTCCCTGAGAGGTCCGATTTTCTCCCTGACAACTCTTTTGTTCCTAACGTATGAATAGAATGCCTTAGGATTCTCCTTAATCCTGCCTGCCAAGAACATCTCGTGACCTCTTTTTGCCCTTCTAACTCCCCGTTTGAGATCTTTCCTACTCTCTCTGTATTCCTCCAGAGCTCCATCTGTTTTCAGTTGCCTGGACTTAATGTACGCCTCCCTTTTCATTTTAATCAGATCCTCAATTTCCCTGGTTATCCAAGGCTCTCGAATCCTACCTTTCCTATCTTTCCTTTTTACAGGCACATGCCTATCCTGCAGCCTTATCAATTGTTCCTTAAAAGACTCCCACATGCCAGATGCAGACTTACTCTCGAACATCCTCTGGCACTGCGAGGCAGCAGTGCTAACCACTGTGTCGCATAAGGAGGTAAGGGCAGATTACCAAAATCTTGGTTATAGGAGTGTCTTTTTTAAAATTCATTCGTGGGACATGGACGTCACTGGCTGGCCAGCATTTATTGTCCATCCCTAGTTGCCCAAGGACAGTTGAGAGTCAACCACATTGCTGTGGCTTTGGAGTCACGTGTAGGCCAGACCAGATAAGATTTCCTTCCCTATAAGGACATTCGTGAACCAAATGGGTTTTTCTAACAATTGGCAATGGTTTCATGGTCATCAGTAGATTCTTATTTTTTATTGAATTCCAATTCCACTATCTGCCATGGCAGGACTTGAACTCGGGTCCCCAGAATATTAGTTGAGTGTTTGGATTAATAGTCCAGCGATAACACCACTGGGCCCCTAAAAGGAGCAAAGAAAGGCAGAGAGGATTAGAGAGGGAATTTGACAGCAGGAGGTGCAGACTGGTGGAGCCATTAAAATTGGGAATATTCAAGAGGTCTGAATTGGATGTGTGTGGAGATCAGGCAGTCCATTACAGAAAACTGGATCGAATTAGGGAGTCACACCTTCCTTCATTTGCAGTTGTACCGGTTAAAAACACATTTAATTTGCTCCAAATTTTTCTGAGGGCTTAAAATTTAAAACATGTTGAGGAGATACAAGCTGCACCAATAATAAATTGCCAATTCGATATGTTTTCCCTCAGCGATCTTTAGAATTCTTTCAAATGTTGCTGCTGTTTCATCTTCAGATACGATGGTGCAGCACCGCCATCTTGTGGTAATGATGAACACAGCAGCCATTTCAGTGGCTGGAAAGTCATATTGACCATCGCAAGCAGCAAGGCAGAGTGAGAATAAAATTCAACATGCATCAGCTTCACAGCTACTCTTCACAGGTGATGCATAACACGTTTGGAAAGAGTGGCTGAGGAAACAGTGCCTGATCTATTCTACACCATCCTGGGAAGGGTCTGGTGCCTATTTTGAAACACTGAGTTCTGACTGAGTCAGATTTGGGTCAGGTAGTGGGGGTGGTAGGTGGGGAGCCGGGGGAGGGTGGGTTATGAAGTCTCAGAATTTTGGCAACCTGTTTCCTAAGCCATACCTGCCTCCAGCACCACCCACCCACCCCACCCCCCAACCACCTTCTCCCACCGCCATTTACATTGACTGAGGATTTAAGTTAACAATGTATTTATTAGTGTCACAAGTAAGGCTTACATTAACACTGCAATGAAGTTACTGTGAAAATCCCCTAGTCACCACACTCTGGTGCCTGTCCGGGTACACTGAGGCACGGTGGCACAGTGGTTAGCACTGCTGCATCACAGCGCCAGGGACCCGGGTTCAATTCCTGGCTTGGGTCACTGTCTGTGTGGAGTTTGCACGTTCTCCCCGTGTCTGCGTGGGTTTCCTTCAGGTGCTCTGATTTCCCCCCACAGTCAAAAGACGTGCTGGTTAGATGCATTGGCCATGCTAAATTCTCCCTCAGTGTACCTGGAACAGGCACTGATGGCGACTAGGGGATTTTCATAGTAATTTAATTGCAGTGTTAATGTAAACCTACTTGTGACACTAATAAACAAAATTACTGAACTAAAACTGAGGGGCAATGTAGCATAGCCAATCCACCTAACCCGCACATCTTTGCACTGTGGGAGGAAACCCACACAGACACAGAGAGAATGTGCAAACTCCACACAGACAGTGACCCAAGCCGGGAATCGACTCCCTGGCGCTGTGAGGCAATAGGGCTAACCCCTATGTGGGTGGATAGGTGACCAGCCTGATTCAACTTTGCATCTGAGAATGAGGTCGCGAACCTCATTGTCCTTTTGAAATATAACTATTGTTGGTTTAGTTCCCAAGCATCAAGTACCCCACCAACAGTTCTCCTGGAGTAAGGATTTAGTGGATTCAAGTGCCTGGCCGACTGAGGACCTTCTGTCATCAGGGGCACCCGAGGCCTGCGACTTGAACCCCCACAGCGCACAACATGGGGTGGCACAGTGGTTAGCACTGCTGCCTCACAGCGCCAGGGACCTGGGTTCGATTCCCGGCTTGGGTCAGTCTGTGTGGAGTCTGCACGTTCTCCCTTTGTCTGTGTGGGTTTCCTCCGGGTGCTCTGGTTTCCTCCCACAGTCTGAAAGATGTGCCAGTTAGGTGCGTTGACCATGCTAAATTCTCCCTCAGTGTACCCAAACAGGCACCGGAGAGTGGCGACTAGGGGATTTTCACAGTAACTTCATTGCAGTGTTAATGTAAGCCTACTTGTGACACTAAAAAATAGATAAACTTTAAAAATGTTAAATTCTGCCCGGTTCAATCCCTCCCATTTCTTCCCGCCAATCACCGCAGTGCCCTCTCCAATTACCCCGCCCGATTGGTCCACCACCTACCCCCTGCACCCATCATCCTCAACACTCTGTCACCTCCCTATCATCCTGCTTTCCATTGATCTTGCCTGTCCCAGTCAGTCCTACTTCTCCAGTCACTCTAACCCACTGCCCCGGTTAAGCCTCTGTTCCTGGGATGGAGTTACCTGGTGCATCGACTGACGGTGACAGGCAGACCCCATGCCAAACCGAGGGCCTAGCTGTCTACCAGGCTGGACCTCTGGGTAGGCAACCAACCAATCACTGATGTCACTAACCCACTGGAGATAAACCTGCACAGCATGTAGGGGAATCCCAAATGCTGGGTTCCTCTGCCCAGAAGACCCCAAACATGCTTCCTAATGAGTCTAGCGAGCAATGGGCTATTTGACAGTTTTACAGCTGAATAATTTGTTAGGAACAGTAGCAGGCCATTTGACTCCTTGAGCCTGTTCCTCTGACATCCAATGAGATCATGGCTGATCCGCAATCTAACTGCAGATACTGCCTCAGCTCCATGTCCGTACCAGGGCGGCACGGTGGCACAGTGGTTAGCAATGCTGCCTCACAGTTCCCGGGGCCTGGGTTCGATTCCTGGCTCGGGTCACTCTGTGTGGCGTTTGCACGTTCTCCCCATGTCTGCATGGGTTTTCCCCAGGTGCTCCAGTTTCCTCCCACAGTCCAAAGATCAGCAGGTTAGGTGGATTGACCATGCTAAATTGCCCCGTAGTGTCCCAAGGTGTGTAGGTTATGGGTAAATGTATGGGATTATGGGGGATAAGGTCTGGGTAAGATGCTCAATCAGAGAGTCAGTGCAGAATTGATGGGCCAAATGGCCTCTTCCGTACTGAAGGGATTCTATGACATCCTCCAATACCTTTAGTTAACAAAAATCTATTGATGTCAGATTTAAAATTAAGGATTGGTCTAGCATCAATTACTGTTTACACAAGAAAACTCCAAACATTGTGTGTAGAAGTCTTCCTTAATTTTAATCTGGAAAGGCCTACCTCTGATTTTTAGCCTATACTCCTTCGACCAGGAGCCTAGAACCCATGGCTCCTGAGCCACATTCACCTCATTAAGGTCTCCGTCGGCTCCTGGCCTTGACTGGTCAAAACCATTTTGATGCTAATTCAATGGCTTGTCTTATTTCTTTTAAACTTTTATTAAAATTGTACTTGTGAGAGAGCATCATTGAATTAGCAACTTATTGTTAAAAAAAATCTTTGAAATGTTGTTGAGATGTATCCTCTGTTTCTCATTGCTGTTGGCTGTTTGAGTAGCGGCGTTGCTACTTTGAAGTAATGGACCTTCTGACTGAATTAAGAAAATGATTCTTCTTGTCAGGAAGGTTGACAACCCTTGACCTTGGGCAGAAAAGCACGCCCCATGGCGATGAGCGGGAATCGGACTCAGAAGCGAGTGACTCGCCAACTTGTAACTGTCTTTCCTCCTCTATTGATGGCAAAGAGGAGGGAATGAGATGACAAGGAGGGGAGGAGGTCCAGAACTCTCCCCAAAGCTTGATGGAGGCTTCCAACACGCCCTCCTCAAGGCTATGAGTAAGAAGAAGGAGGTATTGATGCCTGCCAATAGGAAGAGAAGACCTCTCAGTATGATTGGAGCAGCTGGGACAGAGACAGCCATGAGTGCAGTAATGTTGGCACGGTGCTGAGAATATCAAGGTAAAGCCAAAAGAGGCTCCATGATCTTTTAAGACCCATAAGGGTGGGTAGTCTTCACTGTAGACATGAGCAGACGCAGTAAGTTATGACAAGGCTCCATCTGAGTACTGCTGAGGAGTGTGAGGTAAGATGATGTACAAATGACACTGTTTGTGGCTCTGAGGCCTCTCTGGGGCCGTTGTTGAGGGTGGTGGTGGTGTGAAGTTCGAAAGGCACACAGGCTATTGGCTGCTAGTTATTGTGCAGACTGTGGGGAGTTCTCACACCGCAAGAGTGTGAAGGAATGACTGTACCTGAGAATCTAATTCATCGCATCTTCACGCCTCATTGCAGGAGAAGTGGGCCCACAATACCAGGGAGAGGAGCAATACTGGCGACAGCGCTGCCAACCTAGCCCTGCTGGAGAAGAAGGTTCTGGAACTTTCAACATGTGACTCGGGCCGTTCGATTGGCAGAAGCAAGATTGGAGGAAGGGCTGGGCGTGGTGAGATTGTATGGGCCATTATCAACTGTTGAAGGATTTTGATTTGATTTATTATTGTTACATGTACTGGGATACAGTGAAAAATATTGTTTCTTGCACGCTATGTAGACAAAGCATACTGTTCATAGAGTTCATAGGGGAGAAGGAAAGGAGAGGGTGCAGAATGTAGTGTTACAGTCATAGTTAGGGCGTAGAGAAAGATCACCTTAGTATGAGGTAGGTCCATTCAAAAATCAGGTGGCAGCAGGGAAGAAGCTGTTCTTGAGTCGGTTGGTACATGATCTCAGACTTTTGTATCTTTTTCCCAATGGAAGAAGGTGGAAGAGAGAATGTCCAGTGTGCGTGGGGTCCTTGGTTATACTGGCTGCTTTTCCGAGGCAGTGGGAAGTGTAGATGAAGTCAATAGGTGGGACGTTGGTTTTTGTGATGGACTGGGCTAAGTTCACAACCCTTTGTATTTCTTGTGGTCTTGGTCAGAGCAGGAGCCATACCAAGCTGTCATATATCCATCTGCAAAAATTGGTGAGAGTCTTAACAGACATGCCGAATTTCCTTACTCTCCTGAGAAAGTAGAGGTGTTGGTGAGCTTTCTTAACTCTTGCGTCAGTGTGGAGGAACCAAGACAGGTTGTTGGTGATCTGGGCACCTAGAAACTTGAAGCTCTCGACCATTTCCACTTCATGCCCATTGATGAAGACAGCGGAATGTCCTCCACCACGCTTCCCGAAGTCGATGACTATCTCCTTTGTTTTACTGACATTGAGGGAGAGATTATTGAGGAATATATATTGACCAGGCCACCAAGGAGGATATGCCTGTTCCTCTTTCAAATGATGCCATGGAATCTATTATGTGCAGCTGAGTGGGCAGACGCTTAATCGTTTCATCCTTTGACATAGCAGCATTCCCATAGCACTGCGCTGGACTGCCAGGCTAGATTGTTGGCAAAATGCCAATCTCCCTGCATTTTAAACTCTATTGAATGAACACTCTCCAGGCAAGACTGCTGGTCACCCAGAACCTTGGTTGCTCCCATGGGCCCTCTCATTACTTGTGCAGCTCACCTCACCACCCTCGGAGGGCAGTGCTCCCGGAGACTGCCATCGGGAAGATTGTGCAGGCTGGTGGATCTCAGACACCACCGGGGCGAGGACTCAGGAATGGACTTAACCGTGTTTAGACAAATGTCGGTAAGATTCCTGACCTACCCTCAGCTCGTTAAATATCAGCGTTGCTGGCTCTTAACCGTACCACTAGAGGGAGCACTTCATACTGAGCACCCTGCAGTTGGAAGAGGAAGAGTGGAAAATGCAGCTCGCCAAGAGAACTCAACTCCCATTTTACAAACACCCGAAATAGAAGTAGACCATTTGGCCACTCAAACTTGCCCTAACATTCGATAAGATGATGGCTGATCTGTTTTTGTTTAAAGCTCCACATCTATCCCCAATAACCTTTGATTCATGAATCATAGAATCCTACAGCGCAGGAGGAGGCCATTCGGCCCATCGAGTCTACACTGACCACAATCCCATCTAGGCCCTATCCCCATAACCCCATGCATTTACCCTAGCTAGTCCCCCTGACTCTAAGGGGCAATTTAGCATGGCCAATCCTCCTAACCCGCACATCTTTGGACTGAGGGAGGAAACCGGAGCACCTGGAGGAAACCCACGCAGACACGGGGAGAGCGTGTAAACTCCACACAAATAGTGACCCAAGCGGGAATCGAACCCGGGTCCCTGGCGCTGTGAGGATTTATTAGGTGATTCCTTTACCTGATAAGATTCTATCCACGTCCATCTTAAAAACATTCAGTGACCCCACTTCCACTGCCTTCTGAGGCGGGCAGTTCCAAAGTCACACAACCCTCAGAGAGAGAAAGAAAATTCTCCTTATCTCTAACCTATAAGAGTGATCCCTGATTTTTAAACAGTGCCCAACAGTTCTGTACTCACCTACCAGAAGGAACATCCTTTCCACTTCCACCTTGTCAAGACCGTCAAGACATCAAACTAACTTGCCTATAATTCGCTGTTTTCTGCCTCCCTGCCTTGGGTTCTATTTACTCCTCTGCAGTCTGATGGAACCTTTGCAGAATCTAGTCAAGTTTGGAAAATTAACACCAACACATCTACTATCTCATTTGCCACCCCTTTTAAGACTCTAGGAAGAAGTCCGCCTATGCCTGGAGACTTGTCAGCACGTAGCTCCATCAGTTTGCTCAGTACCGTTCCCCTCTCACCAGGTTCCTCTCTCCTCGCCATCTCCCAATTTACAGCAATTACTGGAATGTTTCTTGTATGTCTAAAGTGAAGTCAGAAGCAAAATATTTGTTCTGCAATTTGTTTCCATTTATTCCACATATATTTGTGGAATTCATCTCCACAGGAAGTGGTTGATGCCAAAACATTGAATGTCTTCAAGAGGCGGTTGGATATAGCACTTGTGGTGAATGGGATCAAAGGTTATGGGGAGAAAGCAGGATTAGACCATTGAGTTCGACGATCAGCTATGATCGTAATGAATGGCGGATCATGCTCGAAGGGCCAAATGGCCTCCTCCTGTTCCTATCTCCTATGTTTCTATGTTTCTATGTTTCTATTTCATCTATCGTTTACTTATTATCTACTATTAACTCCCCATTCTCACTCCCGAGAAGTGCCCTTTTCAGGGTGGCACGGTAGTTACCACTGCTGCCACACAATACCAGGTTCGATTGTATCACTGTACGGAGTCTGCACATTCTCCCCGTGTCTGCGTGGGTTTCCTTTGGGTGCTCCGGTTTCCTCCCACAGTCCAAAGATGTGCTGGTTAAGTGCATTGGCCATGCTAAATTCTCTCTCAGTGTACCCAAACAGGTGCCGGAGTGTGGCAACTAGGGGATTTTCACAGTAACTTCATTGCAGTGTAAGCCTACTTGTGACACTAAATAAATAAATACTTACTTTACCTACTATTTTCCTTTCTAAAGATCTGTAGAAACTCTAACTACCCATTTTTACATATCTAGCTAGCTTCCTCTCACAATCTTTCTTTCTCCTGATTAATCTTTTAGTCACTCTTTGCTGTTATTTATATTCTGATGGATCATCTGACCTGCCACTCATCTTTGCGCAGTTAGATGTTATTTCTTTAACGCTTCCCTGGCTTCTTTAGTTAATCATGGATGGTGGATCCTCCCTGTTGTAGGTAAAATAATACCTCTGAGTCTATTCGTGAGTCAAAATACAGTGGTTTATTTGCACAATTGTGGGAGACGTCCGATGCCTAACACGGTCTCTGACCTCTCATCAAATGCAGGTCAAGAGCAAACATTTATGCATTTATTTTCACCCCGGTCACGTCTTCATCTTCTCACGATTATTGCTGCCTCGGCAGTTCTTTCTTTTCCGTGTAAACGTGGCCATTCCAAGGCTGCGAATATCTGTTTTGCCGCCACCAGAGCGTTGTTTATCTATTCATGAGATTATAAGTTTGCATAAACAGGTTAACTGATGTACAGGGGCCTCCATAACACTCTATATTGATAAGAATGAATGGTATATAATTAATATATATATGAATCTATTAGTATATGATCACAGAAGGCATGCATATAAGCTCCACCATGTTAAACAAAGGCACATAATAGAAAGGAACATAAAATGGAGTCTAGCTTAGCTGATTCTGCCAGCTCAGTTAGCCACATTCCTGAGCTCAATTGGCAGAGACAGCTGTGTCTCTTATCTGGTTTGGATACATGAAAACAGGCTTTACTGACATGAAAACACCGAACTCTGACGAAAACACGAACTCTGCGGTTTTTCTCACAAAATCACAGAGTTCGGGTCTCAATGCTTAAGTGTTACAAAGTTTATTAACCCATTCCCGTCTTCACTCCCCTTGGAATGTTGCTTTATAGTAAGAATATTCTGAGCCTTCTGAAATATTCCCTTAAATGTCTGCAACTGTTCTATTGACCTAATCTCCAGCCTAGTATCCCAGTTCATTTCAGCTATCTCAGCTGTCATGTCCACAAAATTGCCCTTATTTAAATTCAAAATACGAGTCTTAGGCCCACTCTTCTCTCTTTCAAACTGGATGTAAAATTCAATCATATTGTGGTCACTGCTGCCGAGGGGTGCCTTTACTCTGAAGCCATTAATCAATCCTGTCATGTTACATAATACCAAGTCTAATATAACATGCTCTCTGGTTGGTTCCAGAACGCACTCCTCTAAGAAACCAAAGGGCGGCACAGCAGTTCACTAGTCTGATACTGGGATTGGCAGGAATGTCCTATGAGGAGGGATTGGATTGACTAGGCCTGTATTCACTAGAAGTTAGAAGGATGAGAGGAGATCTAATTGAAACGTATCACTTTCTAACAGGACCGGACACACTGGATGTAGGGAGGATGTTTCCCTGGTTGGGGAATCTAGGACCAGGAGACACATTCCGAGGAAATCGGTAGACCATTTAGGACTGAGATGAGGAAACATTTCTTCACTCGGAAGGTAGCAAACCCGTGGAATTGTCTACCACAGAAGGCCGTAGAGGCCAAATCATAGAATCCCTACAGTGCAGAAGGAGGCCATTTGGCCCATTGGGTCTTCACTAACTCTCTGACAGACCGTCTTACCGAGGCCCAGCCCCCCCTGCCTTATCCCTGCAACCCCACTTATTTAACCCACCAATCCCCCTAACCTACGCATCTTGGGACACCAAGAACAGTTTAGCGTGGCCAATCCATCTAACTTGCTTATCTTTGGACTGTGTGAGGAAACCGGAGCACCTGAGGAAACCCACGCAGACACGGGAAGAACGTGCAAACTCCAAACAGACAGTGACCCAAGGCCGGAATTGAAACCAGATCCCCGGCGCTATGAAGTAGTAGTGCTAACCACTGTACCACCATGCAGCATCTATCACAGAATATATTCAAGAAAGAGATGGATTATTTTTAGATTTTAATGGCATCAAAGGGTATGAGGTGAAAGTGGGAATATGGCATCAGCCATGATCATATTGATTGGCGTAGCATGTTTGAAGGGCTGGATTGCCTGCTGCTGTTCCTACTTTCTATGTCTCAATTTTACACAGGGTAGAAAGTGTGAGACCAGCTACCGATGAGTTGAAAAGATTGAGTTTAAAGGTAATGAGTGTTTCAGAAACAGATGAGACGAGATGGGCAGAGTCAGGGGATGTAACAGAGATGGTCTTAGTAATGGCACAATGGTTACGTAACGGTTACATTACTGGATTTAGTAATCCAGGCACCTGGACTAATAATGATGTTATTTTTTAATTCTATGTAAAAACTCAAAAGTAAAAGTCTTACTGGGCCCAGGAGAAAGGTAATGGTTTGAGACTGACTGGGTAAAACTTTCAGAGATAATGAGCAAAATAAAAGCACATGGGAGAGGAGGCAATAAACTGGCATGGGTTCTGCTAACAGGGAATAAATGGGCCATTCTCGCATTGGCAGGCTGTGTGAATAGTGGGGTATCGCAAGGATCCAAATAGCACTGATTTGGAGATCAACTGTAATATTTCCAAGTCTGTAGATGATTCAAAGCTAGGTGGGAATACATGTTGTGAGAAAGATATAAACAGGGGGATTTGGATAGACTTAATGAGTGGGCAAGCACCTGGCAGATGGAATATAATGTGGAAAAATATGAGGTAAACCACCTTGGTAGAAGAAATAGATGTGTAGATGGCCTTTCATGGGAAGTGGGTGTCACTGATAAGGCCAGCAGTTGCCCATCCCTAATTGCTCTCGAGCTGAGTGGTTTGCTAGGCTATTTCAGAGGAAACTGCGTCACTGTGGATCTGGAGTCACATGTAGGCCAGGCCAGGTAAAGATGGTAGATTTCCTTCCCCAGCTGGACATCAGTGAACCAGATGGGTTTTTACAGCAATCGATGATAGTTCCATAGTCACTCTTATCAAAGGTTAGCTTTTAACTCCAGATTTATCCATTCACTGAACACCCACTTGCTATGGTGAGATTTGAACCCAGGTCCCCAGAGCACTCACCTCTATTACTAGCCCAGGGACACTCTCATGACACTGGTGCACGCACCGATGGGAACTTTGGCTGAGGTTTTGCCTCTCCTTAGTGAAGCGATACTGAGGACAACTGCTTCCCTTGCTAAGAAACCAGAGGCTGGGGCCTCTTTAGCCAGCATTCCTTAGCAGCACGTCAGCCGGTGTGTTTGCTCATTCAAGCTTATGTAATATTTAATTATCCAGTGAGCAGCAGATTAGATATAACTAAGATATGTTTATAATGCAGTAAGTAATTTTTCATCTGTTTATAAACGGGCTTATCATTCCTTTTCATTCAAGGTCGCTTGGCGGAACAGCTCACTTATATACCACAGTGCATAGCAAATTTGATGTCGCTTCAGCTGTTAAACATTCAGGTCTTCATGGTAACTTTACAAGAAACAGCTTGAAAGCTGGTGAGTGTACAGTATAACATATATTATATAGCAAAAAGATTTGGTACATTAGAAGTCAAGTGTGGCCATTGTCGGTTGTAGCTTTCATTATGTTTGTTGTTAATTGTAAGTCTATTACTTAATATTTCCAGAAAGAATTGTTTTGTGAATGTAGCTATCAAAATATAAGATACAAAAAACCTCTGTGTCAGTAATCTGACTGTTCAGCCATTATAAACTTGTTTAGCAAACAAGATGTTTTACCAGATTATGAGGCGAGTATATAACCATTGACTGTATTAACATTTTATTATTTGGGGGAAAATATCTGTGCTGTTATTGAAATAATATGATTTTGGAAAGAATTATCTTGGATCTTCAAACCAGTGTCTGTGGACCATATCTAGCCCTCAAACTCAGACAGTGAAGCCCAGAGAATGAAGTCCTATCGATGTTTATATTTCCTGCTGCCCGATTCATCTTCGTTAGGATCCATAGAATCCCTACAGTGCAGGAGGAGGCCATTCGGCCCATCGAGTCTGCACCGACCACAATCCCACCAGGCTCTATCCCCATAACCCCACATATTTACCCTTCCAATCCCCTAAAGCTAAGGGGCAATTTAGCATATGGAATTCTTTGCACGTGGAGTTTGCAAATATATATTTTTTAGTGCTACTGTTTCACTGGTGGGTAAATCCTAAATTAGAAAATCGTGTTTTGTTATACATAGCATTACGTAGTGAGGTCCTGTGGTGCCAAGGGCAGTGTCACTGCTTCTGAGCCAGAAGCTCCAGGTTCGAATCCCAATCCAGCACTCGATGGCCAAGGGAGGTGCGTTCATAATGAGACCAAGCAGGTTGAGTATCAACCTGCAAAATCCTTCCAACACACTCGGATGTCTGGCGGTAAAAGCGGGAGAGACTCCTGATCAGCCATGCTTGATATGGAGTGGTGCCCCTCAAGCTATCGACTGTTCCAGGGAAAACACTCAATATGGGAAAATCTGTCCTGTGCACCGCTAGGTGTGGGAAGGAAAAAAGAAGGCTGTTTCATCGATGGATAAACCCTAAATTAGAAAATTGTGTTTTGTTATACATAGCATTGCATCAGGAGATTATAGGGAGGGCGGAGCGGCACGGTAGCACAGTGGTTAGCACTGTTGCTTCACGGCGCCAGGGACCCGTGTTCAATTCCCGACTTGGGTCACTGTCTGTGCGGAGTCTGCATGTTCTCCCTGTGTCTGTGTGGGTTTCCTCCGGGTGCCCCGGTTTCCTCCCACAGCCCAAAGGTGCGCAGGTTAGGTACATTGGCCATGCTAAATTCTCCCTCAGTGTACCCGAGCAGGGGCCAGAGTGTGGCGACTGGGGGATTTTCACAGTAACTTCATTGCATGTGAATGTAAGCCTACTTGTGACTAATAAGTAAACTTTTACTTCTGGTCCGTGTCCCAGCCGCTATGACTCCCGTGGCGGGGGTGGGGGGGGAGCGGGGAGAGGAAATTTCCACTCTCCCGTCTATGCATTTGCATGAAGCAAGTCAGTGTACTGCAGAGTCACTGTCATCACAAGACAAGGTCAAGGCTGAGAATTTGTGTTTCCATTGTCCTTGCTGGAGGAAAATGGTGTGTAGGGAAGAGTGAAAATAAGTTGGGAGGCAATGGTGTCCTTCTGCGCCACACGGTTACTGGGAAAAGATTGCGGCCGGAATCTTACCGCCCCGCTTGCCGTGGAATCGGAGCGGGTGAGGGGTGGACAATGGAAATGTCCGTTGACCTCGGGTGGAATTTTACTGCTTTGGGACCAGCGAGGCCATAAAATCCTGCCCGGCATTTGTGAACATGAGGAAACAAAGGGAAGGGAGCTGTATTACTAACCTGGATTTCTTCTCAATTTCTCTTCCAATAGAACTGGTGCAATGGAAGCTTTCAACACAGACAGTGCTGAGCTGTTGAACTTAACCCTCACGTTTGAGAAGTTCTTCATCCAGTTTTACAAAGACTACATGGCTCAAAAAAAGCAGGCAGCGGCCTTGAATAAAACGCTCCAGGAGGAAGATTTTCTGTTTGCTTATTTGTACATCCTGGTAATATTTGGCATCTTCACCTTCATTATTATTATAATGCTGGCCAGCACTGTGAGATCAAGAAGACAAGAGCACACAGAAGACCCCTACCACACCTACATCGTGAATGGTGAAAGAAAATTTCGGGGGCAAAATGGCATGGGTTCGGATTTTTCCAATTTCTACATCAATGAGCATGTAGTTAAGGCTCTCCAAACTCTGTCAGATCAAGATGAGACTGTGACAATCCAGGGTAGGTGATGGCTTGCAGCAAGGTGCCACTCGATGAAGGAATAACGTCTCCGACAATGGCAAGAGGAACTAAAATACGAGGAAACAGATGATGGGCTCTTTTGTCTATTTATTTCCACAACTTGAACCTTTCCATTCAAATAAAATCTCTTCAAATCTCTTCTCTCATGTGAACTGCCACACCTCAATTACATATTAAACCATCATAAATGGGGCCTGAGCTTGACTTACAACCCTCCGCATCATTTATCATTTAAAAAGCAGGCAGCTAGAGGAAGCCATGCAAGGGAAATTTAGGGTAGAACCACCCCCACCCCCCCACCACCCTCTACCCCCGCCGCCACCCCCAGAAAGTGTGTCCATGAATATGATCCTGTGATATAATCGAAAGAGAGCTGCACAGACAACGGAAGAAAGAGCCTCACTGCCCCAGTCATAATATCATAGAGGTGAAACTCTATAGTCTCCCTCCAGGAGAATTTCCAGAGCTGTTTTAATATCTTAGGGTGTGTGGGGGTGAGTGAAAGATAAGTACGGCCTACACAGACCCTAAAGTGTGCAGTGAACACGGGAAGCCTGGAGTGTGGAGGCTCAGCTGATAAGGGTTAGTCCCCATCACCATGAATGTTCTTGCTGACCAGTTCAAATGCTGCCGGAAGCCTGAGAGGGAGTTTAGCAATAGGAGGCTGCAGCTGGGTCTCACGTAGGTGCTGAGGTGGCCTCTGAATGCATTCGGGGTGGGGGCTAGTAGGGGTGGGGGAAAAACTTGGGGTAAGGTAGGACCAAGGCCTACTTGTGAGGCCTTGAGGTGAATTCCTACATCTCTGGACCTACAAGGGTAACTTTTAGATGTGAAAACTTGGTAAAGTCCGGCGTGAGGCGAGTAGCGTGATCTGTGCCCGCCTCCGCGCCAGTTCTCCCTTTACCAAGGCCTGAAAATGGCCACGATGGGGACCACGCTCGAAACAGGCACGACGGCCATTTAAATGTATTTGCATGCATTTAAATTGACTTAATAGGCTGCATGCTCACCTTGACCGGCATTTCCCCCTTTACCACCGCGTTCGCCCATCCAGATTCAGCGTGAAACAGATATGCTCTACAAACATCCGATTCAGGCGCTCCAGCTACTGAGGAGGTAAGTGCCAAGTGTCCGACGGCTCTCTGCTTGAGATTGAAGGGGGGTGGGGGGATGAAGGGGGACCGCTGCCACTCTGCCTGAGATCAGTGTGGGGAAAGGGGGAGGGGCCTGTGATCGGTCTGGGTGGCAAGTGGGTGGGGGGATAAGGGGGTTAGTAATGTTGCGGGGGTGGGGCAATGTCTGTGGGGGCCAGGGGGAGGCATTATCCAGCCCGGGTGCGATGTGGCTGGGAAGCCGCCTTCTATCATTTATTTTCTGTGCATGCGCAGTTGGAAGCTCTGATCGGAGTTCAGGATTTTGGACGCGTTAAGCTCCGCCCTCAGGCTTCTGCAGCGCGATGCGGAATCGCTGATATTTTTTCAGGCAGAGTGCGTATGGGGGTGCCTGAGAACAGGTCTAAAAGTCAGATCTGAAACGCTCCCAGTTTCAGGTCCGCCCAGCACTTAGAATCAAAATGGTAAAATAGGGCCCTAAATGTCATTTTTGACCTGCCTGGGTCTCTCCAAGCTCACAATCCAGCACCAGGTAAGTCTGACTGATGGGGAAGCTGTCATTAACTGCCTCACCACCCAGTTCCCACCAGATAAAGCTCCTTATAATCATAGTCATACGCCGGAACTGTACCACATTGCCCGCCACAGAATCGGAGTGGACGAGGGTCCGACAACGGAAATCTCCACTGACCTCAAGCGGTAATTGCCAACCTCACTTGAGCAAGGCCGTAAAACCCTGTCCATAGAGTCATACAGTGCAGAAAGGGCCATCAGCTCATTGAGTCTGCACCGACAATAACTACCACTAAAGGCAAACTGATCCCATTTTCCTGAACTTGTCCCATATCCTTGAATGCTATGATACTTCAAGCGCTCATCCAAATATTTTTTAGAAGTCGTAAGGTTTCCGGCCTCCCCAGGCACCTGAGGCAGAAACCTGCAAACTCACGACCACTTCCATCTAGAAGGACAAGGCAGCAGGCACATGGGAACACCACCACCTGGAAATTCCCCTCCAAGTCACTCACCTGGCTTGGAATTATATCACCGTTCCTTCACTACCAGTGGGTCAAAATCCTGGAATTCCCTCCTTTACAGCGCTGTGGGTGTACCTATGCCCCATGGACTGCAGCAGTTCAAGAAGGCAGCTCATCACCACCTTAGAGATGGGCAATAAATGCTGCCCTAGCCAGCGATGTCAACGTCCCGAAAAAGAATTTTTAAAAAATGAGTCTGTTTCCAATGTTGTCTCCACCTATTTGACTTAAAGCAGAAATCTGGTGGGGAGAGTGGAAGACTGATAGCCTTCTTTTGAACAGTTCCAACTATGTGCCAATCCAGAATAAGTGGCTGGGTGGTGCAGAGATTATTTTACTGGACTCCCAGACGAAAAGCTCAAAATTTTCAAATCCCAGTAAAAGTCAGTAAAGTTAAAGTTAATTTATTCGTCACAAGTAAGGCTTACATTAACACTGCAATGAAGTTACTGTGAAATTCCCCTAGTTGCCACACTCTGGCGCCTGTTCGGGTCAACGCACCTAACCAGCACATCTTTCAGACTGGGAGGAAACCGGAGCACCCAGACGAAACCCACGCAGACATGGGGTGAATGTGCAGACTCCACACAGACAGTGACCCGAGCCGAGAATTGAACCCAGGTCCCTGGCGCTGTGAGGCAGCAGTGCTAATCACTTGAGTTGTCAGAAAAATTCATCTCATTCACTAATGTCCTTCAGGAAAAGAACCCACTGTGCTTATCTAGTCGGGCCTACACTTGACTCCAGGCCTGCAGCAATCTGCTGGACTCTCTTGCCTACTGACATGGCCTGGCAAGCCACCTAGCTCAAAAAGGTGGCACAATACCATCTCCTCAAGGGCCGTTATGCAGGGACAATAAAAGGTATCCAGCCATGCCCATGTCCTATGAATGAATAAGAAAAAGGATTACTGCCTGGAATTACTCATAAAAAAATTCCAGAGCTATGTGTTTGTACCTAGACTCACCTTTAGATCACCATAAAGTGCAGTAAATTTTAAAAATAGTAGTGCAATTATTCAAGAGATGAATGACGTAGTCAGTACACAGGATAAAAGGGTGCAAGATCACTTCAGCTCATAGGGATGCAGCAAAAGAAGTTTGAATAATGGTGCCATATAAATCAATAAGCCAATAGCAAAATGCTCAATTCTAAATTGAACTTTTTCTTCTCAGGCTTCTCTTAAAGGGAAGTCTTCCATTCTGCGAGAATCTTATGCTTCACAGCCTCTTTGCTTGATTGATTTGTACAATTGCAATGTTTTACAATCATCAAAAGAAGTTTTTATTAGCATGAAATAGTTAAACTGCTGTGGAGCCCATGTCAAAGTCTCATTGGAGTTTTGTTTTTGTATTTGCGCACTGCACCAAGATAAGGAGTCAAAATGTCAGCACGGTGCCCAAATAAATTTTCCAATGTCAACCAGTTAATTGTGCAACTGGGTTATTCATTGACTTGATGCAACAAACACTGTTACCAAGGTCTTGAGTCTGATGTGTCACTTTGAAAGTTCCTTGGGAGTAATACACAAGTCCACTTGATAATTATACACAGTGTTTTGGCCCACAGTTCAGGTGTGAAGCTTTCAGTTGGACCCTAGGATCTGTGGCCGTAACTTAATTAGATAGGGTTGCTGTGTAAAGGGTTACACATCAGAAATTAAATATAGCGCAAATATGGATAATTAAACCAAGGAGAAGGAAGAAGGTAATGTGACAGTTACAGGAAAGTTCAGAGAAAAAAACACTATTGAGTTAAGGCCTTCTGCATAATGGCCAGCAAGTGGGGTAAGATTTTACAGCCTTGCTTGGGCGAGACCGGAAATTCCCACCCGAAGTCAATGTAGATTTCTGTTGTCGGACTCTGACCCGCTCCGATTCAGTGGCGGGCGAGGGAGTTGAGTTCCGGCCGTAGTCTACGTACTGCCCTGATTTTTACCCCCAGGTCGAGCAGATTTGTGCTGAGATGAGTAGAAGACTCACCTATTGCTCCAGACATGGGGCCAAGATTATTTTAACACAGTCATTTGGTTAGCACAGAACTTGAGTATTGGTGAAAAGAGAGACTTTTGTTAAAGTCTTGCACTCATTAGGACAAATACAAGAATATTACATTTCAAGGGAACACCAATTTATATTGCATTAGGAAAACATAAGAACATAAGAACATAAGAAATAGGAGCAGGATTCGGCCATCTAGCCCCTCAAGCCTGCTCCGCCATTCAATAAGATCATGGCTGATCTGATAATGGGTTCAGTTCCACTTACCCACCCGCTCCCCATAACCCTTAATTCCCTTAATGGTTAAAAATCTATCTATCTGTGACTTAAACACATTTAACGAGGTAGCCTCTACTGCTTCATTGGGCAGAGAATTCCAAAGATTCACTACCCTCTGGGAGAAGAAGTTCCTCCTCAATTCTGTTCTAAATTGACTCCCCCGTATTTTGAGGCTATGCCCCCTCGTTCTTGTTTCCATTGTAAGTGGAAATAGCCTCGCTGCTTCTACCCTGTCTAGCCCCTTCATTATCTTATATGTCTCTATAAGATCTCCCCTCAACCTTCTAAACTCCAATGAGTACGGGCCCAGTCTACTCAATCTCTCCTCATAAGCTAACCCCCTCATCTCCGGAATCAACCTGGTGAACCATCTCTGTACCCCCTCCAAAGCTAATATATCCTTTCTTAAATAAGGGAACCAAAATTGTACACAGTACTCTCGGTGCGGCCTCACCAGTACCCTGTACAGTTGCAGCATGACCTCCCTGCTTTTATACTCCATCCCTCTCGCGATAAAGGCCAACATTCCATTTGCCTTCTTGATTACCTGCTGCACCTGCAAACTGAGTTTTTGTGATTCATGCACAAGGACCCCCAGGTCCCCCTGCACAGTAGCATGTTGTAATTTTTCACCGTTTAAATAATAGTCCATTTTACTATTATTCCTTCCAAAGTGGATAACCTCACACTTACCAACGTTATATTCCATCTGCTAGATCCTTGCCCACTCACTTAGCCTATCCAAATCTCTCTGCAGACTCTCTGTGTCCTCCACGCAATTTGCTTTCCCACTCATCTTTGTGTCATCGCAAACTTTGTTACCCTACACTCGGTCCCCTCCTCCAGATCGTCTATGTATATGGTAAATAGTTGATGCCCCAGCACCGATCCCTGCGGCATGCCACTAGTCACTGATTGCCAACCGGAAAAGCACCCATTTATTCCGACTCTCTGCTTTCTGTTAGATAGCCAATCCTCAATCCACGCTAACACTTTACCCCCAACTCCGTGTACCTTTATCTTATGCAGCAACCTTTTGTGAGGCACCTTATTGAATGCCTTCTGGAAATCTAAATACACCACATCCACTGGTTCCCCTCTGTCAACCGCACTCGTTATATCCTCAAAAGATTCCAGTAAATTGGTCAAACATGACTTTCCCTTCATGAATCCATGCTGCGTCTGCTTGATTGAACCACTCTTTTCCTGCTATTTCTTCCTTAATTATAGATTCCAGCATTTTCCCAACTACGGATGTTAAGCTAACCGGCCTGTAGTTACCTGCCTTTTGTCTACCTCCTTTTTTAAACAGTGGCGTTACATTAGCTGTTTTCCAATCAGCTGGCATATCCCCAGAGTCCAGTGAATTTTGATAAATTACAACTAATGCATTTGCTATTACTTCTGCCGTTTCTTTTAGTACCCTGGGATACATTCCATCCAGACCAGGGGACTTGTCTACCTTTAGTCCCATTAGCCTACCCAGCACTACCTCTTTAGTAATAGTGATCGTTTTAAGGTCCTCACCCCCTGACCCATGACCGTCAATTATTGGTAAGCTATTTGTGTCCTCCACTGTGAAGACCGACACAAAAAACCTGTTTAAGGCTTCGGCCATTTCCTCGTTTCCTATTATTAAATCCCCCTTCTCATCTTCTAAGGGACGAACATTTACTTTAGCCACTCTTTTCCGTTTTGTATATTTGTAAAAACTTTTACTATCAGTTTTTATATTTTGTGCTAGTTTACTTTCATAATCTATCTTTCCTTTCTTTATTGCTTTCTTAGTAGTTCTTTGTTGTTTTTTAAAGCCTTCCCAATCTTCTAGTTTCCCACTAATTTTGGCCACTCTGTATGGATTGGTTTTTAATTTGATACTCTCCTTTATTTCCTTAGTTATCCAGGGCTGGTTATCCCTTTTCTTACATTCCTTCTTTATCACAGAAATATATTTTTGCTGAGTACTGAGAAAAATCTCCTTAAAAATCCGCCACTGTTGCTCAGCTGTCCTACCAACTAGTCTGCGCTCCCAGTCTACATCAGCCAGAGTAAGAAGGCTCATAACACCAGGTTGAAGTCCCACAGGTTTATTTGGAATCATGATATTTCGGAGCATTGCTCCTTCATCAGGTGAGTGGTTGGAGAACTGGTGGGCGCCCTGTATTGGCTCCTGTTTCTGTCAGGAGGCCTTGCGTTTTGCGTTGTTTAATTGCAATCGTACATTTAATTAGCCAATGTTGCATCTCTCATGTAATCAAGGCCAGCAGACAACAGAGTAACAAAATAGAGTAAGTAAGAAGTTTCACAGCACCACGTTAAAGTCCAACAGGTTTATTTGGAATCACAAGCTTTCACCTGTTGAAGGAGCAGCGCTCCGGAAGCTTGTGATTCCAAATAAACCTGCTGGACTTTAACCTGGTGTTGTGAAACTTCTTACTTACTCTATTTTGTAATCCAGATATGTCCCTCTAACAGGTATCAACGTGTTTCACTCTGTCCGGATTGTTTGGAAGTTAAGTTCTTTATGTGTCATTTACCTGATGATTTAACATGTCTCACTCTGCTGGCCACATTAACCAATTCATCGTGTAGTGTCATCAAACAGATAAGCATGTTTGTGTCTTGTTGCTCTGCAGATTTATCATGAATACCCATATGTTTGTTACTTCACATGTAACAACACACGCACACACACACACACACACACAAACAGGTGTTTCCCAATAATGTGCAACACATTCCATTTAGCCGTTCTTGGACTTCCACATAATCACATTGAAAGGTCAAGTTGCATCTTTCTGAAAATATTTGCTTATCTCGTTCTGCGTAGTCTAGATGACTTGGATAGTGGCCAGCCTATCAAAGGCAGTTATCTTAAAAGGTTCTCGGGAAGGATACAAACATCTCCAAGAGAAAGCAAGCAAATTGCAATTATTAACATACGCTCCTGACTTTCCCCTAGAATGTTCATCGGCACTGGATTGAAATTTTCCATTAAATTATATTCAGGATGATCTATTCCTATTCCCAACAGGTGCTGATCATCAAATTCAATATCCTGATCCCCCTTTCCCCCATATCCCATGATCCCTTTAGCCCCAAGAGCTATATCTAATTTCTCCTTGAAATCACACAACATTTTGGCCTCAACTATGTTCTGTGGTAGTGAATTCCACAGATTCACCACTCTCTGGGTATAGAAACTTCTCCTCACCTCAGTTCTAAAAGATTTACCCCTTATCCTCAACTATGTGTGTTCTGGACTCCCCCACCATCGGGAACATTCTTTCGGAATCTACCCTGCCTAATCCTGTTGGAATTAAGTTTCTATGTGATCCCTCTCACTCTCTAAAACTCCAATGAATATAATTCCAACCAACTTAATCTCTCCTCATTTGACAGTCCTACCATCCCAAGGATCAGCCTGGTAAACCTTTGCTGCACTGCCTCTATAGCAAGGACATCCTTCCTCAGATAAGGATACCAAAAGTGCACACAATACTCCAGGTGAGGCCTCACTGTGTAGGGGGACTTTTACTCCACATGCGGTGGTCTCCGCTACCATTCTTGGACGTGTGTCTCTCTCCTGAGGGTGGAGGTAATGATGGAAGTGTCACACTGGGACGACTTCGCAGGAGAGAGAGAAAGTGAGCCACCGTTTGTGTCGGACCAGTGAACCCGCTTGAGTGAGCGTTTTCGAGGCACCCGAACCCCTACGGTTCTAGACTTTGGAATTATGTTCTAGCTCTGTGATCCACCAGCATGAAAAGGGAGACAAGTGAGTGACACAAAAAGCCTAATTTTATTCAGGAAGGAATGAAATTAACCAGACCTGCCAAAATGCAGACATAACCAGTTACTATGTTGTGGATGGAAGAGACTATAACAACAAAATGGATATTTTTAGGTTTACACAATTTTATACAATTCCCAAATCACCCTTCCTCAACACTTGGCTAATTGGGGATTTCTGGAGACTGTAGATCATACTCACCACTCCTGGGGTCAAAGAGGCAGTGCTGGCTTTAAGAAAAGGTCAGGGCTGTCTTGCTTTCAAGGGACACACACCTTGATCGTGTGGTCAGGTAGGTATAAAAATCTTTGTTGTGCAACCCAGGCCTTCAGTCTGGGGGTTTGGATCCGAAAATGCGGTTCCTTGTGTCCTGGATCTTTGCTGGTAAATATTTGTTGAATTTTTTCTTTGGTGGTTGAATTTTGCCATGACTCATCGTCCTTTGTTTGCTGAAGCAACTCCTAGATGGATTTGATAAGGCTGTGTATCTCTTTGTCTGTCAATGTCTTGTTCTCTTGTCTGCAGCCATTTTAAATCCATGTGTTTTGAAACACAGAATTTTAAGTTTGTCTGTATTTCAGCCAGTCTTGTTCATATTCCACTTATTGTATTAATGTCCATTAAAAGGTGGATTTACCTCATCTTACAACCAACGCCTTATACAATTGTAATAAAACATCCTTTTCCTATACTCAAATCCTCTCACTATGAAGGTCAACACACATTTGGCCTTCTTTACTGCTTGCAATCCTGTGTACTTACTTTCAGCGACTGATGCACAAGGGCACCAAGGTCTCGCTGAGTATCCACCTCTCTCAATTTACACCCATTTAAGTAATAACCTGCCTTCCTATTTTTGCTACTGAAGTGGATTACCTCACCTTTATCCTCAATATACTGCACCGGCTGTGCACATGCCCATTCACTCAGCCTCTTCAAATCACACTGAAGCATCTCTGCAAAATCCTCCCAGCTCACCCTCCCACCCAACTTTGTATCTTCAATTTTGGAGATAATATATTTAGTTCTTTCATCCAAATCATTAATGTATAATGTGAGCAGTTGGGGTCCTAGCACAGATCCCTGTGATATTCCACTGGTCACTGCCTGCTAATTGGAAAAGCACCCATTTATACCAAATCTTTGTTTCCTGTCTGCTAAACCAGCTTTCTATCCATCACAAGACACTACCCGTAATCCCATGCGCTTTTTTACATTGTAGTCTGCTATATGAGACCTTGCCGAAAGCCTTCTGAAAATTTAAATAAACCACATCCACCAGTTCTCCTTGGTCAACTCTACTAGTTATATCCTCAAAGAATTACAATAGATTTGTCAAGCATGATTTCCCCTTTGTAAATCTATGCTGACTTTGTCTGATTATACCACTGCTTTCTAAATGCTGAGTTGTGAAATTCTTCCAGTAAAAAGCATACAAGATCCAAATGTAGAACGTTACAAATCCCTTCTCATTCACTCCTCTTAGATAGAACTCATGATCCTAGCAACTTCCCCAATATCGATGGTAGGCTCAGTGGTTTATAGTTACCTGTTTTCTCTCTATCTCTCTTTTTGAATAGTGGGCTTACATTAGCTACCCTCCCATCTGTAGGAACCAGTTCAGAACCCAAAGAATTTTGGAAAATGACCACCAATGGGTCTGCTATTTCCAGGTGACTTTGTTAAGTCACTCTGGGATGAAGATCATCAGGCCCTGGAATCATCATTCACCTTCAATCCCATTAATTTTCCCCAAACCATTTCTCTACTAATACTGATTTCCTTCAGCTCCTCACTAAAACTTATGTTTCTCAGTACTTTTGGTACATTATTCGAGCCTTCCTTTGTGGAGACAGAAGCAAAGTATGAATTTAGTTCCTTGGTCATTTCTTTATTCCCTGTTATGAATTCTCCTGTTTCTGACTGTAAGGGGCCTACATTAGTTTTTGTCAATCATTTTCTCTTTGCATACCTATAGCAACTCTTACATTCAGTTTTTATGTTCCTCACTAGCTTACTTTCATACTCTATTTTCCCCTTCTTTAATCAATCCCTTGGTTCGCCTTTACTGAATTTTAAACTGCTCCCAATCCTCAGGCCTGTTTCTTGCTCTTGACAATTTGTATGCTTCTTCTTCGAATCTAATACTACCTCTAATTTCCCTTATAAGATATGGTTTGGCCACATTTCCCTGTCCATTCTTGCACCAAATAGGATTAAACAAGTTCCAGAGTTCATCTACTCGTTCCTTGAATACCTGCCATTGCCTGTCCATTGCCTGTCCATTGCCCTTCCTTTCAGCCATGTGTGCACGTAAGTGTGTGTGTGAGTGAGTGTGTGTGTCTGTGTGTTTGTGTGTGTGTGTATGTGCGTGTCTGTGTGAGAGAGAGACAGTTTGAGCCTGTGTCAGCATTACTCCCAGTCTTAGGTTTCTCACTCAGACACCAAGACATATTCACACCCACGTCCACTCAGAAAATGTGTGAGGGTGAGTAAGTAAGGATCCTGAAACTGGGAGTAAGCTGGACTCATACATTCTGACCCTCTCACACTCTAATGGTCATTTTTATTATGGTTGGGGATCAGGTTGGGGGGGGGGCGGTTCCAGTCAGGTTAGGTGTTGAGATGGGGGGTGGGGTCCCGGTCAGATCAGGAAACGGATTGGGGAGGTGGAGGTCCCCGTCAGATTGGGGGATGGTATTGGGGATGAGAATTGGGCCTGCGATTTGGGGTGTTGGAAGGAGTCTCATGCAGGGATGGGTCTGGGTGTTTAAACTCGCTACACTGATGTTAGAAAAGGTTTTCTTTCTTCTAATTTTTTTCAGGGTAACTATTAGCGTAACACTAACAGATGGCAGAACCATCCAAAGTTAGCGATTTAAATTGTCCAGAGGAGGTTCGCACTTCTGGACAATTACCATGTAAACCCTTAGGTGGGAACTTCCGAGAGGGATTCCCCAGAGCAATTTTTGGGGTGCCCCCTAGATTTGACGCTGGGGAGCCTGGAAGTTATATAAAGTTATCTTTCTGAAATTTGGTCATCTGTCCCTCAAGTGGAAACAAAATGGAAATATAGCTCCCTCGTGATTTGATTTGATTTGATTTATTATTGTCACAGGTATTAGCATACAGCGAAAAGTATTGTTTCTTGCACGCTATACAGACAAAGCATACCGTTCATAGGGAAGGTAATGAGAGAGTGCAGAATGTAGTGTTACAGTCATAGCTAGGGTGCAGAGAAAAATCAACTTAACGCAAGGTAGGTCCATTCTGACAGCAGCAGGGAAGAAGCTGTTCTTGAGTCGGTTGGCACATGACCTCAGACTTTTGTATCTTTTTCCCGGCAGAAGAAGGTGGAAGAGAGAATGTCCGGGGTGTGTGGTGTCCTTAATTATGCGATGAGCTTGGAATAAACCAACACTGCATTGTGCAACAGATGAGGTCAGATAATGTTAACCACAGTTAGCTGCTGCTCCTAAGCTGTTCCCCACCTGTTGCTTGTGAATTACTTGGAGGATTTTGTCTCATTCTCTTGGTCATCTGGGTGTGTTTTAAATAAGGTGGGAATGTTGGCTAACCCTATGTATTTTGTAACACTCTGTTGCAGTTTTTACTGTGCAGTTTAATGCTTCAAAATCTTACAATAGTGTTTAAACCTGTTGTGATTGTCTTGAAACCTTTGCAAGGGAATATTTGAACATAGGTGTTAAACCTAAGCTAAAAGATGATATTGAAATTTATTTATTAGTGTCACAAGTCAGGCTTACATTAACACTGCAATGAAATTACTGTGAAAATCCCCTACTCGCCACACTCTGACACCTGTTCGGGTACACTGAGGGAGAATTTAGCATGGCCAATGCACCTAATCGGCCCGTCTTTCAGACTGTGAGAGGAAAGCAGAGGAAACCCACGCAGACACGGGGAGAATGTGCAAACTCCACACAGAGAGTGACCCAAACTGGGAATTGAACCCAGGTCCCTGGCGCTGTGGGGCAGCAGTGCTAATCACTGTGCTACCATGTCGCACAAGCAGCACAAAACAGGAATTTATGTGAATGCATTAATGGTGAGCTAAAACAAAAATGCCTGAGGGAACTGGACCCATTAACATCCTTCATTCATTGAAAGAATTATTTTCCTATTTTGAATGGTTTTATCTTTTGTATCTTGTAGGGTGTGGTGTTCTTACCATTTAGCACTGTTAACACAAACAGAGACGCACTTGTTAACAAAGGCTCAGTGATTTACTTCTGTTTATTAAAACAGCATGTTTCCATAAATTCGTCTATCTGATTATGAGTTTCCAAGTTGCTGCAGGCAATAAATTCCTGAAGGTACAATCCTTATGGGTGAGGACATGGGACAAAAGGTATATGTCTCTCTGGGTTCAACAGGGTCCAATATTCACACAAAGTAAAAATCTTTATTCCATTTGCTTTCTTTAGTGCTTATCCTTAGATTTCTACTTAACCAGAGAACCGCTTGCTTTGCACATGTATTTTACTTCATAGTTGCCCATTTCATTCCAAGTAATTACAGGAACTTGGGCGGAGTTGAGTTGGTATAAGGACCTGTCTTGAAGAATTAAATAGCAAGCGCGGGAGCTTTGGTTTTTTTTTTCCTTGAATGTTCTTCAGTGATTAGTTGAACAGGCTAGGGTTTCTGCTTTGCATGCAATTCACAATCATTCTGTGCTCAAAATTGTGTTCGTTTCTCGAAATGAAATTACGGCTCAAATTTCTGCTCAAACATATTTTGCGGAATGCCAAATATAAAGAGTGTGTCATTCGAATCCATATTCTGGTGATGGTATTCTAAGTGTGGCATGCAACCTGTCACCTCAAATTGGGAAGAGCGCTCACATGGGTATCTCCAGTGTGGATTCAAAGCCTCTGAACAGCCATGACATTGCTCAGAGGTCACCGCGGATTTGATGCTCCATTCACAAACTTGGACCATTCAAACCATTAAATGTATTATTCCCTTGTCACCCACCAAAGACCATGTTGCAGGAGATTCCCTTTACCTGTGCTCAGTGGTTGTGGGGCGGCACGGTGGTACAGTGGTTAGCACTGCTGCCTCACAGTGCCAGGGGCCCAGGTTTGATTCCTGGCTTGGGTCACTGTCTTTTTGGAGCTTGCACATTCTCCCCGTGTCTGCGTGGGTTTCCTCTGGGTGCTCCAGTTTCCTCCCACAGTCTGAAAGACGTGCTAGTTAGGTGCATTGGCCATGCTAAATTCTCCCTCAGTGTACCTGAACAGGCGCCGGAGTGTGGCGACTAGGGGATTTTCACAGTAACTTCATTGCAGTGTTAACGTAAGCCTACTTGTGACACTAATAAATAAACTTTAAAAAGGTACAGATCAGTCATAAGCTAAGTGAATGGGACAGGAAATTCAGGGTTCATATCCTCCTACTTGTGACGCTAATAAATAAACTTTAAAAAAACTATTTAGAGGGCCAGGTACCTAATGCAGGTAAGGTCATTTAGAGATCTCCTGCTATTGTGAAGTTTCTTGGAAATGTTGTTGAGTGTTTTTGAAGGTATTTGTGGAGAGGTCTTCATTTCTTGGCAGACAGTTTTGCTGCTTCCTCACAGGAACGAACAACAGAAGATTTGCTGTCCTGTCCTGTCCACACGGAGGCTACAGCAGGTATGGCAGCAGCACCTTCAGTATGGGCCTCTGAGTCAGCAACAGGTTAGGGAGATGGAGCTGAGGCTGCAAAGAGGCGAGGCTCTGTGTGATATCCTCTACCAACTTGGAGCTGGACATCTCCATGGTCCATGTTGGTGACAGAAGGATGTCTGGCTGGATGACCAATGCACCAAGCATTCTGATATGCCTTCCCAGCAGCATTCTCCTGTATGTCATCAGTTCTCATTGGCATCCTCTGCAGCAGAACTTGTCTGAGACCTCACCCTCCCAGGGAGATGGCACACAAACTATTTTAACTCTCTCTGGTCTGACTGTTGCCCATTCACACTTGGTGATTCACCACATGCTGATTCCAAGTCCTGAGCAGGTGGCTGGGAGTTCAAGTGAAGGGCCCTCTTTGTCAATGCTGTGGTGTTGTCCTCCTTCATCAGGATGGGTGAAGGGAGGATGGTTGAATGGAAAAGAAAAGCTCGACAGTCACACCATCAGCAACAATTGCTCATCACACCAGATAGCAGGATAGGGCGACACGGTGGCACAGTGGTTAGCACTGCTGCTTCACAGCGCCAGGGACCCAGATTCGATTCCCGGTTTGGGTCACTGTCTGTGTGGAGTCTGCACCTTCTCCCTGTCTCTGCGTGGGTTTCCTCCGGGTGCTCTGGTTTCCTCCCACAGTCTGAAAGACGTGCTGGTTAGATCCATTGACCCGAACAGGTGCCAGAGTGTGGCGACTAGGGGATTTTCACAGTAACTTCATTGCAGTGTTAATGAAAGCCTTACTTGTGACTAATAAATAAACTTTAACTTTTTTAGGATGAGCTGGGAACTCCAGAAAGGCAGGAACATACTGCCATCATAGACTCAATCACAGCCTCATCATGCAAAGATCCCCTCTCCATACGGATCAGGAGTAACAGGCAACCTTCAGCCCACCCTCCTCCCCTATCCCAATGACTCTGTTCATACCCTCTTGTTGTGAACTATCTTGTCTCGCTATAGAGCTTGAAGGCTGTTAATGATTGTTTTGCACTTTATATGCATGGTATGCCTGTGATAGCTGAATAGCCGAAGGGGTGTGGAGGCAGTGAGAGCTTGGTGTGAGGCTGCCATCTTTGGGATGTGTGTGAGGATGAGGTAGATGGAGGGGTGGGGGAGGGTGGGTACTCAGTGCCAGGTATTGTTATGGGTGCGTACTGCATTGAACAGCAATTTGAGCTTGATGGTGTGGTGGGCAGGAAATTCATTCACCTACCTTCACCACATAGCTGAAGTCATGAGATTCTTCATGGCATTGCTGCTATCTCCTTGGAGCCAAACTCTTTTTATCCCCAATCTCTTCTGGCCGTGGTCCTGAAGGCCTTCTGATCCTTCTGGGAACCATGGCATCTCTCTTTCTGTCCACCTCGATGACTGAGTCCTCTTCTCCAGTGGCACATTTGTGAAACTGGGACCCCTTTCTCTGCCCTGGTGTTTCAAAGAACAAAGAATGAAGAAAGTTACAGCACAGGAACAGGCCCTTCGGCCCTCCAAACCTGCACCGACCATGCTGCCCGACTGAACTGAAACCCCCTACCCTTCCGGGGACCGTATTCCTCTATTCCCATCCTATTCATGCATTTGTCAAGACGCCCCTTAAAACTCACTATCGTATCTGCTTCCACTACCTCCCCCGGCAGCAAGTTCCAGGCACCCACCACCTCCTGTGTAAAAAACTCCCCTCGCACATCTCCTCTAAACCTTGCTCCCCTCACACTTTAAACCTATGCCTCCTAGTAATTGACTCTTCCATCTTAGGAAAAAAGCTTCTCACTATCCACTCTGTCCATGCCTCTCATAATCTTGTAAACTTCTATCAGGTCGCCCCTCAACCTCCGTCGTTCCAGTGAGAACAAACCAAGCTTCTCCAACCTCTCCTCATAGCTAATGCCCTCCATACCAGGCAACATCCTGGTAAATCTTTTCTGTACCCTCGCCAAAGCCTCCACATCCTTCTGGTAGTGTGGCGACCAGAATTGAACTCTATATCCCAAGTGCGGCCCAACTAACGTTCTATAAAGCTGCAACAGGACCTGCCAATTTTTAAACTCAATGCCCTGGCTGATGAAGGCAAGCATGCCGTATGCCTTCTTGACTACCTTCTCCACCTGCATTGGCACTTTCAGTGACCTGTGTACCCGTACACCCCAGATCTCTCTGCCTATCAATACTCTTAAGGGTTCTGCCATTTACTGCATATTTCCCATCTGTATTAGACCTTCTAAAATGCATTCCCTCACATTTGTCTGAATTAAACTCCATCTGCCATCACTCCGCCCAAGTCTCCAACCGATCTATATCCTGCTGTATCCTCTGACGGTCCTCATCACTATCCACAAATCCACCAACCTTTGTGTCGTCCGCAAATTTACTAATCAATCCAGTTACATTTTCCTCCAAATGATTTATATATATTAAAACAGCAAAGGTCCCAGCACTGTACCCTGAGGAATGCCACTTATCACAAACCTCCATTCAGAAATATACCCTTCCACTGCTACCCTCTATCTTCTATGACCGAGCCAGTTCTGTATCCATCTTACCAGCTCATCTCTGATCCCATGTGACTTCATCTTCTACACCAGTCTGTCATGAGGGACCTTGTCAAAGGCCTTACTGAAGTCCTTGTAGACAACATCCACTGCCCTACCCTCATCAATCATCTTCGTCACTTCCTTGAAAAACCCGATCAAGTTCGTGAGACACGACCTCCACTTCACAAAACCATGTTGCCTCTCACTAATACGTCCACTTATTTCCAAGTGGGAGTAAACCCTGTCTCGAAGAATTCTCTCCAATACTTTCCCTACCACTGACGTAAGGCTCACCAGCATTTAATTATCTGGATTATTCTTGCTACCCTTCTTAAACAAAGGATCAACATTGGCTATTCTCCAATCCTCTGGGACATCCCCTGTAGCCAGTGAGGATACAAAGATTTCTCTCAAGGCCCCAGCAATTTCTTCCCTTGCCTCAGTATTTTGGTGTATGTCCCATCAGGCCCTGGGGACTTGTCTACATTAATGTTTCTCAAGAACCCCAATACCTCCTTCTTTTTGATCTCAACATGACCCAAACTATCTACACACCCTTCCCCAGACTCATCATCCACCAAGTCCTTCTCTTTGGTGAATAAAGTACTCATTTAATACCTTGCCTATTTCCTCTAGCTCCACGCACAGATTCCCTCTCCTGTCCTTGCATGGACCAACCCTCTCCTTGGCTACCCTCTTGCTCTTTATGTATCTATAAAAGGCCTTGGGATTTTCCTTAATCCTGCTGCCCCTTTTCTTGACCCCTTTTAGCCCTCCTTACTCCTTGCTTAAGTTTCTTTCTACTTTCCTTGTATTCCACACTTGCTTCATGTGTTCCCAGCCTCCTAGCCTTGACAAATGCTTCCTTTTTCTCGTTGACTAGGCTCACAATATCTCTCGTTATCCAAGGTTCCTGAAACTTGCCATACTTATCCTTCATCTTTACAGGAATGTGTCGGTCCTGAATCCCTATCAACTTACACTTGAAAGCCAGATGTTGATTAGCTCTCAAACATCTGCCTCCAATCTATATTCTTCAGTTGCTGCCTGATATTGTTGTAATTAGCCTTCCCCCAGTTTAGCACCTTAACCTGAGGACTACACTTTTCTTTATCCATCAGTACCTTAAACTTGCTGAATTGTGGTCACTGTTCCAGAACTGCTCCCCTACTGAAACGTTGACCACCTGGCCGGGCTCATTCCCCAATACCAGGTCCAGTACGGCACCTTCCCTAGTTGGACTATCTACATACTGTTTCAAGAAGCCCTCCTGGATGCTCCTTACAAACTTTGCCCCATCCACACCCCTAGCACTAAGTGAGTCCCAGTCAATATAGGGGAAGTTAAAATCTCCCATCACAACAACTCTGTTACTTTTATACCTTGCCAAAATCTGCCTACATATCTGTTCCTCTATCTCCCGCTGGCTGTTGGGCGGCCTATAGTAAACCTCCAACATTGTGACTACACCCTTCCTATTTCTGAGCTCTACCCATTTGCCTCGCTGTATGAGCCCTCCGAGGTGTCCTCCTGCAGTACAGCTGTGATATTCTCTTTAACCAGTAGTGCACCTCCCCACCCCTTTTACATCCCCCTCTATCCCGCCTGAAACATCTGTATCTTGGAAGGTTAAGCTGACAATCCTGTCCTTCCCTTAACCAAGTCTCTGTAATGGCAACAACATCATAGTTCCAAGTACTAATCCAAGCTCTAAGTTTATCTGCTTTACCTGATACACTTCTTGCATTGAAACAAATGCATTTCAGTCCACTAGACCCTCTTTCATTAGCAACCTAGGGGAATTTCACAGTAACTTCATTGCAGTGTTAATGTAAGCCCTACTTGTGACTAATAAATAAACTTTACTTTTACTTTACAACCACACCCTGCCTGCTCTTCCTCTGAGCCTTATTGGCCCTACTCTCCGGTTCCCCCTCAGTTAATTCAGTTTAATTTCCACTGTTTGAAATTACAGCACTGACATTGAACAGCGTCCCCTGTCTCATGCTCTTCACACTTGTCTCTCAAAGTCAAGTAATGGGATGAATCCTCAGGGATCAGCGCCCATCGATTGGGTGCAGGGGATCTAGAGCTGCTGAGCTCGCTTCTCTACAGGATCCCAAATCCTGCCAGTCAGGATCCATTAACCCCCCAAGGTGGACATCACCGTTCAGTTGACCCTGGCCATTTGGGATGAGCAAGCATATAGCCTTGCTGTCAAAACCCCCAGTGTTGGAGAGGCTAAGGGAGGGGAGAACCAGACAGAAGCCTAACGGCAAATTTAAGTAGTCAAGGGCATAGTTTGGGGCCAGTCCTGCTCTGGAGATGGGAGGATACCTGAGCTGTGAGTGCGTGGTCTGGGACTGGCTGCTTCCAGGTCAGGAAGATCAATGGGTCAGGAGAGATAAGAGTGGCCAGCAGCAGTGACACCAACCTGACTCTCTCTTTTTCTCTCTCATCCCATGCAGGATTCCAGTCGACATTGGGATGGAGCCAATGGAATGTCTATCATATGAATCACTGGGCTGGACTGCAGAAGCAACATGCAATGACTCCAAGGCCAAGGGAAGATCCTGCAGAACAAGACCAGGGAGCCACACGGCAGCTTCAGGAGATGGAGGCAGGAGTCATAAAGGAGATCAAAGGTCTACCGGCCTCCTTCATGGAGCTGTCCGACACCGCGTGCCTTCAAAGACTCTGCCTCACAAGGGCAACTGTGCGGCATCTGTGCCATGCTCTTGCGCACTTGGCGCCACATGGTGGCAGAGGGTACCCACTCCCTGTGGCTCTCAAGGTCACGACAGCCTTCACCTTCTTCACCACGGGGTCCTTCCAGGGCTCCGCGGGAGACCTCTGTGGTATTTCACAGGATCCACCCTTATGTGCATCTGTGAGGTGACGGGTGCACTGTATGCACGGGCTCTAGATTACATCCACTTTGACCTGCACCAGGCGCAGCAGGATAGAGGGCTCCACAAATTGGCCCAGCAACAGGGCAAGGAGCTTCCCGAGGATGGACTTGAGGAGCGGCAAGACCTTGGTTGATGAGTACGTGCAGGAGGGTGAAGAGAAAAACCCCACTGAGGATCCCAAGGATGGAGGCCCGATGGGGGTGAGGAGTGTGCATGGGCAGGAGGGCTGGAGATGCCCTTAATGCCTCCCATTTCATGGAGGAAAACTAGCTCACTGTCTGACAGTGTGACCACCGCCAAGGATGTCGTAACCCCTCTTGTGACCAGGGGATGAAGGTGGCCGAGACATTGGTCATCAGGGCTTGGGACTGGGGAATCCTTGAGTACCTGCTGCCCATTCAGTGCAGGAAGGTGATGGCGTCTCGGAGTGAGGAATGGAGGCCCATTGTAAACAGCTGTGCCCCGATGGAGAGAAGCATCATGCCACAGGGAAGTGGCTTAAAGGTTCTGAGGTGTTAAAGTGGTGGGCAACAATATTATTTAATATAATGGCATATCAAAATGTGACAAGTGACAATATCGCCCAACTGCAAGTGTCTAATTTCACCAATGCCCAAGCTACAATCCTTAGCCTTGCAAACCCTCCTATTAACTCTAGGTGTGTTCCTAGGATGCACATCAGGCAGCCTGCTCCCCCAAGGGTGAGGACTGAGGGCACACTTATACATTAACTTGGCCTGAGTTCTGACTTCTCCGGGGGTGTGGGTGAGGTGTGGGGAAAGGAAGGAGCGGGGGGTGGGTGGAGAGAGGAGTGGGGGGAGGACCCGGGGGGGGCGGAGGGTACAATTCCCCTACAACACTTGTTGTTTCAGGGCTGCCTGCTGAGATCTCTTACCTTTACCCCTTGTATTGGGGGCTAAACCTGTGTCACCTCTCTTTTGCTGAGTCTTGGAATTCAATGCTTGGGGGACTCAGTTCCCAAAGTGTTAACTGGGGGGCACCAATCAGTGGCAGAATCATGCATCACAATGCTGACTTAATGGGCATATTTGACTTGACAGGGAAAGGTCTGGGATGTTTTAGGGAAGTGGCTTCCTCCTGTGGCAGGCAAGGCTGACCTGATTTACTTCAAGCCTTCAAATTGCATTCAACTTGATCATGAACTTTAACCTGCCTTCCCCCAGCTCTCAGTGGGTAGCGGACCATACGAGCCTTTCATTTTGTACACCCAGCCACCCATGATAACATCCCTGATGTCTGGATTATAGGACCATTGGCAGTGCCCATCCACACTGCCCATGCCTTACAGTTGTCCCTTACAACCTGAGGGTGGAGAATAAATGCGACTGGCCTCATTGTCCCCTCTGTGCCAGGGTCACCTTAGAGCTAATCACCACCCCATATCGTAGTCCCCCACGCTGTCCATTTGACGTTGCGTATCACCGACACACCCCACCTTGGGACCGCAAGGTCGCCCCCTGTGTGCTGCCCCTGTGGATTTTCCCACTCCCATCCACTTCCAGCTGCCACTCCAGAAAGCCAATCCCTCCAAGGAAACAATGCTTAAACACCAGCAAGGGCAATCCAAAGTGCCCAAGTCTACACTAACTCCTCACAAGCACCAAGAGCACCACAGTATTGGAGACCTGCAAAGGCTTGAGTAGCAACCCCTCCCCGCCTCCCCCACCCCCCCAACTGCTGGGACTTAAAACCTCCCCGATCCCCGAGAATGACTTAGCTGGTTACACCCACATCCTCTCCAGCGTCCTCTTTCCAACACACTCCCTGGTGGGTAGTGACAACCTACACACTCACCTCCGACATCCCCTTCAGAGGTGAGGTTGCCAGGTTCCTGTTTTAATAAAGCCGGCGGGGTTTGAATATTCAATGGGGTTGGCTTCCCAGCAGGACGCCACATTAATGATATTATAATATATTCAAATAAGGCTCCTGACCCTCCTGGGCGGGAACCTCGTCGTGTCATGGGCCAGAGACGTGGAAAATCGGGAAACGGGATCTCGCTGGTGGGAATCTTGTTTCCCAACTCTCGGGGGATTTTGGGCCTGCATCATTGTTTGCCCTGACAGCTAACGAGGTCTCAATATTCCGCCATTGAATCCACTCGAGCAGTAGCAAACATGAACAACTAGAATGAGTTTGACCAGAATAAAGCGTTGAAAGGTCTTTTTCAACATCTCCACTAAAATCAATGCCACAAAAAAAAATCACAGATAAAGAAAATGATAGCTTGACAGAGATATTAATAAGAATCAATTTTCAGTGCTCTATCTTATCTCCAGTACTCTGGATGTCTTTATCTTTTCCCAGTCTCTCCATTACATCTGACTGCTCCATACAACTCCAGCCTCTCTCATTTGCAGTTGAGCACTGCGTGCTCAGCAGTTCCAGTACATTATTACATCCAGGAAACTATTACAGTGGAGGCCATGTTTGAAAGCTACCTTTGTGGGAAGTGTTACTCTGGCCCTCCAAACACATTTCAAACTGAGGTCCTGAGGACAGGGCTGAAGTCCTGTCTCCTCCCGCCCAATCCTCCCATCCCCCATGACTCACCTAACTGGTGATCTACGAGCTTCCCATTCTTTGTATGCCTGAAGCCGGTAAGCTGCCTTGGGATGTCCATTTTGCACAGACATTAAATGCATGGCGGGGGGCACGAAGGTGGCACGGTGGTTAGCACTGCTGCCTCACAGCGCCAGGGACCCCGAGTTTGATTCCCGGCTTTGGGTCGCTGTCTGTGTGGAGTTTGCACGTTCTCCGTGTGTCTGCGTGGGTTTCCTCCAGATGCTCCGGTTCCCTCCCACAGTCCAAAAATGTGCAGTTAAGGTGGATTGGCCATGCTAAATTGCCCCTTAGTGTCAGGGGGACTAGCTGGGGTAAATGCATGGGGTTATGGGGATAGGGCCTGGGTGGGATCATGGTCGGTGCAGACTCGATGGGCCAAATGGCTTCCTTCTGCACTGTAGGGTTATAATTCTAATTAAAATAGACTTAAGTCTCCTTCTGCAGCTCCTGCGTGGGCATTCTTTTAAATTCATTCTTGGGATGTGGGCGTCACTATCAGGCCCAGCATTTATTGCCCATCCCTGAGGGTATTTAAGAGTCTACCACATTGCTGCGAATCTGGAGACACAAATGGGCCAGACCAGGTAAGGGCAGCAGATTTCCTTCCCTAAAGTGAACCAGATGGCTTTTTAAACCGATCAATAGTGGTTTTGTGGTCATCATTAGACTTTGATTCTAGATATTTTTCATTGAATTCAAATTTCAGCGTCTGCCATGGCGAGATTCGAACCCAGGCCCTCAGAGCATTACCTGGGGCTCTGGATTATTGGTCCAGCAACAATACCACTGTGTCACCGCCTGCCACTGGCTTACCAAACAGAAATTAAATTTACTGCTATATTCCGATGCAAATTATACCTGTATCAGAGGTAAAACCTCTGGTGAGCAGCGCAGGTTACATTTCAGATGGTGATTGCTATAAACCTGCCTATCCAAATCATTCCTGTCCAATAACTCAAGGCCGCAAACCTTCTGGGATTTAAAAAATTTTCTTAGTCTTTGCAGGAAAAGGTTTCAGTATCAACGTCACACAAACTACATTGTAATAATATAGAAGCAAAATAAACAGGTAAAGGGAAAAAAAGACAGAGTAAATAATTGGAAGTAATTTTCTTAATTTTAACTTGGACTGCTCTACTGCCCACTTAGCGCCCAAAGCCCCAGCTCAAGCTGGGAGGAACATACCAACAGATGAATAGGAAAAACAGAAATTAAACTCCAAATATGGAGTGAAAAGGTTATGCCAGCAGATAAGCACATGGTGGTTAGCACTGCTACCTCACAGCAGCAGGGCCCTGGGTTCGATTCCCAGCTTGGGTCACTGTCTGTGTGGAGTTTGCACGTCCTTGCCGTGTCTGCGTGGGTTTCCTGCGGGTGCTCCGGTTTCCTCCCACAGTCCAAAAAACATGCTGGTTAGGTGCATTGGCCATGCTAAATTCTCCCTCAGTGTACCCGAACAGGCGCCGGAGTGTGGCGACTTGGGGATTTTCACAGTAACTTCACCGCAGTGTTAATGTAAGCCTGCTTGTGACACTAATAAATGAACAAAGCTAAAATGCTAATGAGATATAACTGCCATTTTTGAAATTTCCCGGTATTGGATTGGAATTTGAAGGAATTTGAAGCAATAGTGATCAGATGTCTTTATTTTACACTGGGATTTGAAATGTAAGATTTTGTTTATTATTCATGAGCCCCGAGGAATGAGATCACAGTTGGAGCACTTTATTCATAACTAATGCATGATGCATTAGCACAGACATGCAGGTGGTGTGTATGCTTTTAATTACAATTATGAAAATCTTAATAGCTGTTTAGATATGTATTTTAAAAAATGACTTGGTTATTTACTTCATCTGTCACGGAATGGGTTGTTGTTTGAGATTTGGTGGGAATTGGAAAATGTTGTGGAAAGTTCAACTTCAAATTTTGGGAAATAATGTTTAATTAGGGACCTGAGCTCTCGGGTTTCGTGTGACGCAGTAAATGTTCCATGTGCTGTAAACCTTTCCACGCTGAGTACATTCATCTCATGTGAGTGGAGTCGTTGTGTAACCCTACATTTTCCCGTATGATCTGTTAGGCTAGATGTGCTGACAGTGGGATTGCTGTCACACAGCTCATTCTGTTCCATCTGTTAGAAAATCAATGACTCATCCATCCATCTCACTTTCCATTGCCTTCCGCATCCCTTGTGCTGCTTATCAGCTGCTGCTCCCATGGACAGAAGAAGGGAGGTTTTGATGTACAAGGGGCGGCATAGTGACACAGTGGCTGGCACTGCTGCCCCACTGCGCCTGGGTCCCAGGTTCAATTCCGGCCTTGGGCCACTGTGTGGAGTTTACACGTTCCCCCTATGTCTGCGTGTGTTTGCTCCGGGTGCTCCGGTTTCCTCCCGCAGCCTGCAGATGTGCAGGTTAGGTTGATTGGCCATGCTAAATTGACACCCAATGTCAGGGGGATTAGCAGGGTAAATATGTGGGGTTATAGGACTGGGTGGGACTGTGGTTGGAGACTCGATGGGCCGAATGACCTCCTTCTATATTGTAGGGATTCTATGATTCAGCGGATGATGAAATAATTGCTTGAATTTATGCGTTCCTTTTAATGTGGAGAAAATGTTTGGATTTATATATCCCCTTTTGCATCATCAGGGCATATCAAATGCTTTGCAGCTAATTAAGTGATCCAGCAGTGTGGTCACTGTTGTAGTGAGGGAAACTTGGGAGCCAATTTGCTCACAGGAAGGTCCCAAAAACCACAATGAGATAATGGACATATGATCAGATTAGGAGGCAACGAGCAGTCAAGATGGCTGTCTGACTTGACTGTCTTTAAAGTTTATTTACTAGTGTCACAAATAGGTTTACATTAACAATGCAATGAAGTTACTGTGAAAATTCCCGAGTCGCCACACTCCAGCGCCTGTTCTGGTACGCTGAGGGAGAATTTAGCATGGCCAATGCACCTAACCAGCACTTCCTTCGGACTGTGGGAGGAAACTGGGTCACCCAGAGGAAACCCACGGAGACATGGGGAGAACGTACAGGCTCTGTACAGTCACCCAAGGCTGGGAATCGAACCTGGGTCCCTGGCGCTGTGAGGCAGCAGTGCAAGCCACTGTGCCACCGTGATGCCCGTCAGTCCCTCCACTGCAGCTATGTTCACAGCTGGGTGGCCATGGAGAGGGAGCACGTGGTTTCCACCGACACGCTTCAGGCCTTCTGTGGCTGGTGGGCGCTGTGGGGCTTGGGGTGTATCTTCACCCCCAGGCACGACACTTCAAATTGATTTTGTAAATTTCTTGTTTTTTTAGAAGAAGAAAGAATATAATCAAGTTAGTGAAGTTATTTAAGGGAGAAATGTTCGACAGGATACAGGGAAGAGACCCTCTGCTCTTAATCTAAACATGGGACCTTTTAAGTCCACCTCAGTGTGCAGAAAGGACCTCAGTTTAACATCTCATCCAAAAAGGAAGCACCACAAACAGTGCAGCACTCCCTCAGCCACTGTGCTCGATTCTCCCTGGGACCTAAAACCACAAACATCTGAGCTTCAGGCATGAGATGCAAACAGGTGAGACATTGCTGACAATATAGAAAAGCGCAACAAGCTTCGACAAAAAAGCTATCTGGGAAATGTTGAAATTGTTGATGCCTAGTAGATTAACCAGGGGGCCGGTTTAGCTCAATTGGCTGGACAGTTGGTTAGTGATGGAGAGCGGTGCCAACAGCACAGGTTCAATTCCTGTACTAGTTGAGATCATTCATAAAGACCCTGCCTTCTCAACCTTACTCCTCGCCTGAGGTGTGGTGACCATCGTGTTAAATCTCTACAAAAGAAGACCTAGTGCAGTGGTCACCAGCAGTGTGCCATGATGAACCCCCTCCCTATCAAGAATGGATTAACTGCAACCTTTCACTTTGGACCTAATTTTAATGTTAATTGTTTAATAGTACTCACCGGGATATATAAAGGGGTTGCAGGTGGCACTGGGGGTTGGGTGTGCATATGTGGAGTTGTAAAAGAGAATAAAGTGAGTTTGTGAAGAAACTGGACTTGCATCATCTTATATTACTGGACTGCAACCGAGACGCTTAGCACTCCCAAGTGTGCCGCGAGAAAGAATTCAAAATAATTCAAAGTTCATGTCATTAAACTAAAACTAAGCCTCATCTTCAGGCTCTGTGGTTGGCACCTTCAAGACCCATTGAATCCTGGGCCTCCTGCGCATGCGCTGTCTGGGAATGATCTGCACATGCGCAGTTCAGATTTTGTTACATTGGTTCGGCCTGTGCCCATAACCAACAGGACTCGGAGCTGAAGACAAGGGTCCCACGTGCCTGCACAAAAAATGGAAAGGGCGGTGCAAAAATCCTAGGAGAAGCGAGAGAGACAGGGATAGATTAAAAAAGTAGGAGAAAGGACAGGGAGAAGTTAAAAACGAAGCTCCCAGAAAGGGAAGAAGATAGAGAAAAAAGGTGTGCCTCCAGGATTTTTTATCGTATAGAGGTGTGTGCCATGACAGATAAAAGATTGGGAACCACTGCTTTAGTGAATGATTGAAGTGGGTATATTGTTTACATTTTCATCTTAGAACAGAAACATTTAATTAATTGGATTTAATCTCATTACTTTTCTTATTTTGCCAGTCTAAACTGGCATAGTTTAGACTGGCAAAACAAGGAAGGAGCTGGCTGATTATAAAACAGGTTATATTTATAGTAGGTGTTGGAATGAAGCCTTTCCCTCCTCTTTATTTTGCAAATCTGTTCATCGCCAAGGTAAATCCGTGTTTTCAATTGTTAAGATAGTTTTTCACTTTGCACCTTGTAGCAATTTCTGTGCATTGTGCTGCACATGCTAATAGTAACTGCATACTGGCTAAACAAGAAAACTTTTCACTCAGTGCATTCTTTTACACTCCAATTCATCCATCTTCTTTCAGTGTCAATTAAGTATTTGACTTCAGGCAAGTTACCATGTTCGAATACTCCTGTAATATGCAGCACAGCACCCCCTAGAGTAGTTTATTAGCCACAGCATATTAATTTCATAAATTCATTGGATCATAACATGGTTACAGCATGGTTACAGCACAGAAGGGGGCCATTCGACCCATCGTGTCTGTGCCACCTCTCCTACTCAGTTACTCCTACTCCATTGCCTTCACCCCACAGCACTGTTTTCTATTTCAGATAATTATCCAATTCCTCTTCAAAAGACTTTGGGTGCGATTTTCTGGCCGTGCTCGCCCCCAAGGCCAGAAATTCATGCCCGAGGTCGACCTTTGCATGGTCTGCTGAAGTTTCTGTCCTGCCCTTCATGATTCCCATGGCAGGCAAGGTGGGAAAGTTCCACCCTGTGATTTGATTTGATTTATTATTGTCACAGTGAAAAGTATTGTTTCTTGCACACGATACAGACAAAACATACTGTTCATAGAGTACATAAGGGAGAAGGAAAGGGGAGAGTGCAGAATGCAGTGTTGCAGTTAAAGCTAGGGTGTAGAGAAAGGTCAACTTAATGCAAGGTAGGTCCATTCAAAAGTCAGATGGCAGCAGGCAAGAAGCTGTTCTTGAGTCGGTTGGTACGTGACCTCAAACTTTTGTATCTTTTTCCTGACGGAAGAAAGTGGAGGAGAGAATGTCCGGGGTGCGTGGGGTCCTTGATTATGCTGGCTGCTTTTCCAAGGCAGCAAGAAGTGTAGACAGAGTCGATGGGTGTGAGGTTAGTTTGTGTGATGGACTCGGAGCCATCTCCTCTCAGAAAGAGCATTTTGGATCCTGGCTAGTCCACGTGGAAAAAAAAGCTGTTCCTTTTTGATTGCGATTGCTCAATATAAAATTGTGTGAGACCGTCCATGATTAAGGTGATTGTCAAAAGAGCCTGAGGTGACATGAAGGGAAACATTTTTTACGCGCAGTCAGGATTTGGAGCACTCTTTCTGATAGGATGGTGGAAACAAATCCTTCAAGTGAGGATTGGATAAATACTTGAAAGGAAAAAAATGGCAGGAATCAAGAACAGAGTGAGAGAGTGTTCTATGAAAGGGCCAGTACAGATTGGATGGGCTGAAAAGCCTCCTTCTGTGATGTATTCTATAATTCCATGATTTCTTGTTAATTTGTTGTTCTTTGGTATTACAAAGATTGCTTACACATGATAGTAGAACTCAACGTTCGATAATTAGTGGTTAAATGTGAATAATGCCATCTTTCTTTAAAATAGTTTAAAATGTTAAAATATAGTTTGATTGCAGTCCAATTATCGTCAGTAAATTATTTTCATTCAGGGGTGGGGAACAGATGAGTTTTTTTTAACATGAGTTGTTACGATCAATGGATTGCAATGCCTGAAAGGGTGGTAGATGCAGATACAAAAACCATGTTGCACAGTGGTTAGCACTGCTGCCTCACAGTGCCAGGGACCTGGCTTGCGTGACTGTCTGTGCAGAGTACACATGGGTTTCTTCCAGGTACTCCGGTTTTCTCCCACAGTCCGAATGACGCGCTGGTTAAGTGCGTTGGCCATGTTAAATTCTCCCCCAGTGTACCCGAACAGGCACCGGACCAGGAGATTTTCTCAGTAACTTCATTGCAGTGTTAATGTAAGCCTACTTCTGACACTAATAAATGAACTTAAAAGAGAATTGAATAAATATCTGAAAAGAGCAAAAGAATTACAGGGCAGTGGGGTAAGAGTAGTGGGGTTGGAACTACTTTAGACCTTCGACGAATGAACGCAGGAGATGGTCCAGAGTAAACAAGTGAGTGACAAACACAGGTGGACTTGGTGTAGAGTGGAAATGGAGTGTGGACACTGCATGCAAGGAGGGGAACATTAATGTGGGGCAGCATTGATAGCAGTGTGAAGATTTACAATGTAAGCAACAGTCTGATCGTCTTCCTGATTTCGGCTAACTTTGTTTTGGAAACGAGAACAGAATTCACTGAAGTGACTATAAATTCCAGAGAATGTAGCACAGATCAGTTGTTAAATTTACCAATTACAGTGCCTATCGAATATGTTCGTTGATCTGCCCACAAGTATTTATACCATTCTGATTTCATCCTCTGCTGCACAATAATTATTCCATCCCAATCAATCACACAAAAGCAGCATTAATGGGAGAGCCGTGTGTCTAATATCAGTCGGTCAATACCTTAATGATTCATCAAACCGTAGACATTTACAGCATGGCATGAGGTCATTTGGCCCATCATGTCCACGCTGGCTGACAGGGAGCCATGCAGCCTAATCCCATTTTCCAGTTCTTGGTCCCTGGTCTTGTAGGCGATAACATCTTAAATACATATGTAAGTACGTTTTTAAGTAAATCTATTTTCTCAAAAGTATCATTAAAATACTCCTCAAAATGCAACATTTTCATTTCATGGGCATTGCAGAGTATTATAATTTAGATCGCTAATCTATTTGAAAAGGGATCCTTCAACTAAAACAGTTTGAAAATCACTGTTATTCGTACATTCTATAGCCTGAGATGGACAAAATGAGCTACCCTAGTATAAACCATTGAGAGATTTACCTATGCTTATCAGGGTGGCACGATGGCACAGTGGTTAGCACTGTTGCCTCACAGCGCCAGGGACCCAGGTTCGATTCCCAGCTTGGGTCACTGTCTGTCTGGAGTCTGCACATTCTCCCCGTGTTTGCGTGGGTTTCCTCGGGTGCTCCGGTTTCCTCCCACAGTCCAAAGATGTCCAGGTTAGGTGAAATTGACCATGCTAAATTCTCCCTCAGTGTATCCAAACAGGCGCTGGAGTGTGGCGACGAGGGGATTTTCACAGTAACTTCATTGCATTGTTAATGTAAGCCTACTTGTGACACTAATAAATAAACGTTCTCAAATTATACTGAATGTGTTTTCATATTCAGTGTAATTTTAATTTGGGTAATGGTCCAATACGATAAATTGATTCAGCTGCTGTCAAACTTGGAACCGGAGAATGGATGCCGCAACAAAGGGGAGGCTTCTGTTAGTGACAGCTCTTTGAAAGAATATTGTCCCATTCCATTACTCTTTCCCTGTACTCTACAGGTTTCCTTCTCCACCCACGGCATGCAACCCCACCCGCCCGCCCCCCAAAAAAACCCGACCTCCAAGTATTTGTCCAATTTCCTTTGTAAGTCATTATTGAATCTTACTCCAACATATTTTCAGACAGTGCATTCCAATTCATAACAAGTGTGCACCTGAAAAAAATTCTCATTTTCCCTCTTTTCATTTTCTTGGAGTGAAACTAAAATAAAGGGGGATATATATCGGCTGGCAGAATTGATCTTGACGACTTCACCCTATTGCTCAAAGCCAAAAATCGCCTCCTACAGCTCTTTCCAGTCCCTGAATTTATTGAAATGTATTTGATCATGGGAAGCAGGCATTGCTCGCTAGACCATAGCTCAAACATGGACAAAAGAGCTGAACTCTAGAAGTGAGGAGAGGTGTGAGTGACTGCTCTTGATACCAAGGCAGCATTTGACCGAATGTGGCATCAAGGAGCCCTAGCAAAACTGTAGTCAATGGGAATCAGGTGGAAAACTCTCCGCTGGTTAGAGTCATACCTGGCGCAAAGGAAGATGGTTATGGTTGTTGGAGGTCAATCATCTCAGTTCCAGGACTTCCTTGCAGGAGTTCCTCAGGTTTGTGTCCTAGGCCCAACCATCAATGACCTCCCTTCCATCATAAGGTCTGAAGTTGGGATATTCACTGATGACTACAGAGTGGCCAGCACCATTTGCAACTTCTCAGATACTGAAGTAGTCCATGTCCAAATGCTGCAAGACCTGCAAAATATCCAGGCTTTGGCTGACAAGTGGCAAGTAACGTTTGAGCCACACAAGTGCCAGGCAATGACTATCCCAAGCAAGAAAGCATCTTAGCGCATGGTGTGCAGCAGTTCAAGAAGGCAGCTCACAACCTCCTTTTCAAGGGTAATTAGGGATGGGCAATACATACTATCCTAGCCAGCGACGCCCACACCCATGAAAGAATTTTAAAAAATTATTGCTCATCCCTAATTGCCCTTGAGAAGGAGGTGGTGAGCTGCATATTTTCAGTCCCTGTTGCAGTCCCTGTGGCGTAGGTACATCCACAGTGCTGATAGGGAGGGAATTCCAGGTTTTTGTTCCAGTGACAGTGAAGGATCGGCAATATATTTCCAGGCAAACAATGTAGCAAAGATTGGTGGAAACCAGGGGATTGGGAAGTCTTTAAAGAACAACAGAGGACAACTAAAAATGAAATAAGAGGGGGAGAAGCTGAAATATGAGGGTAAGCTAGCCAGGAATATAAATGAAGATAGCAAGAGGTTTTTTTAGATATATAAAGGGTAAGAGAGAGGCAAGAGTGGACATTGGACCGCTGGAAAATGACACTGGAAAAGTCATAATGGGAAACAAAGAAATGGCACAGAAACTGAATAGGTACTTTGCATCAGTCTTCACGGTGGAAGACACTAGTAACATACCAAAATTTAGAAGAGTCAGGGGACAGAAATCAGTATAGTGGCCATTACAAAGGAGAAGGTGCTAGGGAAGCTGAAAGGGCTGAAGGTGGATAAATCACCTGGACCAGATGGACTACACCCCAGAGTTCTGAAGGAGGTAGCTGAAGAGATAGTGGAGGCACTGGTGGTGATCTTTGGAGAATCACTGGAGTCAGGGAGGGTCCTAGAGGACTGGAAATCACTAATATAACACCGCTGTTTAAGAAGGGAGGGAGGCAAAAGACAGGAAATTACAGGCCAGTTAGTCTGACCTCATTCATTGGTAAGATTTTAGAGTCCATTATTAAGGATGAGATTTTGGAATACTTGGAAGTGCGTGGTAAAATAGGACAAAGTCAGCATGGTTTCATCAAGGGAGATCATGCCTGACTAATCTGTTAGAGTTCTTTGAGGAGTTAACATGCAGGTTAGACAAAGGAGAGCCAGTGGATGTCATCTACTTGGATTTTCAGAAGGCCTTTGACAAGGTGCTGCACAGGAGGCTGCTGAGTAAGATAAGAACCCATGGTGTTAGAGGCAAGATACTAGCATGGATAGAAGATTGGCTGACTGGTAGAAGTCAGAAAGTAGGGATAAAGGGGTCCTTTTCAGGATGGCAGTCGGTGACTATTGGAGTATCGGAGGGGTCAGTTTTGGGACCGCAACTTTTCACTTTATACATCATGAACTGGATGAAGGAACTGAGGGCATTGTGGCTAAGTCTGCAGATGATACAAAAATAAGCGGAGGGACAGATAGTATTGAAGAGGCGGGGAGGCTGCAGAAGGACATAGAGTGGGCAAAGAAGTGGCAGATGGAATACAATGTGGGAAAGTATGAGGTTATGCACCTTGGAAGAAGGAATAGAGGCTTAGACTATTTTCTAAATGGGGACAGAATTCAGAAATCAGGAGCGCAAAGAGTCTTGGGTATCTTAGTTCAGAATCCTCTTAGGGTTAACTTGCAGGTTGAGTTGGTGGTTAGGAAAGCAAATGCAATGTTAGCATTCATTTTGAGAGGACTAGAATACAAAAGCAGGGATGTACTTCTGAGTCTTTGTAAGACTCTAGTGGGATCACATTTGGAGTATTGTGAGCAATTTTGGGCCCTGTATCCAAGGAAGGATGTACCAGCCATGGAGAGAGTCCAGAGGAGTTTCACGAGAATGATCCCGGGAATAAAAAACTTGATGAATGAGGAGCGTATGAGGCCTCTGGTTCTGTAATTGACGGAGTACAGAAGGATCAGGGGGGATCTCGTTGAAACTTACAGAATAATGCAAGGCCTGGATAGAGTGGGCATGGAGAAGATGTTTCCATTAATAGTAGAGGCTAGGATCCGAGGGCACAGCCTCAGAGTAAAGGGATAGCCCTTTAGAACTGAGATGAGGAGGAATTTCCTCGGCCAGTGGGTGGTGAATCTAAGGAATTCATTGCCACAGAAGGCTGTGGAGACCAGGTCATTGAATGCATTTAAGACAGAGATAGATAGGCTCTTGGTTGGTAAAGGGGTCAAAGATTATGGGGAAAAAGTGGGAGAATGGGGTGGAGAAACTTATCAGCCATGATTGAATGGCGAAACAGACTTGACAGGCCAAATGGCCCAATTCTGCTCCAATATCTTATGGTCTTAGGGTGTCAGGCTTGGAGAGGATCTTCCAGATGGTGATGTTCCCATACATTTGCTACCCTTGTCCTTCTAGATGGTAGTGGTCACAGGTCTGGAAGGCTCTTGGTGACTTGCTGCAGTGGATCTTGTAATTAGTACACACTGCTGCCATTATGTGTCGGTGGTGGAGGGATTGACTGTTAGTGGAAGGGATGCCAATCAAGTGGGCTACTTTGTCCTAGATGGTGTCAAACTGTTAGTGTCTTGTTGGAGCTGCACTCATCCAGGCAAGTGGAGAGTATTCTACCACACTCCTGATTTGTGCCTCGTACCTGTTGGACAGGAGATGAGTTACTCACAGCAGAATTCCCAGCCTTTGACCTGCCCCAGTATTTATATGGCTAGTCCAGTTCATTTCTGGTCAATGGTTACTCCCAGAACATTGATAATCCAATTTTCTCCTTTTACTGGAATACAATGGCTTTATTTCCTCATGCACTGCGATTTTTGATCCCTCTTGTTCAGCAAGAGGAAAGCCCTTGTTAAACGTGTTTGTAGCTTTTACCAAATGTTTCATTTCCTGCTCAGGTCTAAGAACTACTTTGATGAGTAAGCTCTTGCTCCAAGCAAACCGAGCCACTATCTGGTATTATAGCTCTGCCCAAAGTTAAACAAACACCTTTTGTTACTGTATTTAGCTCATTGTATATGACACAAGGGCGGCACGGTAGCACAGTGGTTAGCACTGCTGCTTCACAGCTCCAGGGACCTGGGTTCGATTCCCGGCTTGGATCACTGTCTGTGTGGAGTTTGCAGATTCTCCTCGTGTCTGCGTGGGTTTCCTCCGGGTGCTCCGGTTTCCTCCCACAGTCCAAAGATGTGCGGGTTAGGTTGATTGGCCATGCTAAAATTGCCCTTAGTGTCCGTAGGTTAGAGGGAGTAGTGGGTAAATATGTAGGGATATGGTGGTAGGGCCTGGGTGGGATTGTGGTCGATGCAGACTCGATGGGCCGAGTGGCCTCTTTCTGTGCTGTAGGATTTCTAAGATTCAAACCTGCAATGGATATTCCAAACTTTAGATATGCCAGATTTCCATGACAGTTGACAAGGCCTAGTTTAATGTATGTGTTACATGAAATTGCTTCCAAATATACACGCATGCGCCCTATAATCCACTCCATGCTGTAATCAAATAATCAACCGTGAACTGTGTCCCAGACCTCTTCTGTCCAAACCACTTGCAGTCTGCAATCACCCATACACCAACAACACAATTGTCCAGGAATTTGTAAATCACTGCTCATGCTTTGCTGTCCAAATCTGGGCCCTACATTTCGGGATGATTGTCAAGGCCTTGGGGAAGGTGCGAGGGAGATTTATCAGGGTTCGTACCAGAGATTCAGGATTTTAAACTGGAGAAACTGCGATTGTTCTGAAGTAGTGAATGTAGTGCAGTATTAGGGCGTTCAGGGTTGGAAGTGTTAATGCATGAGTTTGGAGAAACAGCATCTCCTACATCTGGATATAAGAGAGACAGGCATGCCCAAGATTGGAGAGAGGAGAATACTCAGGGCTTAGACTGAGTAACACCTATAGTCTTGTACGTCTGAGTATAGTTATGTTCACCTGATAATCCAGTTTAGACATATCTATGTCTCTGCAATCATTCCTGAACCAGTCACAACCAACATACAACCTTGGTCTCAGAGATAAGATCTTACAACAGATAAGGGGAGATTTGATCGCAGAGTTTAAAATTAAGAATAAATAAGCAGAATTCTTTCCATTGTCTGGAAGGCCACCATCAAGAAGACACAGATTTAAGATAAATGGCAAAAGAGCTGGTGGGGGAGGGAGGGGAAGGAGGAAAATATTTTTAAAGTTACGTATTTTCTTGAAAGGTGTTGAAAGCAGATTCAGTAGTGACTTTCAATAGGGAATTGTACACACACTTCCAAAGGAAACTTTATAGAGCCATTTAAAGTAAAGTAGAGTTTATTCATTAGTGTCATAAATAGGCTTATGTTAACACTGCAGTGAAGTTGCTATGAAAATCCCCTAGTCGCCACACCCCTTCACCTGTTTGGGTACACTGAGGGAGAATTTAGCATGGCCAATGCACCTAACCAGCACATCTTTGGAACTGTGAGAGGAAACTGGAGGAAACCCGCACAGACACGGGGAGAACGTGCAGACTCCACACAGACAGTGACCCAAGTCAGGAATCGAACCCAGGTCCCTGGCGCTGGGAGGCAGCAGTGCTAACCACTGTGCCACCATGCCACCCTGAAGTGTGTGTCTCGGTGCTTTTCCAGTTACATCGATGTTTGAAATTTTCTGAAAACGACAGAAAAGGCATAGATTGCCTTTAAAGGCCGGTGATATTCGGGTCCCGGTGAGTTGAGTGACTTTGTCATGTCTTGGTCTGATGTTTGTTCTTAGTTTCCTGCCTGCAAATCTCTGTACTGATATTAGATGTTGGAGGCAGGAGGAAGTTTTAATCTGCCTGAAGCTCAATCCATTTGCAGGGGAGTGGGAAATATTGATCAATTCTTTCAAAGAGCCATGATGAGTTGAACAATCACTTTTTATGCTCTGTGATTCTAAGAAATCAACAAATAGAAAATGGTAGCCTTTCTTTGTTCTGTGACGTGCACTTTAGAGCATTGGTTAACATCACAGTTAGAATTATTCTCCAGCAGTTTACTTGCAGGCTTCAGATTAGTGACGAAGGAATACATTCTCCTCGGACAGCAGGCACAGGAAGTAGAAGTGGAGGCTTGTGACTCCTGTTCTTCACCCTTTTGGCATTCCACAGCTCTTGACATTCCATAGCTACCCACCCGCTGAGGGGATGGGATGGGCTGGCTTTCCATTGATGTGTGTTGCAGCTCTCGTTCAGATGAGGTGGAAATGGGGCAACCCCAGCCACATGCTGCATTTCCCTGACTGCTCAGTTGAAGGGTGAGCAGACAAAGCACACCTTAAGCCTGGGTGCTGGAGGTCCGGACAGGCACTGCTCCAGCTCAGTACTCAGGCAAAGGGGCTCCCGTCTATATCTCAAACACGGTCATTAGTGTAGCCATGATTTAGTGCAAAGATATCATTTTCTGTAGTCCACATTGGGACCAATTCTACATGCCCTCACCATGTTAATGGGTGCTAACTGCCTCAAGGCTGGTAGCCAGACCACCCCATTAACACCAGCAATGTGGCCTATTCACTATGATCAGTTTAATCATAGAATCGTGGAATGCCTAACAGTACAGAAGGACGCCATTCAGCCCATCGAGTCTGCACCAACCCTCTCAAAGAGCATCTTACCCAGGGCCACACCACCCACCCCCACCCTGTAACCCCACACATGGCTAATCCACCTAACCTATACATCTTTGGAGATTAAGGGGCAATTTAGCATGGCCAATTCACACAGCCTGCACATCTTTAGAGTGTGGGAGGAAACATGAGCATCCGGAGGTAACCCCATGCAGAAATGGGGAGAACGCACAAAGTCCGCACAGTGACCCAAGCCGGGAATTGAACGTGGGTCCCTGGCGCTGAGAGGCAGCAGTGCTAAGCACTGTGCCACCGTGCTGCTCTTGTTGTCCAGAGTGCCTGTTTGATTCAGGTGATAGGCCTCTTTCAGTGTAGAAATCATGCTCATACAATGTAAGTAGGACTTTGATTTTTATTATGGGTTGGAACAGGTCTAGAGCATGCCCAGGGGAGGCTCCAATCTGCTCCATGGGCAATGGAGGTGCTCAAGCTCCTCTTGCTCATCACCTTGCAAATCCAAATGAGTTAAAGTTTAAAGTTCGTTTCTTGGTCACAAGTAAGGCTTCATTAACACTGCGATAAAGTTACTGTGAAATTCCCCTAGTCGTCACACTCCGGCGCCTGTTCGGGTCAATGCATCTAACCAGAATGAGGCTGGAACCTCAAAATGAGGTTCAACCAAAATTCAAAATCCACTCTACTGAGTCAATATAAATTACAAGTTCAGACTGCAATTCACTGCATCTTACTGAGGATTATTTGCTGGTAATATTTCAATATAAAAGAGGGTTGTTTTTCTCAGTTATTGCACCACCCATTGTAATGCCACGTCCCACTGTGTTAATCTCCTAACACCTATTTCATATTCAGTTTCAATCCGGTTTGCGCTCCTGCCTTTAACAATTAATTTTTAGCTGTCATCCTTGACTAAGCTCGGAACACCCTTCCCTCTGAGTCAGAAGGTTATGTGTTCATGTTCCACTGCAGAAACCTAAGCAAATCATCTAAGCTGACACGTAAGTGAAGTACTGGAGTGCTGGAGATATTGACTTTCTAGGTGAGATGTTAAACAGAGGCCCTATCTCCTCTTTCAGGTCAGCACAAAAGAAACCCTGGCACTATTCAACAAAGTGTAGGAAAGTTCACTTGCTTCCATGGCCAATACACTGTCACAGATTCTGCAACAGCAACAAAGTTGGAAGAGAGGGAGGCAAAAAAGATGGTATAGATTGAGTTACATTACAGACAGGGTGCTGAGCTAATGGGATAGACTGCCAGTCATGATGTGGAGATGCCGGCGTTGGACTGGGGTAAGCACAGTAAGAAGTCTCACAACACCAGGTTAAAGTCCAACAGGTTTATTTGGTAGCAAATACCATAAGCTTTCGGAGCACAGCTCCTTCGTCAGATGGGGTGGATATCTGTTCTCCAACAGTGCACAGACACAGAAATCAAGTTACAGAATACTAATTAGAATGCAAATCTCTACAGCCAGCCAGGTCTTAAAGGTACAGATAATGTGGGTGGAGGGAGCATACAATACAGGTTAAAGAGATGTGTATTGTCTCCAGACAGAACAGCTAGTGAGATTCTACAAGCCCAGGAGGCAAGCTGTGGGGGTTACTGATAATGTGACATAAATCCAACATCCCGGTTTAGGCCGTCCTCATGTGTGCGGAACTTGGCTATCAGTTTCTGCTCAGCGACTCTGCGCTGTCGTGTGTCGTGAAGGCCGCCTTGGAGAACGCTTACCTGAAGATCCAAGGCTGAATGCCCGTGACTGCTGAAGTGCTCCACCACAGGAAGAGAACAGTTTTGCCTGGTGATTGTCGAGCGGCGTTCATTCATCCGTTGTCGTAGCGTCTGCATGGTTTCCCCAATGTACCATGCCTCGGGACATCCTTTCCTGCAGCGTATCAGGTAGACAACGTTGGCCGAGTTGCAAGAGTAGGTACCGAGTACCTGGTAGATGGTGTTCTCACGTGAGATGATGGCATCCGTGTCGATGATCCGGCACGTCTTGCAGAGGTTGCTGTGGCAGGGTTGTGTGGTGTCGTGGTCACTGTTCTCCTGAAGGCTGGGTAGTTTGCTGCGGACAATGGTCTGTTTGAGGTTGCGTGGTTGTTTGAAGGCAAGAAGTGGGGGTGTGGGGATGGCCTTGGCGAGATGTTCGTCTTCATCAATGACATGCCAGCACATGCCAGCACAATAGACTGCCAGCACAGGATCTGATCATACCAGTAAGAGAAAGATAGATAGGTGTCTAGCCAGAAGGTTAATAGAGAAATATGAAGTTTGTGGTACATGATGAGGTAGAGGTTCACTCCCACTGCTTTTCCAAATGGTGTGGTTTCATATTTGTTATATTCCTGGCTCCATTGCCCTCAATAAAACTAAACATTGGACAGAGCAGATAGTGTGATATAGAAACTTGTGGCACAGAGACATTCCGTTCAGTCCAAATAGTCTAAGGTTGTGTTTAATCAGCACACAAACCTCCTCCCACCTTACTCTTTCTATCAACATATCCTTCTATAACTTCCTCTCTCACGTTCTTAACTAACTTCCCTTATATTCATTTATGTTACTCCCCTCAACCACTTCAGGCAGTCACCAGTTCTACACTCTCACCACAATAACAAGTAGCCAAAATGATACCGTTTGTTCCACACTACCACCCAAAACAAATTCCTACTGTGATATCTTTTCAATGCCGGGGTTGGACAGATGAATCATCATCATTATCCAGTCCTCCACATTCTTGCACTCCGATAAAATCCGTAGACTTCCACTTCCTGAATGGCAGTAAGTTTGTTCTATTTAAATTCCGAAATGAGGTGAGGGGCAAGGATCAAGTGAGTACGGAAAGTTTCAGAGGTGCGAAAGAGTGAAAGATATTGGCAAGTCTTGCAAAACATTCCAGCAGAGAAACAGCCCATTTAGTCCAATTCCATTATTTATGCTTCACACAAGTCTCCTCCCAGGCCTCTTCATTTAACCCAATCTCGTATCCTTCAGTTCCATCCTCCCTCTTGTAATTATCTAGCTTCACTTTAAATGCATAGAAACTAGGAGCAGGAGTAGGCCTTTCTGCCCTTCGAGCCTGCTCCGCCATTCATTTTAATCATGGTTGATCATCGAATTCAATATCCTGATTCCCCCCCTTTCCCCATATCCCTTTAGCCCCAAGAGCTATATCTAATTTCTTCTTGAAATCAGGCAATGTTTTGGCCTCAACTGTTTTCTGTGGTAGTGAATTCCACACATTCACCACCCTCTGGGTGAAGAAAATAGAAACATAGAGACTAGGTGGCATTTGTCTTATTTCCTTCAACGATACCTAGTAGTAGCAGGTTCCACATTTTAACTACTGTGGCACAGGGTGAATTCCCTCTTGGCTTTACTTACTTTCACATACTTTTGATCATCAGTTCTGGTCTCACCTAATCACCTAATCTAATCTAGTCTAATCTAATCTAGTCACATCTAATCTAGCAGGCCTCTTTCATGAGCTTGCATATGTCTATCCAAAAGGATGCCAATCTGCTCAATCTTTCACCAGGTATGTATCTTAATGGTCTGTGGATTGTGGGAGAAAGGAAAGAATGTGGGAAGTGGAAGATTCCACAGTATTGAGATGCTTGAGTAGGAGTTAGAGAAATGAGGCTGGGTGGGAGGAGATCGGAGGAGGAGATGAGATAAATCTCAGTTTCACCACAAGGATAGTGACCCGATGATGCAGAGTTCCCGTTTGCTGTAGATTTTAATAGAATAACGAGTGGGCAGGTTGTGCCAGAGTCGGGTAATCTGCACTTCAATTTACCACCCAGATGGCAAAACACCAATTACTGCCAGTTTCTCAAGAGCTTTGAATTTGCCATCAGGCAGAAAGCAATCCTTTAAACGCTTTTTAATATTTATTTTTAGCTGCCAGAAACGACACATCGCACGGAACACAATTTCATAATGCAAACCTCACTGATTTGAATACTTTTTATCCTCTTTATTTAAATCCTATCAGTTTGCTCTAAACTAATCCAACCAGTCTTATCACTCTGATACATTACTGGGAGCAACAGAAAACATTCCATTCATGGTTGGAATCAAAGGCAGATTTGTGTCTCAACCCAACCTAATCTGAAGCTTGGGAGGGGGGTTGTTGGTTTCTTAAATTGATTGCATGGAGAAAGAGTTTGACAAAATGTTCTTTATTCCCTGTTTAGCAACATATAACTATAGTCACATTGAAACGTACAGCAGCTGCACATAGTATCATCAGCTGGTGATACTGTTGTCCTCCCCCTCTGACTGAACAACTTTCTTTTGTCGTGATGTTGCCTTTACGATAAATCTTCTTAAAGTTTTTTGAAAGACCTCATGCCAGAAACCTCCCTTATGTCTATGGGCAGCACGGTGGCACAATAGTTAGCACTGCTGCCTCACAGTGCCAGGGACCCAGGATCGATTCCTGGCTTGGGTCACTGTCTGTGTGGGGTCTGTGTGGATTTTCTCCGGGTGCTCTGATTTCCTCCCACAGTCCAAAAGACATGCTGGTTAGGTGCATTGACCATGCTAAATTCTCCCTCGGTGTACTCAAACAGGCAACAAAGGGATTTTCACAGTAACTCCATTGCAGTGTTAATGCAAGCCTACTTGTGACACTAATAAATAAAGTTTAAAACTTTAAACTTCTCCAGTTGAAGTGGCAGGGTTGCACAGTGGTTAGCACTGCTGCCTCTCAGCGCCAGGGTCCCACGTTCAATTCCAGCCTCAGGTGTCTCAGTCTGTGCAGAGTTTGAACGTTCTCCCCGTGTCTGCGAGGGTTTCGTCCGGGTGCTCCAATTTCCTCCCACAGTTGAAAGATGTGCTGGTTAGGTTGGTTGGCCATGGAAAATTTCCCCTTAGTGTCAAGGGGACTAGCAGGTTAAGTACGTGGGGTTACGGGTGGGATAATCGTATGGGTTCCAATAGGGTGGGATTGGAGGGAGTGCAGAGAAGGTTCACCAGGTTGATACCGGAGATGAGGGGTTTGGATTATGAGGAGAGGCTGAGGAGATTGGGTTTGTACTCGTTGGAGTTTAGAAGGATGAGGGGGGATCTTATGGAGACTTATAAGATAATGCGGGGGCTGGATAGGGTGGAGGTGGAGAGATTCTTTCCACTTAGTAAGGAAGATAAAACTAGAGGACACAGCCTCAAAATAAAGGGGGGTCGGTTTAAGACAGAGTTGAGGAGGAACTTCTTCTCCCAGAGGGTGGTGAATCTCTGGAATTCTCTGCCCACTGAGGTGGTGGAGGCTACCTCGCTGAATATGTTTAAAGCGCGGATGGATGGATTCCTGATCGGTAAGGGAATTAAGGGTTATGGGGATCAGGCGGGTAAGTGGTACTGATCCACGTCAGATCAGCCATGATCTTATTGAATGGCGGGGCAGGCTCGAGGGGCTAGATGGCCTACTCCTGCTCCTATTTCTTAAGTTCTTATGTTCTTATGTTTTCTGTGCAGGCTCAGTGGACTGAATGGTCTCCTTCTGCACTGTAGGGATTCTATGAAGTATGTTTGCTGCCGTACAGGTTTACAAGTTCCCTTAGTTCATGTTGTTTAAACCTGGTTGAATTTCCTCCAGCCAATCTCTTTGCATTTTTTAATATGTTTTTTTTACACAACATCACAGGCGGAGAGGTTAGACTACAGGATCGATTTTACTTAGGGGTGGGAGTCAAAGGTGCAGGGCTCAGAGAAGGCCGTGATTGATCTGTTCTGAAGGGGCAGTCCTTTACTCCCAGGCTTGGCTTTAGTCTCCCAGTTCAAGCCCCCTCCTGAAGTGGCTGGGAGTGAGGTGGAGGCTGATGGGTGGGAATGGGATCTGATGTTGGAACAGGTAAATAGGGAGTCACAATGAAACAATTCCCAGCAAGGAAACGAGGGTGATGGTAAGATGGGGAAGTGTTTAGCGTAAAAGAATTTATAAAACATATTCCTGGTATTCTTCTGATTGCGACAATGCCTGGGGCAAGATTTAGACTTTAATTGGCCTATGTTAAAATATTTTAATTTGATTTGATTTATTATTGTCACGTACTAGTATACTGTGAAAAGGTATTGTTTCTTGTGCGCTATACAAAGCATACCGTTCATAGGGAAGGAAAGGAGTGCAGAATGTAGTGTTACAGTCATAGCTGGGGTGCAGAGAAAGATCAACTTAATGAAGGGTCGCCAAATCTCCAAGAGATTGAATTAAAGCATCTTTAGAGAGTCTAAAAAAGTTAGAATAAAGGTTTAGAAGTATAGAACGAGAGTAAAAGATAAAATTAGAAGGTATGCTGGGCACAGCTTGCAAGAAGTCACCTTGCTCCAGTGCCCAAATGACACCAACAACTTTGCCTCCTAAATTAGGGTCCGACTCATCTGGGATGCGTACCTTTCTCAAAGTCAAAAAAAAAATCTCCAGTTAAATTTGCTACCTCTGTAAACACGAGGGCAAGTTCAGGGCAATCCAGGGTGAGGTATCTAAATGGATACAAAATTGGCTTCTTGACAGAATAAGAAGTTTAACAACACCAGGTTAAAGTCCAACAGGCTTATTTGGTAGCAAAAGCCACAAGCTTTCGGAGCCCTAAGCTCCTTCTTCAGGTGAGTGGGAATTCCAGACTCACTTAGGGGTGGGAGTCAAAGGTGCAGGGCTCAGAGAAGGCCATGGTTGATCTGTTCTGAAAGGGCAGTCCTTTACTCCCAGGCTTGGCTTTAGTCTCCCAGTTCAAGCCCCCTCCTGAAGTGGCTGGGAGTGAGGTGGAGGCTGATGGGTGGGAATGGGATCTGATGTTGGAACAGGTAAATAGGGAGTCACATTGAAACAATTCCCAGCAAGGAAGCGAGGGTAAAGAGGGTAAAGCGAGGGTAAAGAATTCCCACTCACCTGAAGAAGGGGCTTAAGGCTCCGAACACTTGTGGCTTTTGCTACCAAATAAACCTGTTGGACTTTAACCTGGTGTTGTTAAACTTCTTACTGTGTTTACCCCAGTCCAACACCGGCATCTCCACTTCTTGACAGAAGCCAGAGGGTGGTTGTAGAGAGTTGTTTTTCAAACTGGAGGCCTGTGACCAGCGGTGTGCCTCAGGGATTGGTGCTGGGTCCACTGTTATTTGTCATTTATATTAATGATTTGGATGAGAATATAGGGGGCATGGTTAGTAAGTTTGCAGATGACACCAAGATTGGTGGCATGGTGGCCAGTGAGGAAGGTTATCTCCAATTGCAGCGGGATCTTGATCGATTGGGCCAGTGGGCTGATGAATGGCAGATGGAGTTTAATTTAGACAAATGCGAGGTAATGCATTTTGGTCGATTGAACCAGGGCAGGACTTACTCAGTTAATGGTAGGGCGTTGGAGAGAGTTACAGAACAAAGAGATCTAGGGGTACATGTTCATAGCTCCTTGAAGGTGGAGTCACAGGTGGACAGAGTGATGAAGAAGGCATTTGGCATGCTTGGTTTCATCGGTCAGAACATTGAATACAGGAGTTGGGACGTCTTGTTAAAGTTGTACAAGACATTGGTAAGGCCACACTTGGAATATTGTGCAATTCTGGTCACCCTATTATAGAAAGGATATTATTAAACTAGAAAGAGTGCAGAAAAGATTTACTAGGATGCTACCGGGACTTGATAGATTGAGTTATAAGGAGAGGCTGAATAGATTGGGACTTTTTTCTCTGGAGCGTAGGAGGCTGAGGGGTGACCTTATAGAGGTCTATAAAATAATGAGGGGCATAGACAAGGTAGATAGTCAATATCTTTTCCCAAAGGTAGGGGAGTCTAAAACTAGAGGGCATAGGTTTAAGGTGAGAGGGGAGAGATACAAAAGTGTCCAGAGAGGTAATTTTTTCACACAGAGGGTGGTAAGTGTCTGGAACAAGGTGCCAGAGGTAGTAGTAGAGGCGGGTACAATTTTGCCTTTTAAAAAGCATTTAGATAGTTACATGGGTACGATGGGTATAGAGGGATATGGGCCAAATGCGGGCAATTGGGATTAGGTAAGGGGTTTTTTTAAAAAAAGGGCGGCATGGACAAGTTGAGCCGAAGGGCCTGTTTCCATGCTGTAAACCTTTATGACTCTATGACTCTAAGTTCTTAAATTAATTTAAATCCCCCATCCCCAATCTCGCACACAACCATATTTTTCCCACTAGGATAGACATGGTTAATATTGACACTTCACTAATGTAGGTTATCGCCTTCTGGTGGCTGGGAGTCAATGGATGGGAGGCTGGTTTGTGTGATGGATTGGGCTACATTCACGACCGTAGGTGCAGTCATTTTTATCTCATTGCATTGAACTGCTGTTTTAGTGGAAGCCCTGAGGTTCAACATGTTCACCTCAACACTGTCGTTGTTATGGTCCCATACTTGTGCCAATCTGAAAGTAGGTACACACTCCAGGTGTGGGGGCATCATTGGAACATTTTCTCACCTCTCTCCAGACAATTGGTGAGTTTATTTGGCACGTAGAAATTCCTCCACCTGGGGACTAAGTGCGTGGCGGGGGAGGGAATGTGGAGTGTTTCGGGTGGAAGCCGGCTTCATTAATTATGTAACTAGGCATTTTACGTCATATTCCATGGAGGGACGGGCCTGATGGCGTATAGTCCACTGTTGCATCCAGGTGCCATATTGAAAAGGCACCAACATCACTGACCCACTATTGAAGAAAGAGGGTGAACCACCTGAAAATGGCGATAGATTTCTCGGAGTACTCTGAGACTGGCAGATGAACCAGCTGTGAATGGAGAGGGATCTCCAGGAACATTCTGCAGCTGGAAAATGCAACCCCTTCAGGACACCAAATCTAGAAGGTCCACCTGTACATGCGCCCCCCCCCCCACCCCCCCTCTCACCATGCCACACTGCTGTGGTGCCCCAGGGTCCAGGGTTGCTGGTGACCTCCATCCTGAACTCCAGATGTGTTTCACACTGGCATGTTTTCCCATTGATGCCACAGAGAATTGGACGTAGGTGGTCAGGCCTTCATCTACATACTGTTAGCGGCATGCGAGTGAGTTCCACGCTAGCCTCCAGCGTGTTTCCCGATCTGCCATGGCAGACATCAGCTGAAGATCCCATTGTAAATTCACATTGGAGTAGGGACGGCGATGGCCTGTTGGGATTATCACTAGATTATTAATCCAGAAACTCAGCTAATGTTCTGGGAACCCGGGTTTCAATACTGCCATGGCAGATGGTGGAATTTGAATTCAATAAAAATATCTGGGATGAAGAATCTACTGATGACCATGAAACCATTGCCAATTGTCAGAAAAACCCATCTGGTTCACTAATGTCTTTAGGGAAGGAAATCTGCTGTCCTTATCTGGTCTGGCCTACACGTGGCTCCACAGCCACAGCAAAGTGGTTGATTCTCAACTACCCTCAGGCAACGAGGGATTGGCAATAAATGTTGGCCAGCCAGCGACGCCCATGTCCCAGGAATGAATGAAAAAAAAAGTTTTGTGTCTCACGTTGAATTCTGCAACTCTCCTCAAACCCCAACCCCACCCCCCTGTCCTCAATACCAGTTCCCCCAAGCCCCCAACAGTACAAACCCCTGCCTGCACACGCACCCCCCCCCCCTACTTAACTGGTTGGCTGGTCTTGAGAGAATCCCACCTTTTTAAACTCCAATGGGTATATGCCCAACCTGTTCAACCTTCCTCCATAAGATAAGTCCTTCATCCCACAAAGCTTTGACAAAGGGTCATCTGGACTCAAAACATCAGCCTTTTTCTCTCCTTACAGATGTTACCAGACATGCTGAGATTTTCCAGCGTTTTCCCTTTTGGTTTCTGGATAGTATGCAGTTATATTTGAAGCCACACTTTTTGAGGAAACTGGCAAAGATTTTGTCAAGCTCACACATTCTATTGGACCCGAGGATCAGGTGGATCCAACAGATCTCATGGGGATGAAATATGATGCTGACGGTACTAAATGGATCAATCTTTTTTAAGCTGAGACCACGGTTTGAGTTGATGGAGGGGAGTAAAGCAAAAGGGGCAGCCTTTTCTTGAGAGCGCTGATAACTATGGCATCAAGATGGAAGAGATCAGGTAAAGAGAATTAACGGAGGTTCTGAGAAAAAAAAATTGGTAAGTAAACAGGAATTGTTGCAAGAGAAGCAGGAAATTTAAGTAATGAATAGAGCATGAGTTAGTAAATTGATATAAAATGACCCCGCACCTGCATAACCACTTCATCGGTTAAACATAAGAAATAGGTTGGCTGTCGATGCCAAGAACCTGTCGTGGTATTTATCTTCCTGGCAGCTGTTACCTGGTCCAACTCTTCCTCTTGGTTTTTCGGACATAGTCCCCACCAAAACACCCTCTGCCTTCTAGGAGGCTGAATCCATAGTTAGTTCTACGTCTAACTATGTCAATGGCAATCCAGTCAATTGAAATCAAGTTATGATTTATGATTGGAAATCTAGATATTTACATTTGCTGGAATGTTCAAGGTTCAGGTTATGCAACAGGCAAGAAATTTTGCTGCACGTTGGCTGTGACACATCATTACGCAAATAATGTTAAATATAGCTCCACAAAACTTCTCTAATGACTGGACTGGTTAAGCTGGTATATGGGTAAGGCGTACAAAACCAGGTACACCACAGGTTTAATCCCTGATCTGTGTTCAATTAAATAATCTCAACTGGGACACCAGTAACCATTTGGCACTTCCTGACCCAGGGGTGCTAAAATTACCCTGGGTGCACCTGGGTTTGGAGTGAGAAATAACTAATTTTGATTTATGATTGGATGTTGGATAGAGGTCAAATTCAAGGGCGGAATTTTCCCGTCCCGCCCGCCACGGGAATCATAACGGACGGGACAGGATCATGCAAAGGTCCGTTGACCTGGGGCAGGATTTTCTGGTCTTGAGGTGAGCATGGCTGGAAAATCCTGCCCTCAGACTTAGTTGTTCATATCCTCTCCTCATCCTAAAATAGTCTGATAAGACTCACTGACTAACTTTAGACATGGAAAACAACAACTTGGGCAAGGTGTATAGCACCATAAGAGTCATACTGTGCAGAAAAGGCCCTTCGGCCCATCAACATACCACAAAAGTCGCGCGAATCCCATTTTCCTGCATTTGTCCCATATCCTTATTATGGTATTTGAGAATGATGAGGCTGGGAGAAAGAAGGAGTAGATATAATGTTAATTCTCCCCAAACAGCAGCTAAGTATCATGACAAAGCGTTGCTGACTTTCATTTCATTGATTCTAACAGGATTACCAGAGTAGATTCAGAATGAATGTTCCCAATGGTGTGGGAGTCCAGAACTAGGGCTCATAGTTTGAGGATAAGGGGCAAACCTTTTAGGACTGAGGTGAGGAGAAATTTCTTCACCCAGAGAGCGGTGAATGTGTGGAATTCACCACCAGAAAATGTAGCTGAGGCCAAAATATTGTGTGATTGCAAGAAGAAATGAGATGTAGCTCTTGGGGCTAAAGGGATCAAGGGATATGGGGGGAAGTTGGGATCAGGGTATTGAATTTGATGATCAGCTATGATCAAAATGAATGGCGGAGCAGGCTCGAAGGGCTGACTGGCCCACTCCTGCTTCTAGTTTCTATGTTTCTATGACTCCAATGAAAACTGTTTTGTTCTGCAATGGACAACCCCTATCAGTTTATCACCCAGGTCGCGATGATGACAATTTATTCCATGCTACCCAGTGGGAGGAAGGCTGTGTAGTGCATTAAACAGTTGTGTCGAATGGTCTGTTTCTCTGCTGGTTTATTCTAGGTATGCGTAAAGGAGCTAGGCACGCCCTTGTTTATATCTGTGTAAATACTCACTTATCAGGTTATTAGGAATGGTTGCCCGAACCCTCAGGCTTGTAAAATATTCATTTTTCTACAGGGCTGCACTTTGAAAGAAGGTGCACAGTACTGTTTAGGAACAAACTTTCTGTAACTGCGTGTTCTGGTTACAAAAGCAACAGCCATACCATGGGAATGTAAGTAGTTAAAATGATGACAGAGAATGCTGGGAAAAAAAAGACAGCGGGTGTGACAATATCATTGGAGAGAGAAACAGTTACAGTTTGAGGCCTGCGGCCTACATTCAGGCCGCATCCGACAGGAACCTGGGTGAGAGTATCTCCCACCGTCTCTATGCCGACAGCAGCTTCTTTGAGGGGAATGAAATGTGTACAAAGCAGGAGAACTTTGTGCTCGCAGCTGCTCTGGAATATATCACATGGGGATGAAGTGAAAATAGTCAAAAGCTTCAAGTTTCTAGGTGTCCAGATCACCAACAACCTGTCCTGGTCACTCCACAACGACAGTATAGTTAAGAAAGCCCACCAACGTCGTTACTTTCTCAGGAGGCTAAAGAAATTCAACATGTCTGCTATGACTCTCACCAGCTTTTACAGATATACCATAGAAAGCATCCTTTCTGGTTGTATCACAGCTTGGTATGGCTCCTGCTCTGTCCAAGACCGCAAGAAACTACAAAAGGTCGAGAATATAGCCCAGTCCATCACACAAACCAGTCTCCTATCCATTGACTCTGTCTACACTTCCCGCTGCCTCAGAAAAGCAGCCAGCATAATTAAGGACCCCACAAACCACAGACATGCTCTCTTCCACCTTCTTCCCTAAGGAAATAGATACAAAAATCTGAGATCACGTACCAATCAACCCAAGAACAGCTTCTTCTCTGATGCCATCAGACTTTTGAATGGACCTACCTTATATTAAATTGATCTTACTCTATAGCCTAGCTCTGACTGTGATGCACGATATAACTCACGAGGCTAGAGAAGCTCGAGGAAATAAAGGCTTTTATTGACTACTACAATAGAGCTACCATATATAATACACGATCCCAGACTGAGGGGTCCCAGACAGTGCAGTGACCTTTATACCTCTCCCAGGAGGCGGAGCCCGACTGGGATGTACCATAATAACTATAATACAGGTAGAACAGCCCAACCCTAACCCCAACAGTAACATGTAGAACAACCCAACCCTAACCCCAACAGCAACATATATACAGACTCATAGTACTGGCCAGACCCTGGCTCAGTACTACCTGGTGGGAACCAACGATGGTTCACCACAGACAGTAACATCATATTCTGCACCCTCTCCTTTCCTTCTCCCCTATGTACTTTATGAATGCTATGTTTTGTCTGTATAGCGAGCTAGAAACAATACTTTTCATTGTATCCCAATACATGTGACAATAATAAATCAAATCAAATACGCTGCTTCAAGCCCGCTAACCTCAGCAGATATAACCCTGTCCACTCCATATTTGATGCATTCCCTAACAATATTGCCATTAGTTGAACGACACCCATCCTGCACTCAACATCCAGAACTCACGCAGATACCTGTGGACATTGGGTGGCATGATGGCAAGTGGTTAGCACTGCTGCCTCACTTTGCCAGGGACCTGGCTTCAATTCTCAGTTTGGGTGACTGCAAGTTCTCCACGTGTCTGCGTGGGTTTCCTCCGGGTGCTCCGGTTTCCTCCCACAGTCCGAAAGACCTGCTGGTTAGGTGCATTGGCCATGCTGAATTCTCCCTCAGTGTACCCGAACATGGCGCTGGAGTGTGGCGACTGGGGGATTTTCACAGTAACTTCATTGTAGTGTTAATATAAGCCTTACTTGTGACAATAATAAATAAAGTTAAACATTGATCACTTTTGTTCCGTATTTTACAGAATGTCAACACAGCTGCACCCAGTGTAACATTGCACCGTGCTAACATACAGAACCAGGAAAAGTGAGAAATGTGATAGATTTTGAGCAAGTGAAAGGGGATAGGGTGGGAAGAAGAATAAAAGGGAAGGTCTGTAATGGGGTAGAGGACAGGAGAGATTAAATAACAATGGTGCAAGGCCAAAGGGAGCAGTAATGGAACAAGTAGAGAAACAAAAGATGTAACAAGAGAAGGTGTGAATGGCAAGATCCTGAATAGCTGACATCCAAAAGCAAAGGGAAATAGGAGAGAAACAAGAACAAAAATAAAACAAAAAGGCAAAGAGAAAGGAATTAAAATGCAGGCAGAGGTTAAGATCTAAAATTGTTGAACTCAAATGTTTCTGTTTTTGATTAGCACTGCTGCCTCACAGTGCCAGGGACCTGTGTTCGATTCCCAGCTTGGGTCACTGTCTGTGTGGAGTCTGCACGTTCTCCCCGTGTCAGCATGGGTTTCCTCTGGGCACTCCGGTTTCCTCCCACAGTCCGAAAGACGTGCTGGTTAGGTGCATTGGCCGTGCTAAATTATCCCTCAGTGTACCTGATGCGCGTCAATAAGCACATGGAATCAAGGCTTCGGTATTGAAGGCTTTAATAAAGTAACAAGGGAACTACTAACACGAATACACCAGTTCAGACTGAAGGGGTCCTGCCGGAGCAGGGGGTCTTATACCCTGCCACCGGAGGCGGGACCCCACTGGAATGTGCCACGATAACTCTCATAACAGGTAAACACCCTAACCCAACAACATAGTACAACCCCCACAGTAATAACACCCTAGCCCAACAGTAACATGGTAACAAACCCCAGTGGTGAACCAACGATGGTTCACCACATTCACCCCTCCTTTAAGAACAAAAGGTGGCGGGGTGGACGAAAAACAGGTCATATAACAGACAATAACAGAAAAGTCACAGGATTCACAAGTCCAGACGGTCTGGAGGACCGCACCGACGCTGCGATCTCCTCAACACCGGTTGCGAAACCGGAGCAGGTGCCGATCTCTTCAACACCGGTTGCGAAAACGGAGCAGGTGCTTGTGGTGGCGCTCTTAAAGTAACGTCTGGCTGTCCCCTCAAGGACTCCCGGGCCGGCCGGCCCTGGTGAGGCGATGGTGCAGGGGATCCTGGAACGTTTGGTGGTAGTGGTGGTGGTGATGATGATGGTGGCGCCGATCTCCGAGTCTCAGGCAAGCTGTACATGGGAGTAAAAGTGTTATGCACTGGTCCCGGTGCTGACCGCGCCACGTCTGGGGAAGTAATGAGGAGTAGTGGATTTGTGACTGGGGGAATAGGAGCGACAGGGGTTGCTACGTCCCCTGCGGGCGCCAGGTCTCTAATGGAGACAGTGTCCTCTCGCCCGTCAGGATATGCCACATAGGCATACTGAGGGTTGGCGTGGAGGAGTTGGACCGGTTCGACCAAGGGGTCGGACTTGCGAGCCCTCACATGGCGCCGCAGAAGGACGGGTCCTGGGTACGTCAACCAGGCTGGCAATGAGGTCCCCGAGGACGACTTCCGAGGGAATGAGAACATCCTCTCGTGGGGAGTAGCATTGGTTGCCGTACACAGGAGGGAGCGGATAGCATGGAGCGCATTTGGAAGGACCTCCTGCCAACGGGAGACTGGAAGGCCCCTGGATTTCAGTGCCAGTAGGACAGCCTTCCAGACTGTAGCATTCTCCCTTTCCACCTGTCCGTTACCCCTAGGGTTGTAGCTCGTGGTTCTACTAGAGGCAATCCCGAATGAGAGCAGGAATTGCCTCAAGTCGTTGCTCATGAACGACGAGCCCCTGTCGCTATGAATGTAGCAGGGGTACCCGAACAGGGCAAAAAGTTCACTGAAAACCTTGATGACGGTGGCAGTTGACGTGTCCGCACAGGGGAAAACAAACGGAAACCGGGAATACTCGTCTATTATATTGAGAAAATAGACATTCCGGTCCGTTGAGGGAAGGGGGCCCTTAAAATCCACACTCAGCCTCTCAAAAGGGCGAGTGGCCTTGACCAATTGTGCCCGGTCTGGTCGATAAAAGTGTGGTTTGCATTCTGCGCAAATCCGACAGCTTCTAGTTACTGACCTGACATCCTCCACCGAGTAGGGCAGGTTGCGGGCTTTGATGAAGTGGTAGAGTCTGGTGACTCCAGGATGACACAGATCATTGTGGAGAGCCTTCAAGCGGTCCTCCTGCATGATGGCGCATGTTCCGCGCGAGAGGGCATCCGAGGGCTCATTGAGCTTCCCTGGACGATACATAATATCGTAATTATAGGTGGAGAGCTCAATTCTCCACCGCAAGATCTTATCGTTCTTGATCTTGCCCCTCTGCGTGTTACTGAACATAAACGCCACGGATCGTTGATCCGTGATCAGGGTGAACCGCTTACCTGCCAGGTAATGGCGCCAGTGTCTGACTGCCTCCACAATGGCCTGAGCCTCCTTTTCCACCGCTGAGTGCCGAATTTCTGGGCCTTGAAGGGTGCGGGAAAAGAACGCGACGGGCCTGCCTGCCTGGTTTAGTGTGGCGGCTAGGGCGAAGTCAGATGCATCACTCTCCACCTGGAAAGGGATGGATTCATCCACCGCGTGCATCGTGGCTTTCGAGATGTCGCTCTTCAAAACCTTGAAGGCCAATTGGGCCTCCGGCGTAAGTGGGAAGGTCGTGGACTTAATGAGCGGACGAGCTTTGTCCGCATAGTTGGGGACCCACTGTGCATAATATGAAAAGAACCCGAGGCATCTCCTCAGTGCCTTCGTGCTAGCGGGCAAGGGAAGTTCAGTGAGTGGGCGCATATGGTCTGGATCAGGGCCAATGACCCCGTTTTCCACCACGTATCCGAGGATGGCTAACCTACGCGTACGGAATACGCACTTCTCCCTGTTATAGGTCAGATTCAGGCGAGATGCAGTGTGCAGAAAGTGTTGGAGATTTGTGTCGTGGTCCTGCTGGTCATGGCCGCAGATGGTGACGTTATCCAGGTACGGGAAGGTAGCCCGCAACCCGTTCTGGTCCACCATTCGGTCCATAGCACGCTGGAAGACCGAGACCCCATTGGTGACACCAAATGGAACCCTGAGGAATTGGTATAGACGACCATCCGCCTCAAAAGCCGTATATTGTCGGTCCTCTGGGCGGATGGGGAGTTGATGGTAGGCGGACTTAAGGTCTATGGTAGAAAACACTCGGTACTGCGCAATCTGATTGACCATATCAGAAATGCGCGGGAGAGGATACGCATCCCGCTGCGTGTATCTATTAATGGTCTGACTATAGTCGATGACCATCCGAGGTTTGTTCCCGCTTTTGACTACCACGACCTGCGCTCTCCACGGACTAGCACTGGCCTGTATGATCCCTTCCTTGAGGAGCCGCTGAACCTCAGATCTAATAAAGATCCGGTCCTCAGCGCTGTAACGCCTACTTTTAGTAGCGATGGGCTTGCAGCCAGGTACCAGATTTTTAAAAAGGGATGGTGTCGTGATCTTCAGGGTGGATAAATTGCACGCGTGGCGCTTTGGGCAATTTGGAGGCTGCGGCGGATTCCCTACTGCCAGTGAAGGGAGTGGCCCACCGTACTGTAGGATCACACTCTTCATGTGGACCATAAAGTTTAGTCCGAGGAGAATTGGCGCGCAAAGGTGAGGTAGCACAAGGAGCCTGTATTGCTCGTAAACTGTGCCCTGTACCTCAAGAGTTACCATACATCGTCCTTGGATCGGTACAGACCGGGACTGTGATGCCATGGAAATTGTCTGTTTGGCAGGGAGAACCCGGAGTCCACACCTTTTAGCAGTTTCAGGGTGTATGAAACTTTCGGTGCTCCCACTGTCAAACAGACAATTCACAGTTCTGCCACTAACCTTTACCTCCATCATAGAATGTTCCAGTCTGTAATGCCTGGTCTGATCCAGAGAGATCGACGCCACCGTTGGCCCCTGGGCGTCACTGCATGCTGCCGATGTGGATGCTGAGGACCCCTGCTGGTCGCTGCTGCATGCTGCCGATGTGGATGCTGAGGACCCCTGCTGGTCGCTCCTAGTCGTCGTGGACCATGATGGCCGCCCCCATGGATCGCACGTGGGCGAGGGCACCAAGCGCAGCGACTCCTGGTGGTCTTCCTCCTCCTCTGTCTGCCACGATGGCGCCGTCCTGAGATCGCACGTGGTCGGACCTCGTGGGTACTGCGACGCCGAAAGAGATGGTCTCCGTTCTGGAGGGTTACAAGCTGCACTGCCGTTTTTAGGTTTGGACCTGCAGACTTTGCCGTAGTGGCCTTTTTTACCGCACTGGCTGCAGATTGCCGTTCTTGCCGGACACTGTTGCCGTGGATGCTTGGCCCCTCCACAAAAATAGCATCGCTGGCCACCTGGAGCTGCCGCCGTCGTCAAATCGGTCTGGGAGCGCGGGTTCGCGGGGCGAGGAGGGAGCAGAGCTTGCTCCAACCACGTTGACTGCACGTGGTCCTCGGGGTACAGCGCCAAGCTCTTCGACGCCGCCTCCAACCTCACGGCCATCCCCATTGCCTGGGTCAAGTTGAGTTTCCCCTTTTCTAGCAATTTAAGCCTGATGTACGAGGACCCTACCACTGCTACGAACGCGTCTCGGGCGAGGTCGTACATATACTGCTCGGCGGAGACGTCCTTACAGTCGCAACCCCTGGCAAGCTGCAGGAGCTCATTGGCATAATCCTCTATGGTTTCGCCCGACTGCCGACGTCGTGTAGCGAGGAGGTAACGAGCATGTATCTCGTTGGGTGGCATAATGTACCTATTCTTTAGGAGCTCGACGGCACCCTGGTAAGTGGGAGCTGCACGAATGGCTAGGTAAATCGTGTCGCTTACCCTCGCGTGGAGGACCTGGAGTCTATCACTGTCCGTAGTGATAGCTACCGAGGCTGCCAGGTAGTCCTCAAAGCACTTCCACCAATGGTCGAATGTGTTAGCTGCACCGACCGCACGTGGGTCCAGTGTCAGACGATCCGGTTTTAGGATCTGTTCCATACTCTCTGTTTTTTTTTCTTCTTGTTGCACAGTTGTGAGTTTTCTGTTTACTTTATTAAATTGATGCGCGTCAATAAGCACATGGAATCAAGGCTTCGGTATTGAAGGCTTTAATAAAGTAACAAGGGAACTACTAACACGAATACACCAGTTCAGACTGAAGGGGTCCTGCCGGAGCAGGGGGTCTTATACCCTGCCACCGGAGGCGGGACCCCACTGGAATGTGCCACGATAACTCTCATAACAGGTAAACACCCTAACCCAACAACATAGTACAACCCCCACAGTAATAACACCCTAGCCCAACAGTAACATGGTAACAAACCCCAGTGGTGAACCAACGATGGTTCACCACAGTACCCGAACAGGTGCCGAAATGTGGTGACTAGAGGATCTTCACAGTAACTTCATTGAGGCTGCATTGAACAAACTGATTTAATGTTAATAAACCCTTCATTGTAGTGTTAATGTAAGCCTTAGTTGTGACACGAATAAATAAACCTTAAAACTTAAAAACTTTAACATTCACATTACTTTTTTGTACAATTGGTTAAAACCTTGTTCACCAGCTTGTTGAGAAAGGAATAGAGGTTTATTGAAATAAGCTTTCCTCGTGAGAGAGAAAAAAATATTCTTCATATTTGAAACATAACGGGTCTTTGACCCAACCTGTGCATGTTCCCTGTTTGTTTTCTTTCTTTATCCGCTTTTTTTCCATTAATTATCTAACCTATTCTTAAAGGTTAGCATCATCATTCAATCAGTTTGTTCAATGCAGCCTCATGAGTGAGTGTAAATGTGTCTTTCCTGCTCACTTCTGTATATCTCTTACATTTACCAAACGAGTGAGCACTTAAATAGTGTTTTTACTGCCGTTGCTGGTAGCATCACCTCTGACTGCCCCTTTTAAGCCTCTTGCAATATTTTTCTTTCCATTCCTTTCTTTCCACCTTCCTTTAGTTCTCAGAATGATTTGGTCTGCCTCCTACTTTCACGTCATATAGGGAGACGGTGGGCGAGTGGTAATGTCACTGGGCTTGGCAATCCAGAGACCCAGGTTCATGCGTTGGGGATAAAGGCAGAGGCTGGAATTTGAAACAATAACAGAAAATGCTGGAAAATCTCAGCGGGTCTGACAGCATCTGTGGAGAGAGAATAGAAGTCTGGCTCTGACAAAGAGTCATCCAGATTTGAACGTTAGCTCTATTCTCTCTCCATAGATGCTGTCAGACATGCTGAGATTTTGCAACATTTTCTGCTAACGCCCCAGAGACATGGGATCACGTCAAATTCGATTAATATGTTTGGAATTGGAGGCCAGTCTCGGAATGATGACCATGAAACTACAATTGATTGGTATAAAATCTCATCCGGTTCACTAATGTACGTTTAGAGAGGGAAATAGTCTGGCCTACATGTGACTTCAGACCCACAGCAAATGGCCGAGCAAGCCACTCAGTTCAAGGGCAATTAGGAGTTGGCAACCAATGCTAACCTTGTTAGTGACACACCTCCCATGAAAGAGTGAAGAACAAAAATACAGACACTACTTATTCCCTCGTCCTGCATTCACACCACTGAGGTACACAATGAAGGGAATTGTTCTCAGAATAAAACCCTGGGGACAGCACTGCCCACTTTCAATCACGCTAAGAAAACTTCTACAATTAACAATCACCTGTTTCTTCCATTTTTTAATCCGATTCCATTGAAAGAGTCCATATACATCAAAGCCACGGCTGTTCACAACGCAACATAACTCTTCAACGAACTCTACCGAATATGTCAAACACAATCTTCCTTTCTAAGATCTGATGACTGCTTCTAATTATCTGATTATTTGATGCTGACTCGAAACGTTGGCTCTATTCTCTCTCCACCGATGCCTGTCAGGCCTGCCGAGATTTTCCAGCATTTTCTGTTTTTGTTTCAGAAGGCACAGTGGCACATTAGTTAGCACCGCTGCCTCACAGCACCAGGCACCCGGCTTTAATTCCGGCCTTGGGTGACTGTGTGGAATTTGCACATTCTCCCCATGTCTGCGTGGGTTTCCTCTGGCTTCCTCCCACAGTCCAAAGATGTGTTGGTTAGGCCATGTTCAGTTGCTCCTTAGTGTCAGGGAGATTAGACGTGTAAATATATGGGGTTATGAGGACAGGGTGGGATTGTTGTCGGTGCAGGCTTGATGGGCCGAATGTCCTTTTCCTGCACTGTCGGGATTCCATGATGATTCTATGATTCCAGCATCCACAGGATTTTGCCTTTATTCTAATTATCCTCTCCATCCAGATTTGTTGTCATTCCATCTGTAATTATAGATGTTAAGCTAACTCTTGTAATTACTTGGGTGATCTCTGTCTCCAGTTTTGAAAATAGCAATTACATTTTTCACTTCCCAATCCTCTGACATGCTTCCCCTCTCACTGAAGCTTTGCAGTATCTCGAACCTTTATGATTTCTTCCCCTGGTTCTCTTAGCATCCCCAGATGTATCTCGCCAGGAATGAACCAAATAAGCATTATTGGGAGAGGTGACCAAAAGTTTAGTTCAAAAAGTTGGACAGAGAAGTGGAAGGGTTTGGAAGAGAATTCCAGTGTGTGGGGTTCAACGGCTGATGACATGATTAACAATGGTGGGGTGAAGGGACCCCATTTGAAGGACTGAACAGGGGAGTGTGCAGCGAGACCTGAATGTCTTTGTGCACCAATCACTGAAGGTAAGCATACAGGTGCAACAGGCAGTAAAGAAGGCAAATGGCATGTTGGCCTTCATTGCGAGAGGTTTCGAGTACAGGAGCAGAGATGTGTTGTTGCCATTATACAGGGCCTTGGTGAGGCCACACCTAGAGTATTGTGTGCAGTTTTGGTCTCCTTTTCTGAGGAAGGATGTTCTTACTCTTGAGGGAGTGCAGCGAAGGTTTACCAGGCTGATTCCGAGGATGGCGGGACTGATGCATGAGCAGAGATTGACTACGTTAGGATTGTTTTCACTGGCGTTCAGATGAATGAGGGGTGATCTCATAGAGACTTATAAAATTCTAACAGGACTAGACAGAGTAGATGCAGGGAGGATATTCCTGATGGTGGGGGAGTCCAGAACCAGGGGTCACAGTCTGAGGATTCGGGTTTGGCCATTTAGGACGGAGGTGAGGAGACATTTCTTCACCCCAAGAGTGGTGAGCCTGTGGAATTCATTACCACAGGAAGTAGTGGATTCCAAAACATTGAATGTATTCAAGAGGTGGCTTGATATAGCACTTGGGGTGAATGGGATCAAAGGTTATGGAGAGAAAGCAAGATTAGGCCATTGAGTTAGATGATCAGCCATGATTGTAATGAATGGCAGAGCAGGCTCGAAGGGCCGAATGGCCTCCTCCTGCTCCTATCTTCTATGTTTCTATACATGGAAGGGCAAGGCTTTGGAAGGATGAGAGTTTGATATTTTGAGGCAATAGTTTCTCCAGGGAGATGCATGATTGTTGGAAAGGAATGCTGTATAAGATGAGAAAACAGCCTTTGTTAGTCAGATAGTGCAGTGATCCATGTGCTCCATGTGTGAAATCTACACATATTTAGACCATGGTAGGCACAAGCCTGCTTATGAGAAGTTAAGATAAGAGCAAATTACTGTGGATGCTGGAATCTGAAACAAAAACAGAAAATGCTGGAAAATCTCAGCAGCAACTGTGGAGAGAGCATAGAGCCAACATTTCGAGTCTGGGTGATTCTTCAAGGGTCTCGAAATGTTGGCTCTATTCACCCTCCACAGATCCTGTCGGACCTGCTGAGATTTTCCAGCATTTTCTGTTTTTGCTTAAGAGAACCGTCTGTTTTAGTGAGTATGAATAATGGATGTAAGGAGAAGCCGGCATTGTAAACGGTGATAGAATTCCTGGGGCTGCATAGCATTGTAAGAAGTTTAACAACACCAGGTTAAAGTCCAACAGGTTTATTTGGGAGCAAAAGCCACACAAGCTTTCGGAGCCCCAAGCCCCTTCTTCAGGTGAAGGGGCTTGGGGCTCCGAAAGCTTGTGTGGCTTTTGCTCCCAAATAAACCTGTTGGACTTTAACCTGGTGTTGTTAAACTTCTTACTGTGTTTACCCCAGTCCAACGCCGGCATCTCCACATCATGACTGTATAGCATTGACAGATAATTGTAAACTCTGGGTGACCTCAAATCTATTTTATCTTCCTGAGACTGCACTGGGAGGATTCTCATGATGTTGTGTTTGCTTTTATCGAAGTGTCAACCTTCACTGGGGTGACAATTAGATAAACTGATACCAACACTGCTGCCACAACCACTTAATCAGTTTTCCTATCTCCTCCCAAGTCATTGGGAATTTCACTGGGATTCTGCCGTAAGGAGTACCTGCTTCAGCTGCTGAACACTTCCTTCAACCATGAGTTAGAAACACCTGCACAAACATACAATCTGATCAGTTGTATTTTTTAAAAAAGGTTAGTCATGCATATCTTTGTTTGTGAGGTACAGAATAATGCATTCAGTTGTTTGGCGATGTTTTATTGGCACCGTTTCACCGGTTGGGAGAACTTTTGCATTCTTCTCTTTGAACAGAAAGAAACCTATGAAATATGATGCACCTGAAATCCGAGTTTGGGATTATCACTGCAAGTCACGCGGTTTCAGCCTTTTCAATTAAAGGTGTCAGGTGCACTGGTCTCTCACAGCTTAACACTAGAAATTGCCCTTTCAAAGATTATCGGGATTTTTTTACTTGAATTGCTTTTCACTGTCTGTGTTTTGTGGTGTCTCAGTGTGGGGTGTTAGAGTCATAGGGTCATAGAGGTATACATCATGGAAACAGGCCCTTCGGCCCAACTTGTCCATGCCGTCCTTTTTTTGTAAACCACTAAGCTAGTCCCAATTGCCCGCACTTGGCCCATATCCCTCTATAGCCATCTTACCCATGTAACTGAGAGAAAGAAAAATAGGAAGGTTCTTACAGGAAGATTACACAGGTTATAACCATAACCTTATGGGAAGGTTACGCAGAATCATAGAATAATAGAATCCTACAATGCAGAAGAGGGCCATTTGGCCTATCGAGTCTGCACCAAGCACAATCTCACCCAGATCCTATCCCCACAACCCCATGCATTTATCCTAGCTAGTCCCCCTGACACTAAGGGACAATTTAACATGGCCAATCCAACTGGCGGCACGGTAGCACAGTGGTTAGCACTGCTGCTTCACAGCTCCAGGGTCCTGGGTTCGATTCCCGGCTCGGGTCACTGTCTGTGTGGAGTTTGCACATTCTCCTCGTGTCTGCGTGGGTTTCCTCCGGGTGCTCCGGTTTCCTCCCACAGTCCAAAGATGTGCGAGTTAGGTTGATTGGCCAGGTTAAAAATTGCCCCTTAGAGTCCTGGGATGCGTAGGTTAGAGGGATTAGTGGGTAAATATGTGGGGATAGGGGAATAGGGTCTGGGTGGGATTGTGGTCGGTGCAGACTCGATGGGCCGAATGGCCTCCTTCTGCACTGTAGGGTTTCTATGATTTCTATGATTGCACACCTTTGGGCTGTGGGAGGAAACGGGAGCACCCGGAGGAAACCCACGCAGACACAGGGAGAACATGCAAACCCCACTCGTGGAATACGAGTTCCCATGATAATAGGCAATTGCCTACCCAGATAGAACTTGTGACCCAAGTCGGTAATCGAACCCGGGTTCCTGGCGCTGTGAGGCAGCAGGGCTAATCACTATGCCACTGTGCTGCCCCAACAGAGTCGGGCTTCACGCCTTAAATCCTCCACTAAACATCTGCAACCAAAGTGCCTCTGAGAAATAAATATCTTTGCCCTTTTCATCCTCACCCAGATTCTACCCCTGGGCAGCACGGTAGCACAATGGTTAGCACTGCTGCCTCACAGCGCCAGGGAGCCGGGTTCAATTCCCGGCTTGGGTCACTGTCTGTGCGGAGTCTGCACGTTCTCCCGTGTCTGCGTCGGGCTTCCTCCGAGTGCTCCAGTTTTCTCCCACAGTCCATAAGATGTGCTGGTTAGGTGCATTGGCCATGCTAAATTCTCCCTCAGTGTATCCGAACAGATGCCGGGTGTGTGCCAACCAGGAGATTTTCAGTGTTAATGTGAGCCTACTTGTGACACGAATAAATAAACTTTAAAAAAAAACTCTCTCTCTGTCTCTCTCCCTCTGCTTTTCAATGGGAACTATTGAATGTGATCAATATTTTTGTCACTTTCCCCAACCCCCCACCCTCAGGCCACCTCAAATTTGCTTCCCAAATCCAATCCTGTAGGTGTTGTGACCCTTTTAAATCCTCTATCCTTCAAGACTCATGTGCAGGCAGTCAGGTAAGACAATCAATATCCAAAAGAGAAAATGCTGGAAAGTCTCAGCATGTCTGGCAGCATCTGTAAGGAGAGAAAAGAGCCGTGGTCATCTCCTTACAGACCTGCTGAGATTTTCCAGCATTTTCTCTTTTGGTTTTAGATTCCAGCCTCCGCAGTAATTTGTTTTTATAAGAGAGTCAAAATGATGCTTTGCCAGTTCAGGACCTAGTTAGAACAAAAAGGTACAGCACAGGAACAGGCCCTTTGGCCCACGATGTTGTGCCGAACATGACACCAAATTAAACTAATCCCATCTGCCTGCTCTTGGTCCATATCCCTCTATTCCTTGCCTATTCGTGTGCTTATCTGAAACCCCCTTAAACGCCCCTATCGTATCTGTCTTCATCACCACCCTTGGCAGCGGTTCTTTGCATCCACCATTTCCCCTGGCACCCAGATGATGACACAACAACAACTTGCATTTATGTGGCACTTTTAACTAGCAAACCTCCACAAAGGACTTCACAGAATACTACTGGACAGAATTTCACACTGAGCCAGATAAGGAGCAATTTGATTTGGCAGATAATAGCTCAGGTGACTAAATATTTGGTCAAAGATAGACGTCTTAAGAAGTGTCTTAGAGGAAGGAGACAGAAGGAGCATGAGAGATAAGGAGGTGAGCGAAATATCTATTTTTGGTACAGAATGTGCGTTGAGAACAGTGAATTACCTTGAACAAACCTTTACGGTCGTTGCACTTTTCCCTGCACTGTATGGGGTGGTAGAGTTTGCACAATGTACAATGCAGAGTCTGAACCATGCTCTGTGAAGCATCTTAGCATGTTTAAGGTGCTATATCAATGCAACTTGTGCGTGGATCAGCACTTCACCTTTTGATTAAGCACATTACAATCTTCCAGACTAAACATTGAGTTCAACAAGTCAATTCCATAATTTCTCCTCATTTTTTGACAGCTACTGATAATGGTTAATCTGTTGCCATTCTCACCTCCTCCGGGCCCATGTTTTAATTCTTCCCTTCTCCAATACCACTCCCTTTCGTTCAGTCCTTTCATCATTTAATCATCCCTGCCTTCCTTCCTATCACCAATATTCCCTTTCGATCTTTTCACCCCACCCTGCCTCCCTGAACTTGCTTATAAATTATTGCACCTCAATCTTTTTGCCAATTCTGATGAAGAATCAACAACCTGAAACATCAGGATGATTCTTGACTCCTGAACAAGGGTCTGGTTTGAGGTTAAAATTTACAAATTAAAGTGAAAACAGGAACCCAATCCGTACTGAACACCCCCTTCAGCCTGTTTGATTGGAGGCAGAATGAGAGGTGGGAAACCAATCCACTGGGTGGAGGGTTTGTCAATTAAATGTTATAATGAGTGTTTGATTTAATTTAATTTGATTTGATTTATTATTGTCACATGTATTAACATACAGTGAAAAGTATTGTTTCCTGTGCGCTATGCAGACAAAGCATACCGTTCATAGAGAAGGAAACGAGAGAGTGCAGAGTGTAGTGTTACAGTCATAACTAGGGTGTCGAGAAAGATCAACTTAATGCAAGGTAGGTCCATTCAAAAGTCTGGTGGCAGCAGGGAAGAAGCTGCTCTTGGTTGATCTCAGACTTCTGTATCTTTTTCCCGACGAAAGAAGGTGGACGAGAGAATGTCCGAGGTGCGTGGGGTCCTTAATTATGCTGGCTGCTTTGCTGAGGCAGCGGGAAGTGTAGACAGAGTCAATGGATGGGAGGCTGGTTTGCGCGATGGATTGGGCTACATTCACGACTTTTTGTAGTTCCTTGCGGTCTTGGGCAGAGCAGGAGCCATACCAAGCTGTGATACAACCAGAATACAGCCAGAGTGTGATAACTCTCAGGACTTACATGGGGAATCCTTAATTGATCAACTTGTGGGACTCATGGAATACGAGTTCCCATGGTAACAGGCAATTGCCTACCCAGGTAGAACTTGCCACCCGAGCCCTTGATAAGGCAGACCCCTGAACGGGTCTAGTGGAACTATCATCCCAGACGGGACTCATGTACACGTATCTCAAGGTTGTGGTTAACTTTAAACTTAAGAATAAAACATTGTTTCTTTCCAGTCGGCTTCCTGAGCTATTACAATGAGGCAGCCAGCTGGGCTTTCTAGGCCACTGGAAATCTGATAGATAAAAGGAGGCGAGAAGGAGTAAGTGGCTTTTCAGCACTGCTTGTGGGTCGGGAGCGGCAGGAGTGTGTCCTCCAGGCCCAACAAGGTACTCAGCAAACTTTTCCCTGACCAGAGTCAGACTGTACCTCCTCCCAACCATTACCCCTACCCTGTGATTAGGACAACCAACTATACTTGCCTGTAGTCCTTGGTTGTGATCAGGTGCTGCAGGCTTCAAGAATGTCAATCAGACTGCCGGTGGACAGAAAATTATCAAGATTGATGAAGAACTTTCTATAACCCCAGCAATTTAGAACTGCAGGACATCCGAATGACTTCATGAAAACCTCTTTGCAAGAATTGACTTCTGGGCTGAATTCCAATCATTAACTCTGTTTCTCTCTCCACAAATATTACCTGACCTGCTGAGTGCTTACGGAATTTCCTGTTTTTTAAAATTTCAGATTTCCAGCATCCACGTTATTCTGCTTTCGTGTTAGCAATCCCATGTTAAGTATTTATCACCCAGTGCCTCTTTTTTGATGCAAATTAATTTATTTTGAAATGAGCAAGTAAACGGAATGTAGTGACATTGATTACATTCCATTTTAGTGCCCTATAAAAGAATGATCTAGAGCTTAGGGAGATTCTATCGTGCTATTCTATAAAAGAGAAAGTTCATGACCGCATTGCTTCTTGTGGGACCTCACTCAGTGCAAATTGGCTGCTACATTACAACAGTGATTAGGTAAGGCGAGGCCTAGTGACGTTATTGCTAGACTATTAATCCAGGAACTCAGCTAATGGTTTAGGGACCCAGATTCGAATCCTGCCACGGCAGATAACCTATCATCCCTTTGCTTACCAAAAATCTATCCACCTCTGCCTTAAAAATATTCAAAGACTCTACTTCCACCGTCTTTCCAGGAGGAGCTCCAAAGATCTACAATGCCCTGAGAGAAGAAATTTCTCCTCATGTCCGTTTTAAATGGGAGACCCCTTGTTTTTAAACAGTGACTCTTGCTTTTAGGTTCTCGCGTAAGAGGAAACATCCGTTCCATATCCACCCTGTCAATAATATGTTTCAAACAATCCATCTCTTACTCGTCCCAGATTTCCCTGGGACAGTGCCACGTGGATGGAAGACCCTCGAGTAGACACAGGGCCATGGCTTTGCTTATGTAAAAGGACTTCGAACGAGAGTAAAGGACATCTCTTATTCATGCTTACCCAACATGGCGGCCAGCTGAAAGCATGTCTGCATTGCCTGTCCACTGATTGGTGGGGGGGGGTTGGGGAGGGCGGGCGGGGGGCGGGGGGGGGGGAAATGGATATTTGGATAACCCACAATTTCTATACCTGGAAGAGACAGGGAGACGATAGCTTAGTGGTATTATAGCTAGACTATTAATCCAGAAACTCAGCTAATGCTGCCACGGCAGATGGTGGAATTTGAATGCAATAAAAAATCTGGAGTTAAGAATCTACTGATGACCATGAATCCACTGTCGATTGTCAGAAAAAACCCATCTAGTTCACTAATGTCCTTTAGGGAAGGAAATCTGCCGTCCTTACCTGGTCTGGCCTACATGTGACTCCAGATCCACAGCAATGTGGTTGACTCTCAACTGCCATCTGAAATGGCCAAGCAACCCACTCAGTTCAAGAACAACTAGGGATGGGCAATGAATGTAGGCCATGTCCCACGAATGAATAAAACAAGATACAATGGAAGTATACATCTGGCTGTGAGAGTACGGATGCAGCAGACATTACAGGTGGTGTGAAGTATGCTCAAAGCACATTTTTTGCCTGAGTTCTCTTACTCTATCAAAAGGTTACATTCTTGAATTGAGAAAGATGTTGATAGTGTGTAAAACCTGTCCATGCTTATATCAATAGCAGCATCTCTGATTGTAATCTGACATTTGTTTGTTCTTGGGCTGCTGGTTGAAAGAGTATACAATCAGTTTGAATGGAAAGAACAAACTAATTTATCATTCTCTTGGCATCTGTATTATTCACATATTGCCTTACAAAAATGTGATTCCAATTTGAGAATACCAGGCTGGAACATTATGGCCTAGATTTGCTGACAAAACGACGACAAGCTAAAGACAACAGCATTATTTGTGTCTGGGATCATGCCAGCAATTTGTGGCCGGGAAGCAAAAAACGCTGACTTGTTGGACAATTTGTGTTAACTTGGCAAAGACTCTGCGAGGAGCAAGAAATTGCTGCATTTGTACTGTAACAAGTTAAGGCTGCTATTTCATGGCGTAAGGGCACTGTTAATAAAGTCATTTAAGTTTCCAGTAGCCTTTCTCTTTGAAGCCAGTTAACAAAGTGATAGTTGCTTGGTACACAACCAGGATGTAAGCTTTGCTTAACTAATTTATTAAATTAATTTGTTGCTGATTCTGACTGGGAGTAAAGGCAATGATAAATTTGATTGAGCTTCGATCCACCGGTTTTGTCAGCAACCCCAGCGATCGCCATGCTAATTCCGCAAATAACACAAGCTTCAATTGCAAAAGAAAATATAGAAATTTGCATGCAATTTTTAAACGCTAGGAATTAAAATAATCAAACAGTGGGCAGCATGCTGTCTCATTCAAATACTTACCCAATGATGAAGGGTCACCCTGACTCGAAACATTGGCTCTATTCTCTCTCCACAGATGCTATCAGACCTGCTGAGATTTTCCAGCATTTTCTGTTTTGGTTTCAGATTCCAGAATCTGCAGGAATTTGCTTTTATCTTACTTAATGTTCCATAGGCAAAATGAACGTTAAACTGAACATTTCCCTGCACCAAATAAACATCATTTTATGAGCCAAGTCAATGCTTCGGAGCTGCGCCAACCGTTTCAATTCATAAATGCAACTGATTAAGAAGATGTTGATTGCGTTGTCTACCAAGGTCCCAGGTGCCCATCCGATAAGCGGTAGTGCAAAATTGCTTGGAACCTGAGAGTGAGAGAAAGACTCGACTCAACTCATGTTGCTGGTCATGCTTCAACCAACTTGGGTCAGTAAAACAGTTCACTGAGAGCTGTACTTCAACCTTGCAATGCTACTCACAGATGAGCTGCAGTAATAAGCGAATAGCAGTTTCAGGCAGGAAGAAATATTTGATCCATCTCATCCACATATCCACAATATCCACTTGATGTATTGTTAATAACACTTTAACAAAAACACCAATTTCCCACTTGAAATTGTTTGAGGTGATTTGTTCCACCATCCACGCTGATAAAATGTTCCATATACTTACACCACCCGTTTACAAGGCTAATAACATAATTCAGTAATCAGATCGACAATCTTGATTGCTTCATGGTAGGGACCGTGAGAACCTTTTCCCCAAGGTAACCTCACACTGCTTGTAGGTCCCTGTAGTCCAATGCAGAGCCACACAGCACAGTAAAGGGACAGTAAAGGCTAGCAAAAGGTGAGAAAAGGCAAATGCTTGCTTGTTAATGTATTGTTATTCAATCTCTCTCTCGGAGCATTCCAAACCTTTTCCATCTTTCTCCGGTCAAACTCTTGTAATTTAGTGGGCCACCACTAAGCTATTATTCAAAAGACTTAAATGGCTGGAAAGACTCAATGGCCCAGGCAGTATCCGTGGAGAAAGAAAGGCGGTGAACAATTTAGGGTGGGCTCCTTTCATTAGACTGGATTGTCAGCATTGGACCTACTCCTGCTCGGACAGAATTTCTCATTGGCCCCAAGCCCCGAAGACCCCTCTTGGCAACTGGAGCTACGCAGCCTGAGCTGGCTCACAGAAATGTCCTCCGTGCCCTTTTGCACGGCATGGAGGGGTTTCCTGTAAGGGCTGCTGCCCAAACCCTTCGCTTCCTCGCCCTCACCCGTCACCCGGGCATGCCTTGGTGAGCCTTGTTGCCGCCTGGCAGCGGAGGCCCCCAGTGGATGTCCCATTATGGAGGAGTCCTCCACTTAACATTGGGGACCTGGGGTGGATGCATGCAGCAGCCCCCATATAATCGTAGGATGCAGTGATTCATGGACTCCTGAGATACCTGCCCCTTTTGCAGCTTTGTGGAGACTGTGGGCCATGTTTATAGACTGTACCCCTTTTTCAGTTATTTACAAAACCTTTTGTTCCAGCTCTGTTTGCACTTTAGCCCCGCGCTCCTGATCTATGGACGCCCGGTGTGGAGAGGGGCGGGAAGGAGGAGGTCCTCCTCGTGAACCTTCTCCTGCACCTGGCCAAACTCGCCAAAAACAGGTCCAGGCGATCGAGCAGGTTGTCCGACTTGATTCTCTGCCCCTCTAGAGCAGCTACATTCACAACTGGGGGCCCCAGGAGGGGGAGCATGTTGTCCCAGCGCACCATTGAGGCCTTCTGTGCTCGGTGGGAACCGCAGGGACGGGGGTACCTTATCGACCCCTTTAATCACATTTTAGTTTGATGTTTTAAGTTTCATTCATGATTTGTTTTTGTTCAGGGCAGTATTCCTTTAAGGAACAGATCCTCTTACTTTATCCCTCACTTTGCTTAATTTAGTTCAATTAGTTTTTCAACAAAAGAATTGGAAACCGTAGCTAATACTTTGAGTACTTTCAGAATCAAAGTTGAAAGTCAGGAACAAATGCATTAATATGCACGTATGTACAAATAGTCTCCCATGTGCACAAGTGTACATGGCAGCGTAGCTCAGATGGTAGCACTCTTTTCTCAAACAAGAGGTTCTGGGTTCAAATCCCACCTGAGGACTTGAACCCAAAAAACAAGGCTGATACGTCAGTGAAGTCCTGAGTGAATACTTCACTGTTGGAGGTGCAATCTTTTCAGATGAGAGATTAAACTGAGACCCTTCTGCCCTCTCAGCTAGGCGTAAAAGAACCCATAACACCATAAGACATAGGAGCAGAATTAGACCACTCGGCCCATCGAGTCTTCTCCGCCATTCAATCATGGCTGATAATTTTCTCATCCCCATTCTCCTGCCTTTTCCCCATAACCCCTGACCCCCTTATTAATCAAGAACCTATCTATCTCTGTCTTAAAGACACTCAATGACCTGGTCATGACACCATTCCAACACCATTGCAACACTACCTTGAAGACGAGCAGGGAAGCTATTCAAAGAACAAAGAACATTACAGCACAGGAACAGGCCCTTCAGCCCTCCAAGCCTGCACCGACTAGAAATTAGGTATAGCCCTTGACTAAGCGGATCACCTACAGTGACCAAGCCTGGAGCCGAACCCAGGTCCCTGGTGCTGTAAGGCAGCAGTGCTAACCACTGTGCCACCATGTACTTCCTGGAGTTAAAACAGAGAAGAGTTGGAGATACTCAGCAGAGCTGGCAGCATCTACGGAGAAACAAAGTTAACATTTCATAGAATCCCTGCAGTACAGAAGGAGGCTATTCGGCCCATCGAGTCTGTACTGAGACAATCCCATCCAGGCCCTATCCCCTGTAACCCCATACATTTACCCTGCTAATTCCCCTGATACTTGGGTCAATTTAGCATGGCCAATCAAACTAACCTGCACATCTTTGGAGTGTGGGAGAAAACCAGAGCACCCGGAGGAAACCCACGCAGACACGGGGAGAACATGAAAATTCCACACAGACAGTGATCCGAGGCCAGAGTTGAACCTGGGTCTCTGGCACTGTGAGGCAGCAGTGCTAACCATTGTGCCACCATGCCACCCCAAATTTCAGGTGGACTATGACTGGAGTTCTAAATTTCTGAAGAAGCTTCTTATTCAACTTGAACGGCTAACACTGTTTCTCACTCCAAGACGCTGCCAGACCTGCTGAGTAATTCCAGCACTTCTCGATTGTTGATTTCAGATTTCCAGCAGTATTTGCTTTTATTTCAGTTATTGCTGGTGTCCTGACTGACATTGATTCCTCAATCAATGTCACAAAAACAGATTATCTGGTCATTATCACGTTGTTGTTTGTGGGATCTTGCTGTGCCCAAATTAGGGGCCATATTTCCTCCATGACAGCAGCGACTGTAGGTCAAAAGTACTTAATTGGTTAAGCACTTTCTGATATCCTGAGGTTCTGAAAGGTGATATATAAATGTGAATCTGTCTATCTCTGTGGTAGCATTAACATAGGAAGCTGGCAAAATATCTCATACCCAAGGCAATCTGTGAAATGATACTAGATCAAAACTTGATCAGTGTTTCTTGTGGTAGAAAGCAGGTATAGGGTGGAATTTCCTATCAGGTACTTAACTTGCCAGCATGTTGAAGTTAAAGTTTAAATTTATTTATTAGTCACAAGTAGACTTACGTTAATACCGTAATGAAAATCCCTACGTGCTTGTTCAGGTCACTGAAGGAGAATAAAGTTATTTTTCATACTACGAGTAAAGGACAAATCTGGGAGCCAATCTTTTCCTTAAATGTGGGATTATTCACAAAACTATAGGTCCCAGTCACAGACTCCTCTTTTCCTCCCTCTATACCGCTGTAAACCAGTTCTTGGCACAGTGGTTAGCACTGTTGCCTCATAGCGCCAGGGATCCATGTTCGATTCCCAGTTTTGGTCACTGTCTGTGTGGAGTTTGCACTTTCTCCCTGTGTCTGCGTGGGTTTCCTCCGGGTGCTCCGGTTTCCTCCCACAGTCCGAAAGACGTGCTGGTTAGGTACGTTGGCCATGCTAAATTCTCCCTCAGTGTACCTGAACAGGTGTCAGAGTGCGGCGACTAGGTGATTTTCACAGTAACTTAATTGCAGTGTGAATGTAAGCCTACTTGTGATACTAATAAATAAACTTTAAACTTAAAACTAAGATACATACATAGGCGGCACGGTGGTTAGCACTGCTGCCCCACAGCACCAGAGACCTGTGTTCGATTCCAGCCTCAGGGGACTGTCTGTGTGGAATATGCTCATTCTCCCCGTGTCTGCATAGGTTTCCTCGGGTGTTCCAGTTTCCTCTCACTGTCTAAAGAAGTACAGGTTAGATGGATTGACCATGCTAAATTACCCCTTAGTGTCCCAAGGTGTGTAGGTTAGGAAAATTGATGGGGTAAATGAATGGGGTGGGGGGGATGGGCCTGGGAAAGATGCTCTGTCGGAGAGTCAGTGCAGACTCAATGGGCTGAATGGCCTTCTTTTGCACAGTAGGAATTCAATTATGATAATTCCCTAATCTTTCCCCAATTAATACAGCATACAAACTAAAGCGTGCACTTAATTGTAACAGGGATCCAACATTAACACAGTGATGGGCCTTCCTTGGGATTTAGGACCCAAAGGAAAGAAATCCTACCCTGCCACATAGCTGACCTCTAATCAGAGGCTAGTAGCTATTGTTAGAGCCCCAGGAGCAGTGCAGATGCCTGGAATCGCCGAGGGACCCAGAGCACAGGTAAGTGAGGGCAGAATGGGAGGGTTTGCTGAGAAAGTCGATGGGAGGGAGGGTTGGAAGAAGAGGGAGTATATCTCAGTGTCCAGCCCTCCTGCTCTCCCTCCCTGTCCGACAGTGGATCCCTTGATAAAGAAAAGGGAAAATCCATGATAAGTTGGAGGTCAGCAATGAGTAAATAACAAAGGAGATTATGGCAGAAGGGAGTGGCAATGGAACAATAAATAAACAAAATGGACCAATGAAGGTGCCAGAAGAAACATTGACATTGCTTGCTGATTAACAATGTTTATGATCTGAATTTAGTCAACTCAGTGTTGAGGCTATAACGCTATAAGGTGATTGATTGAAAGGTGCGTTTCTCTTCCTTGAGCTGGTGCTGTATTTCTCTGCTTTCTCTGCATTTCTTGCCTCAGACCTTCTCCAAGTTCATTTAGTCCACGAGGAACATCATCAGCTTCTTTGAACCCATTGCCATTAAATTGCTGACCACCAAACTTTCCTGTTCTCATGCTAGCTGATGTTGGAGATGTTTTTCTCTTCTCAGGCACTGTCTGCTTCCATTTCAGATGAACTGTTAATATCCCCTCTCAAAAAATTCATCCCCGACTCTCTAAGTCCTTGTGAGTTGCCTTCTTACCTCCAACTGCCTTTTCCTCTTCCACGTTTTTGAGAATTTTGTCACCTCCTAAATCCATTCCCATCTTTAGCACCCCTCCCACTCCATCTATGAATTTCTCCAAGAGTTTTTGCCCCTGCTAAAGTACTATGAGTATGCTAACTAACATCACATATTCTGTGAGTGTGACTAGGGTGCAACATTCCTTCGTTTTTTATTCATTTGTGGTGCATGAGTGTTGCTGGCTGGCCAGCATTTATTGCCCATCCCTAGTTGCCCTTGAGAAGGTGGTGGTGAGCTGCCTTCTTGAAGGTTGACCCATAATGCCTTCTTGTCCTCATCCGTCTCTGCAGCCTTTGACCGAGTCAACTGTACCATCATCATCCAGTGGCCTTCTTCCACTGCCCAACTCAGTGGGACTGCCCTCATCCAGTCTTACCTATCCAATTGTGCCCAGAGCATATCAAGCAGTGGCTTCTCTTCCCACCCTCACACCATTCTCTCTGGAGTCCACGTGGATGTAACTTTGCTATCATCCTCTTCCTCATCTATGTTGCACCTTTTGGTAGCATCCACTGAAGGCATTGTGTGTTCAGATTCTATATATATGTGCTGACTTCTTCTCGTTCTTCCTTTCTAATACCTCTCGCAAACCTTCACTGTCTCTGCATTGCCAGATTGTTTGTCTGACACCCTATCTTGGGTGAGCTATAATTTCTTTCAATTAAACATTGGGAAACTTTTTGTCTTCAGACTTTGCCCTGGCATGGTGGTACAGTGATTAGCACTGCTGTCTCACAGCGCCAGGGACCCAGGTTCAACTCCGGTCTCAGGTCATGGTCTGTGCAGAGTCTGCACATTCTCCCTGTGTCTATGTGGGTTTCCTTTGGGTGTTCTGGTTTCCTCCCAAAGATATGCAGGATAGGTGGGTTGGCCATGCTAAATTATCCCATAGTGTTAGGGGATCAGCGGGATAGATACGTGGGGTTACAGGGATAGGGTCTGGGTGGGATTTTTGTCAGTGCAGACCTGATGGGCTGAATTGCCTCTTTCTGCACAATAGGGATTCTATCACTCCATGAAACTCTGTACCCTAGCCACTGATTACATTCCTCTGTTCAGCCACTTGCGCAGACTAAAACACACTATCCTTGACCTCACCATCTTGCTCTATCCTGAGCTGGATGTTCAGACACTTTCTCTTCTCCAACACAAAATCTATCGCCTCCTGCCTCTGTCCAGATGCTGCTGAAATCCTCAAGGTGCCTTGGTCACATCTAGATGCCATCATTCTAGTTGTTTCCTGGTTAACGGGGGTTTAGGATAACCTGGGGCTAAAAATGCTAATACATCAGAATAGATTGATTTAGAGTGAGTATGGTATAGAAAAAGCTCAAAATACCTGGTGTTACAAAGGTATCGTTTGTATGGAAACACATATAACACTGTTAGAGAATTTAAACATGTATTTTTGAAAACATATTATATTCTGCATTAAAAGCATACACCTTGGCTAATTACACACTGCTCTAAGCATGATGGGATATAGTTAAGGAAGAAGAGCCACATTCCTCCAAAACAATATAGCTACTGGGTGAAGCAAAGAAATGCTCTTATCAGTGTGGGTCCCAGACCGTACAAGCTATCCCAGACAGTTAAATGAATAGGACATACAGCTGTCCCAATAAGGAGTTGCTAGGAGACAGAGGGAAATAATTTTACCTACGTATTCCCATGCTATCAGAGAGTAAAATGTTATTGGCCAAGGTAAATGGTCTATACTAATAATGATTGGCTCACGTCCAGAAGAGGTGAGCAAAGGGGGCGGGTAAATGATTTTTGAAATTGTATAATTGTAACACTGAAAGCAATGCAATCTAGAGTAATTTGGGCTGCTTCAAATTATTTAAAGTTTAAAGTTTATTTCTTATTGTCACAAGTAGGTTTATATCAACACTGCAATGAAGTTACTGTGAAAATCCCCTAGTCACCACACTCTGACGCCTGTTTGGGTACATTGAGGGAGAATTTAGCATGGCCAATCCACCTAACCCTCACTTCTTTGGAGTGTGGGAGGAAATTGGAGCACCCGGAGGAAACCCACGCAGATACGTGGACAACATGCAAACTCCACGCAAATAGTGACCCAAACCAGGAATCAAACCCAGATCCCTGGCACTGCGAGGCAGCAGTGCTAACCACTGTGCTTCTACTATGTCTGTGGACCAGGCTTGGGCAATAAAGTATGTCTTCAACCAGAATTACTGTCTCCGTGAGTCCTTTGCATTAGCTGAGCCGTAATTAAGAAGGGAAATCCCTCACGTGAAAGCCAGCTTAATACTTGGCCTCTGAAGCTGCAGCAAGTAACCTATCCTGCATCATTTCTGGCTCATCCTGAAGAAGGAATGTTAGCATATTTATACATTCACCGGTAGTGTGGTCAGTCTGGTGTCATTGACATTAAGAGCCTCTTTCTATGATTATAGGGCGTTGGAAAACATGAGGCCAAAATGGAGAGCGGCGGCCAGAAATGTGAGTCAGGAAACCCAAAGCCAGTAGATGAGAAGAGGGAGACATCTAAAGACTGATTTGGAAACATAGAAAATAGGAGCAGGAGGAGGCCATTTAGCCCTTTGAGCTTGTTCCACCCACCATTCATTATGACCATGGCTGATCATCCAACTCAATAACCTAATCCCACCTTACCCCACATATCCTTTGATCCCCTTCACCTCAAGTGCTATACCTAACTGCTTCTTGAAAACATGCATGTTGTTTTGGCCTCAACTACTTTCTGTGGTGGTGGTGAAAGCATCAAGCAGCTAAGGAGAAAGTAATGAATTGGCAACAGATATCACAGTGGGAGGGGCAGGATGGTGTGTGAAACCATTGTGAAGACGTGCAGAATTGCCATGAGTGATCCAAAAAGGGGCATAAATGACAGATTCATAGGCATTTGCAGCACAAAAGGAGGCCATTCGGGCCATCGTGTCTATGCCAGTCAACACATATCTGACTACATTAATCCCATTATCCAGTGCTGGGCACATAACCTGGAGGGTATGGCAGCGAAAGTGAATATCTAAATATTTCTTATTGCTACGAGCATTTCTGGTTCAACCACCCTTTCAGGCAGAGAGTTCCAGACTCACACCATCCTCTGGGTGAAAAAGTTTCTCCACAACTCCCCTCTTAGCCTTCTACTTGTTACTTTAAATCTATGTCCCCTGATCATTGACCCTCTCTAATAATTGAAAAAAGGCTTTCCTATCCGTGGCGTAATATTATACAGCTTGATCAAATCCACTCTCGACCCTCACTGCTCCAAGGAAAGCAGCCCCAGCTATCCAATCTTTCCTCATAGCACAGACCCTCCAGCCCAGGCAGCATCCTGGTAAACCTCCCCTGAACCCTCTCCATATCGGTAGCATACATCCTACTGGCAGTAATTTTAATCAGCCCCATTTCATCAATTTCTATTGATCAGGCACCATCCATACTGTCCTTATAAAGGCACATTCAGAAGTTTAAAGATTATTTATTAATGTCACAAGTAGGCTTACATTAACACTGCAATGAAGTCACTGTGAAAATCCTCTGATCACCACACTCCGGCGCCTGTTCGGGTACACTGAGGGAGTTTTTAACAAGGCCAATGCACCTAACCAGCACGTCTGTGGGAGGAAACCGGAGCACCTGGAGGAAACCCATGCAGACACGGGGAGAACTTGCAGACTCTGCAAACAGTCACCCAAGCCAGGATTCGAACCTGAGTCCCTGGTGCTGTGAGACAGCAAGTGCTAAGCATTGTGCCACTCCACTGTCTGGTAGCATTAATGATTTACAGCATCAATGCCCATTTGACAGCAGAAATTGTTTTCAGTAGTAATGACCGACAATATTCATCATCAATGATGCAGCTTTCAATCATTAAAATCATTTTTATTTTCCAGGTTGAATCACCAATACAAACAAACAAAAAACAGCATAAGCTGATATCGAGCCCGATACATACATCAGTGTCACCAAATGCATTCCCATCGAAAGATTTAATTTTGCAATCTGCCCTTCCTCAAATGCACCCTATAAAGGAGGTCAAACACAAACTGTTCCGGTTGGGGCCAGCACTCCTAGCCTAGCTCCCCTAAGGCTGCGTCCCATTGAACCAGGGAACAGCCCAGTGTCTCATTGGCACTAAAACAGAAAATGCTGAAAAGTATCAGCAAGTCTGACAGCATCTGTGGAGAGAGATTAGAGCCAACGTTTCCCTTCTGAATGACCCTTGGTCAGAGCACTGTCTCATTGGGGTCATTTTCCACACTCTGCAGACTCTCAGCAAGGAGCTCCTGTCAAAATTCAGACAGGGGGTGGGTTGTTGTTAGCACACATTTTGTTTCACTCATGAGTTGTGACAAAAGGGTGCAAAGCTGTCGCTTGACCCTCTCTGGGAGCTCACCGTGTACTCTAGAAAGCCATGACTTTTCCATGGGTCACTCTGTTGATAAGGAGCCCTTTCTTTACTGACCACCCCACCTGTGTGTGTATTTGTGTGTGTCCTGTTGTTAATATGGTATGAATCACTATCTGAAAGTACTAATCGCTGCTTGGTAAGAGGTTTCCCCCCTCTGTCGCTGCTCTACACACAGTCTCAGCGCTCACACGTTGTCCACCGCCTTGGGGGAAGAGCTCTCCCCGGCCACGTTCTCGGTGCTGGAGATGGAGTCGAGTCTGGTGACGGCGCGGTTCTCCACGATCAGACCCGGCGTCTCCTTGGGGAAGCTGAAGAACTTCCTCTTCTTCGCCTTCTCCCTCTCGAAGAAGTCGAAGGGCAGCTTGTTGACCGTCTTTTGCGTGCTGTAGTTGTCCAGCATCTTGAAGACCACCACCGCCCCGGCGAAGCCGAACACCAGCAGGATGTAGTAGATAGCGTCGCCCTCGTTCATCCGCGGGGCTGTGCTGTTACTGAGGCCGGGGAACTGTTCACCGAGCAGCCCGGGGAGACTGGAGGAGCTTAACGGAGACTCAGTGACTGCCATTTGACTCAAACTGATGAATGTCACTGGAGAGGAGGGGATTTAAAAACAAATAAAACTACTTTAAACTCTGCTTTGAAGACTTACTTTGTGCATTATTTTTTTAAATTCAAATAATTTCAATTAACCCAGCAGTGGAAAAAGATAACAGTAAAACAGGACTCAAGAACAACTTCTGCCCTGCTATCAGACTTTTGAATGGAATTACCTTATATTAAGTTGATCTTTCTCTACACCTGAGCTATGACTGTAACACTATATTAGCCATAGTGTAATGTGGTGTTACAGTCTACACTACTATAGTCAAAAGATAAAATGCTGGAGAACTGTAGACTGTAACACTCTCATTTCCTTCTCCCTTATGTACTCTATGAACGGTATGTTTTGACTGTATAGCGCGCAAGAAACAATACTTTTCACTGGTTACATGTGGCGATGATAAATGAAATCAAATCAAATAATACTTTCGCCTTGAAATAAGAATATCTCCCCTCCCTCCCCCCGCGGCAGACAGTAAAGAGTTTTAGCACAACACATATACTTAAGATTAGATGCTTAAATTATTAAGCAGTTATAAAGTTCTTACTAGAATAAGCAGAAACTTTAAAAAACATTTATACATCTTATTCTTGAATCATTGAATAATTATAATTCAAAATGAATTGAATTGATACGACTCAACAAACATATTTTTTAGTTAATAAACTGGTGAATAATGTTGGCATTGATAAAGTTCACTGTTAATATAATATAGTTAAATATACCACAAGTCTGAGAGAAGAAGTTGGATTCTCCCGCCTGGGCACCAATTGATCAACTCCTCCCGTCAGTCACTGGGTAGAACTAGTAATAAATCCTTTCATTTCACTTTTCTTAAACATGTAGAAAAGACTAACAAAAAAGGGGAGGAGTTTATTGGGGGACAAACACAAGGAACAGGTCAGGCATCCCAGGGTACAGATATCTAGAGCTTTTCCACACCTTTACAGCTACTGCCTGAAGCCTGTAATATAATAGCCGGAGGGGAGAGAGAAGTCTAGCAAAATGAACCCATTTTAAACTGGGTTATGTGTTACAGCAGCGCAGGGGGGCTGTATCTGGGTCTCTGCTTACCTTGAGGATAGAAGAATTCCTTACAAGCCCTATGTGTCAGCCCGGTATTCATTTTATTGACGGAAAATGTCAAACCAGGGCAAACTGGAGAAACGGGTTGCTCCTGAATCTCCGGGTATGTTAGACATGTCACTTTGACACATTCTCCATCTGAGGCTGCAGCCCGGAATGCCTGTGGACAGTTCCCTCTCGCCTGCTCTGAGAGTGAATAAACTCCTCTCCCTCACCATCCCGCTGCATTCTTCACCCAGCAGGGGCCTGCACAGTTTGCACTGTGTTTGGAATGTGTTTCTGGCTGATGTCAGGCGCTTTCTCTCGTTATTTCCTTGTCCACAATAGGTAAATTCCGGGAAAAGTCCCAACATAAGTCACCTCTCCTTGCCCACGTAAAATATCATTATGGAAAGAATGTGAGAAAGCATCCACCCTGAGGATTGTGTTCTCTGTACAGCGTGTTTGAATGAAGCAGAATACAATGGCAATCTGGTCTTTTCTCCTGCTACTTCTGATAATGATAGATAAATTAAAGTTACCTGTTGCTATGTTAAACCTTACACACTGATTATCTCTGGGTATCGAAGGTATAAGATTGTGATATATATAGCCTTTTGATTGCCTTTTACTTCAAGGAAGTCTTTGACTCATTAACTGACGCACAGTGGCACAGTGGTTAGCACTGCTGCCTCACAGTGGTAGGGACCTGGGTTTGATTCCTGGTTTGGGCCACTGTCTGTGTGGAGTCTGCGCGCTCTCCCCGTATCTGCCTGGGTTTCCTCCGGGTGCTCCGGTTTCCTCCCACAGTCCAAAAGACGTGCTGGTTAGGTGCATTGGCCATGCTAAATCCTCCCTCAGTGTACCTGAACAGGTGCCAGAGTGTGGCGACTAGGAGATTTTCACAAAGCTTCATTGCAGTGTTGATGTAAGCCTACTTGTGACACTAATAAATAAACATAAACACTCCTTTAGTTTTGCAGGAGTAAAGAAGGTAAAGTCAATGTGAAACAGAAGACACTGGAAGAATTAATCAGCAGTGTTGCATGTGCTTCTTGGCAGTAAGTATCAATGTAAGAGATTGGTGACAAGACCATCAGCCACAGGTACAGTTATAATATAATTGAATCACAGAATGAATCAGCACAGATGGAGGCCATTCATGCCTCTGCTAGCTCGGGAACCAGCCAATTACCTCCATTCCTCTGCTTCTTCCCTCATTGGAATGATGAAATGACATTCCAGCCACTATATTTATAAAAAGATGTTCTTTGTATTTGAAAAAATCCCAGTAAGGTGGAGGCTTTTAATTGCCATTCTCATTTACGATATCTTTCCTTTCGACAAGTTATCATTGACAAGTTATCATTGGGCAGCATGGTAGCACAATGGTTAGCACCGCTGTGTCACAGCGTCAGGAACATAGGTTAAATTCTGGCCTTGGGTCACTGTCTGTGTGGAGTTTGCACATTCTCCCCATGTCTGCGTGGGTTTCCTTCAGGCACTCACCTGATGAAGGAGCGGTGCTCTGAAAGCTCGTGCTACCAAATAAACCTGTTGGACTTTAACCTGGTGTTGTGAGACTTCTTACTGGGTTTCCTTCGGTACTCCGGTTTCCTCCCGCACTCCAAAGGTGTGTAGATTAAGTTGACTGGCCATGCTAAATTGCCCCTTAGTGTCAGGGAGATTAGCAAAGTAAATATATGGGCTTTCAGGAATAGGGCATGGATGGGATTGTTGTCAGTACAGGCTTGATGGGCCAAATGGCCTCCTTCTGCACTGTAGGGATTCTATGATTCTATGATTGAATCAGCTTCCACCATCCTTTCAGGCAGGCTATTCCAGGTCATAACAACTTGCTACAGAAAATAATTATCATCTTGTCTGTTTCTTCTTTTGCCAATTACCTTAAAAGCCTGTTATCTGTGATTACCAACCTTCCTGCCAGTGGAAACTAGAGAAGGTGCAGAGAAGATTCACCAGGATGTTGCCTGAGCTGGAGTGTTTCAGCTATGAAGGGAGCTTGGTTAGGCTTGGCTTCTTTTCCTTAGAGCAGGGAAGGTTGAGGGGGACTGATTGAGGTGCATAAAATTATGATGAACATAGGTAGGGGAGATAGGAAGGACGTTTCCCCTTAGTACAGTGTTCAGACCAGGGGGCATAGATTTATGGTAGGGACAGGAGATTTAGAGGGGATTCAAAGAAAAACCTTTTCACCCAGAGGGTGGTGGGAATTTGAAACTCACTGCCTGAAAGTGGAGGCAGGAGCCCTCACAACATTTAAGAAGCATTTAGATGAGTACTTGAAAGGCCATAGTATACAAGGCTATGGACCAAGTGCTGGAAAATGGGGTTAGAATGGATAGCCGCTTGATACCGACACAAACACAATGAGCCAAAGGGCCTCCTTTTTTGCTGTATAACTCTGACTCTATGACTATATGAGCATTTCTCCTTATTTTCTCAATCAAAACCCTTCAAGATTATAAACACCTCTATCAAATCTCCCCTTAATCTTCTCTGCTTCAAGAAGAACACCAGCTTAATGTAAGAACATTAACAATAGGAGCAGGAATAGGCCATTAAACCCTTCTAGCCTGCTCCTCTATTCAATAGGATCATGGCTGATCTACCTCAATTCCACATTCTGCTCCATCCGCCTTCATTCCCTTAGCACCAAAAATCTACTCATCACTTGCCTTGAAAATACTGAATGACTGAGCGACCACTGACCTCTGGGGCAGAGAATTTCAAAGATCCGCTGTCCTTTCAATAATTTTCTCCTTATCTCAAGAAACACAAAAAAAAGCAGACAATTAGGAGGAAAATGGCACCTTGGCCTTTGTTGCAAAGGGATTGGAGTACAAGAATAAAGAAGTCTTGCTACAATTGTACCTGGCTTTGATAAGTTGCCCTTGGAGTACTGTGCTGTTTTGTTCTCTATATTTAAGGAAGGATATGCTTACAAAAGAGGCAGTGCAGCAAAGGTTCTCACTAAATTCAATGCTGGGGTAAGAGGATTATCATGGATGGGTGGTTGAGTAAATTGGATCTCTATTCTCTGGAGGTTAGAAGAATGAGAAGTGATTCATTGAAATATACAAGATTCTGAAGGGACGTCTCAGTGCAGACACTGACAAACTGTTTCCCCTGGCTGGGGAATCGGGAACAAGGAGCCAAAGTATCACCATAAGGGGACGATTATTTAGCACTGGGATACGGATAAATCTTTTCACACAAAGCATTGTGAATCTTTGGAATTCTCAGAGGCTTGAAATGTGCCTTCATATTTAAGGCTGGGCTAGACAGATTTTTATTCTCTCAGGGAATTGAGGGATATGGGGAATAAGAGGCAAAATTTCAGATTCAGATTGAGCGAGAGAAAACAGAGTGCCATACTAGAGTTTTAGCATTGGGCAGAGGTAATTATACAGGCCTGAAGAAAGAGTTGGCCCAAGTAGGCTGGGCACAAATAAGTCAGGGTAGGACAGTTGAGGAACAATGGTGGATTTTCAGGGAAATGTTACATACCGAGAGGAAGAGGAATTGTAAAAGGAAGAAAAACATTCCTTGACTAAAAAAGGAAGTCAAAGGGAACATAAAGTCAAAAACTAGGGCATACCAAACTGCAAAAGCTAGTGGTAAGCTGGAGCATTGGAAGAACTTCAAGGTTCAGCAAAAAGCTACTAAAATAAAGTCAAAAAAGCTAAGATGAACTACAAAAGGAAACTAGCAGAAAACATAAACATAGATACCAAAAGTTTCTACAAGTATATAAAGAGGAAGAGAATAGCTAAGTAAATGTTGGCCCTTTAGAGGGTGATGCTGGCGAGGTATTCATGGGAAACACAGAGATGGCGGAGGCATTGAACCAATATTTCCTCTGTCTTCACGGTAGGGAATAATGAAAAATTTCCAAAAACAGCAGTTAATGCAAAGGAATTTGGTACAAGAACCATTACCAGGGAGAAGGTATTGAATAACTAATAGGATTAAAGACAGATAAGCTTCCAAACCTGATGGCCTGCACCCTAGGGTATTAAAGGAGGTGGCAGCAGAGATAGTGGATACATTGGTTGTGATATTTTAAAATTCCTTGGATTCTGGAAAGATCCCAGTGGATTGGAAACACTCTAATGTGACACCCCAGTTCAAAAAGGGAGAGAGGTAAAAAGTAGGAAAGTATACACCGGTTAGCTTGACCTCTGTGGTGGGGAAGTTGATGGAATCAATCATTAAGAGGGAGATGATTGAACATTTGGAAAGACAAAGCTCAACCCACCACTGTCAGCATGGTTTTATGAAGGGTAAGTCATGCTTGACAAAATTGCATGAGTTCTTTGAGGACATAACCAGCAAGGTGGATAATGGGGAACCTGTGGATATGGTATATCTAGACTTACAGAAGACGTTTGACAAGATGTCACGTAAAAGACTGATCCAAAAGGTGAGATTGCAAGGGATTGGGGGTAGAGTACTAAATTAGATTGAGGATTAGCTGACTGACAGAAAGCAGAGGGTCGGGATAAATGGGTTCGTATAAATGACATACTGAGGCTGCAGGCCTCTCATAAGCCCAGGGCCAGTATCATTCTGCTTTTACATCTGCTGGTTTGTCACACACTGCTGCACAGAGATACACAAAAATCATACAATGTATTGCAATAACAGTAGGAGTTGATGTTAAAGGATCTCAAATACAGTTCATTTAAAAAAAAATTCATTTGTGGGACATGGCTGGCCAGCATTTATTGCCCATCCCTAGGTGCCCTTGTTCAGAGGGCAGTTGAGAGTCAACCACATTGCTGTGGTTCTGGAGTCACGTGTAGGCCAGACCAGGTAAGGATGGCAGATCTTCTTCACTAAAGAACATTAGTGAACCAGATGGGTTTTTCTGACAATCGACAATGGTTTCATGGTCTTTCAGAAGCTTGACCAGTCATCACATTCATGGGAATTCAATTAACCACAAGGCATCTGGCTTACGTCATCATGTCTTCAGCAGCTCATCAACCTTAATGATAACTGCATGATTCATGACTGCATTATGAAATTAAGAAACATATATCAGGTAAATTAGTGAGTATTAGCACCATATTGCCTGCACCAGCCATTTTGCCTCTGTGTATATCTGTCAAAGGCCAACAATAATTGGTACTTCCTTCAAGTTGATGGAGGGCCATTTTCAGGCTTTTGCCTTCCACTGCACAACCAGCTTCAGTCAATGTAAAATCCAGGGACGGCACTATCAGTGGCAGGTAAAAGCACCAGTGCCCTCAATGTATATGCCTTGTGATCATTCCAGGCTAACACTGACAGATCACCCAATCTGCCGGTGGCATGTTTCAAACAGAAAGCTCACACGTTGCTCAAGACCAGCATTTACTCCTCCAGTCCCATCAATGAGCAACAGGAGGAAAAACAATGATCAAATGACTTCACCTCCCAACATATAAGGTATTATTGATGGCAGCTACTTGGTTAATCACCCAACATGTTCCTGCTACTCCTCTGCTACAACCGTTGACTTTTCCTCATCTGCATGCTCCACCTCATCTACATAGAAACATAGAAAATAGAAACAGGAGTAGGCCATTTGGCCCGTTGAGCTTGCTCCGCCATTCATTATGACCATGGCTGTTCATCTCATTCAATATCCTGATCTTGCCTTCCGCCTATATCCCTTGGTCCCTTTATCCCCGAGAAGTATATCTAATTTCTTCTTGAAATCACACAATGTTTTGGCCTCAACTACGTTCTGTAGTAGTGAGTTCCACTGATTTACCGTTCTGGGTCAAGAAATTGCTCCTCACCTCAGTTCTAAAAGGTTTACTCCTTATCCTCAAACTATGACCCCTAGTTCTGGATTACCCCACCATCGGGCACGTTTTTTCTGCATCTCCCCTGTCTAACTCTGTTAGAATTTTACAAGTTTCTATGAGATCCCCTCTCACTCCTCTAAACGCCAACGAATATAATCCTAACCAATTTAGGTTCCCGAACTGCATCCTACGGGAATGTGTGTAGCTGTACTGAGACTACAACAACCACTTGTATTCATATAGCACCTTTAACATAATAAAAGATCTCAAGTTGCATTATAAAGCATAATTTCGTACCAAGCCACAGAAGGAGAAATTCGGGCAGATGACTAAGGGTTTAACAAGGCAAGGTTTCAACTTGCGTCTCAAAGGAGGAAATGATCTTATGACAACAATGTTTTGTTCTGCATTATCCTTTGGATCTTATGTGGAAAGAATGAGCATATCCTGCAATAATTGTCCCACATTAAGCAACAGGCGTTTAAAGAAATTGCAAGTCACTATCTGTAAACTTACAAGTTTTGCACCTGATACTGCTCAGCATGTCTGATAGGCTGAAACATGCAAGAAGTACAAATTGGATAAAACCAGATATTTAGAATCATTGAATCCCGACAGTGCAGAAGGAGGCCATTTGGCCCATCAGCCTGTCCCAACAACAATCCCATCCAGGCCCTATCCACATAACCCCACATATTTACCCTGCTAATCCTCATGACACCAAGGGGCAATTTAACATGGCCAATCAACCTAAACCTGCACATCTTTGGATTTAATGCACAAAGCTTTAAGATTTTTTTCAAATTTTGCATTGATAAATGCTTAAAGGTGACATTTTCGATCTGCTTCACTGATTGTGTCTGACTGAATGAAGAGCAGTCAGAATTTTGGACAATTAATATCGCGCCTGATTCCTACCACCTGTGGCTTTGTAAGAAAATACATTTTTCCTGCACAGACCAACTCTGCCTATTTCAGGTAAGCTTCCCATTGAAGCCACAGATTTTATGTAAAAATATGAAAGGTAGGTTGAGGCATCGTTTCTGAATTACCTGCGCTCCTTCAATTCAAGCCTCATGAGTATCCTTGGCTTAAATCGCTCCACAATTGGTGGCCATACCTTCAGCTGCCAGAGTCCTAGAACGGGATTTACAGGTCAAGCCCACCCTGAGAACGGACATTCCCCCCAAGGTCAACGGACCTTTAAATGATCCGTCACATTGATCCCCCCCCCCCCCCCCCCCACCCAGGATGATTCCCATGGCGAGTGTGGCCATCACGTTGGCAAAGTGGTTAGCATTGCTGCCTCACAGCGCCAGGGACCTGGGTTCAATTCTGCCTCAGTTGACTGTGTGGAGTTCACATGTTCTCCCAGTGTCTTCACGGGTTTCCCCCCGGGCACTCCAGTTTCCTCCACTGTCCAAAGATGTGTGGGTTAGGGTTGATTGGCCATGCTAAATTGACCCTTAGTGTCAAAGGGACTAGTAAGGTAAATGTGTGGGGTTAAGGGGATAGGGCCTGGGTGGAATTGTGGTCTCGATGGGCCAAATGGCCTCCTTCTGCACTGTAGGGATTTGATGATTACAGAAAATCTCCCCTCAATTTTTGAAATTTCCTCTGTAAACGTCACTTTTCATCTTTAAGAAGCTCCTTCAACCTACTTATTTGACCAAGCTTTTCACTAACTGACCCAATATTTCTTTCCGTGGCTCAGTGTGAAATGCTGTTTGATAACACACTTAAGAGGTGCCAAAGGTGCTATATAAATACAAATTGTGGTTGTTCATTCTTTGCTCTTACTTTGTACTTTCCTGCAAAGAGAGTTTTGTTCTCGTCCAAAGCACGATGCTTCTCTCGCACTTATTTTGTCTTGATGTGGAGATGCCGGCGTTGGACTGGGGTGGGCACAGTAAAAAGTCTCACAACACCAGGTTAAAGTCCAACAGGTTTATTTGGAATCATGAGCTTTCGGAGCACTGCTCCTTCATCAGGTGAGTCAGGACTCACCTGATGAAGGAGCAGCGCTCCGAAAGCTCATGATTCCAAATAAACCTGTTGGACTTTAACCTGCTGTTGTGTTACTTTATCACCCCGATTCTGTTTGTGAATTAGGGTAGTTGTTCTCCATACCAGTGAATCTAACACCCTGATTTTGCGGCTGCCCAATATAAAATGATTCCCCTTTAAATCATGGCAACATAAGCTTCAAATGGATTTCGAATCTGAGTACACACATGATAAGAGTTATCAATTGTGCTGGAATATTTACATGTCCATGTTCCAATCGATTAAAGAAATATCAAGTTTAAAATATTGTCACAGATTTAACCATTCCGGTTGTTGTTTTAAGTTGCCCGTGTAATTTGATTAAGTTCCCCAGAATAGATCTGGTCAGACATCTTATATATTCTTGCATTACAATCAACCAGCAATTAATTTTGGCAGTTGGCCAAAAAGCTTGGTCTTGGTCCAGGAGGTAGGTTTTAAGAAGAGTTTTAGAAGAGAAAAGAGAGGTAGAGTGGTTGAGAGGTTTAGGGAGGGAATTCTAGCTTAGGCCATGGCGGTTGAAGACATAGTTATCAATGATAGAGTGATTAAAATTGGGGATGCTGAAGAGGCCAGAAATGGAGGGGCACAGATAATTTAGAGGTGTGAGGGACATGAGCAGATTCCAGAGATAGGGAGAAGTGAGGATTTCTAATTGGAAAAGTTATTAATCTCTCTTTTGGTAAAGCCATGTTTAAGAAATATTTAATGAAACACTTCAAGGTCAGAGTGAAGCTATAAAGGGAGAACTGTATGTTTCAGGCTCAAGTAGTAACAAACTTAGGGTTCAAGGTGGCTGGAAAAGGGCTAAAACCTATGGAGGAGAAGGTAAAAGAAATTAAGGAAGCACGGGTCCCCAGAAATGTATCGGAATTGAAATCTCTTTTTGGAATGGTGAATGGGAAATTTATGAGACTGGCTCCTCATTGGCAGTAATCTTGAGATAAGACTGGTACCTCACTGCCAGTGATCCTGAGTAAGTCCTTAATGAAAATTGGAAACCAGAGTAGAGGCTTGGAGTAACAATGGCTGGTATCATGAAGTGTAGCATCGGACATGATAAGGGGTTAGCCTTCCTGATCCTCTGCATTCAGAAAGGGATTTTTTATCAACTTTATTTTTCTTGCTGGTCTCTTAAGGAGCTCCTTTCGGTGCTCCCTCCACTCACATTGTCTGTATCTTTAAGATCTGGTTGGTTGTAGGGATTCGCATTCTAATCAGTATTCTGTAACTTGATTTTGTGTCTCTGTGCTCTGTTTGAGAGCAGATATCCACTCCATCTGATGAAGGAGCGGCGCTCCGAAAACTAATGGTATTTGCTACCAAATAAACCTGTTGGACTTTAAACTGGTGTTCTTAAAACTCTTACTCTTAAGGAGCGACAGCTGGGCCATATGTAGACCTGCTCTTCTCAAATATAACTGCTGTTTGCACCACACCCACCTCAGCTCCAAACCACTAATGCAGACATAGGTGCCAAGCCCCTTATTTGTGCAACCGAAGTGCCTATTTTCTGTGTGGGCCCTGACAGTCTAATTCTGTGACGAGGCTAGGAGAGGGTAAAAATTCTCAGCAGGAAAGAGTTACCTTCTAATGCTGCTGGCAAATTTCTGAAATATCTTAATTTCTTTTCAAATGCAAAAGAGACGATCACCAGAGCTAATCAAACCTTCCCTGAAATTGACATGAGGAAATCAAACCTCTCTTCTTGAAATTAACTTGCCAATGAAGTACAAAGGATAGAACACATTTAATTAAAACTGAAGGTGGGGCACCATTAATTTGTCCCTTAGTGGTTAATATCTTTATTCAGGTGTTGAAACAGGAAAGGGTCTGTTACTTGGAGAAGCGACATACGATATACATCTCAGAAAAATACTGACCCATTTAATCCCTTGTCCTCCCTCGCCTGCCAAACTAAATAAGAGTGAGGTTGACTAATCTCTTTCCTATGGATTTTGCTCCGTTTCTTATTTTTCACCATGTTTACCTCGCAAAACGAATGGAGAGGCAATCAGAATTACATATAAAACTTTTAAACAATAAAAATGTTGAGGGATACCAAAGCAGGAATGAAACGAAACTTATCCAACGATGTGAGTTTACATTCCAAGTTCATGGAGTCTAGAGAAACAGGCAGCATTATCCATTAAGAATGTTTCACCAGTTTTATTTTTGAAGAAACATTAGTGTTGCTGAAATAGAGATGTGCGGTCGAAGCTTTTAGTCTTGCACTCATCAGAACAGATACTCAAGAACACCAAATTTCAAAGGGAAGAACAATTTGTACTACACGAGAAGAGAGTTGGTTAGTTGGTAGATAGATTCGGATTGGTAGAAGTGTTGGAGAAGCCATGGAGAAAGCATTAGGTAAAACACAAGTTTTCTAGATTATGCTTTTACTGTGGGTCAGAAAAAAAGGTGTATGCTGTGAAGTGGACATCGGTTTTATCTGACATTTGACAGTTTCCCAAATATAAAAATATATATGAATATCTGACTAATTTAAACAACACTGTGAACACTAATTAGGTCAACAATACCGAGTCACCAATGCAAAGTCGAATGGGCACTAGTCTATAACTTAAACAGAAATGCATTGCAGAAAGTAACATTGAGAGACCATTGTAGGAGGTTTTCTTCTCTGGTCTCTGCTTCCACTGCTGGTTTAGTTGCGTTGGCATCACAATTCAGATTCGGCCAACATTTTTATGAGTCTTCTCCTTCTTAGCCTTTTCACTCCTTGATTGAGTATAAGCCGTGGACAAATTCCCCCAACCAATCCTGTCTTGGGCCAAACTCTCCAATTGCTGGAATGTTACCTCAGCTCTCATCTTTTCTGCATCCCACCTCCATGTGTTTCTTGCTTTCTCTTTCCTTGCGGGTTCCATGTGAGAGCTTGCCATGTAATGTTGTTCTGCAGCTTCCTCATGTATCGCCTTTTGATTTGGAGGACCATTAGGTCATGTTGTGACTCCTCCCTTAGCCTGATATTATTGATGGTATTTGGCCGTAAGGAACCTTCTGAGGCATCTGTTGGTGAAGGTCTGGATTTTCATCAACATTATTTTGGTGATTCTCCATGTTTCAGAACCATAAAGGAGAACTGATTTTACATTGGAGTTGAAGATCATTAGCTTTGAATGTTGCTGTAGCCTTCCCAATTCTGATTTTTACACCCCGTCTATCCCACCAGTAGTATCATAGAATCACAGATTCCTACAGCAGAGAAGGAGGCCTTTCAGCCCATAGAGTCTGCACTGATTCTATGACAGAGCATCTTACCCAACCCCTATTGCCATAAACCCATGTATTTTCCCCGCTAATCCCCCGAACATACATATCTTGGGACACTAACAGGCAAGTTAGCATGGCCAATCCACCTAACCTGCACATCTTTGAACTGTGGGAGGAGACCAGGGCACGCAGAGTAAATCCACGCAGACACAGGGTGAACATGCAAACTCCAGACAAACAGTCACCAAGGATGCAATTGAACCCGGGTGCCTGGCGCTGTGAGGCAGCAGTGCTAATCACTGTGCCACCGTGACACCCTAAGTACTTACAACATTACCCAGATAAGTAGATGAATAGTACTAGCTGAACCAGGTATGATCTTCCGAAATGGTAGTCCTGATAATGAAAACCTTTGAATAGAAATGATTTAAAGGTGAATCTTGGCCTATTGAGCCAACTCCACCAGGCAATTTCCCTTGCGCAATCCCCAGATCCCATGATGTCATTAATAACAATTGCCAATATTCTAAAGACGTTTCCTTGTCGGCATTCTATAAAGGAAGATTTTTCCCTTGGCCTTTTTCTAATATTTACATAGAAGGTGTAGCAAATTCAATGTTAGCATTCATTTCTGGAGGACAAGAATACAAAAGCAGGGATGTACTGCTGAGGCTGTATAAGGCTCTGGTCAGACCCCATTTGGAATATTGTGAGCAGTTTTGGGCCTCATACCTAAGGAAGGATGTGTTGGCCTTGGAGGGGGTCCAGAGGAGGTTCACAAGAATGATCCCAGGAATGAAGGTTTTGTCATATGGGGAGCAGTTGAGGAGTCTGGGTGACTTCTCAAGAAGGATGAGAGGGGATCTAATTGAAACTTACAGAATACTGAGCGGCCTAGGTAGAGTGAACGTGGAGAGGATGTTTCCACTAGTGGGAGAGACTAGAACTCAAGGGCACAACCTCAGACTGAAGGGATGCTCCTTTAAAACTGAGATGAGGAGAAATTTCTTCAGCCAGAGGGTGATGAATCTGTGAAACTCATTGCCACAGAGGACTCTGGACACCAGGTCATTGAGTGTCTTTGAAACAGAGACAGATAGGTTCTTGATCAATAAGGGGACCAAGGGTTACAGGGAGAACAGGGTTACAGGAGAATTGGGATGAGAATCATGTCAGTCATGATTGAATGGCAGAGCAGGCTAGAAGGATCAAATGGCCTAATTCTGTTCCTATGTCTTATGGTCTTATGGTCTTAGGTCAGATGTGATAACTGAGTGATCACTAATCCCTGGTTCTTCTTTGAGCAAACTTGTGCTCAGGGTGAGCTTGAGGTCCAGTTGGGCATATTCCCTCTTGCAGTGTCTTCAATGAGCTGTTCCATTCCACTATCAACAATCACATCGAAGAGATTTGCAATCTTCCCACCAGTAATTAGATGTCAGTATATATGGTGGAATTTTCCCATCCCGCCCGCCCCCAAAGGGAATTGTAGCAGGTGGGGAGGTGGACCATACAGAAGTCCGTTGACCTTGGGTGGGATTTTCTGGTCTTGGGGCAAGCGCGGCCAGAAAATCCCACCCATAGAGTCTGACTTTAATCCTTTTCAAGGATTTGCTGAGCTCCTCAACTGTATCTTTATCTTCATATTTTGGGATATAGACTTTCTATTGAACTTTGATCTCTGATTGATTCCATAATATTTCAATGCACATATTACTGCTAAGGTCTAAATTACCCCTTCACATCAGAAAACAAGAACACCCTGGGCCTACACAGCTCTGAGGATCAAGACCTGGGATACACTTTAACTCTGGAAAATTGGGTGCTGCTTATATTTACTCATAGGTTGGTTGCATCACAGGAGAAGACCATTTGACTGTGCTCTCTACAAGAGCAGTTTAGCTAGATCCCTGCCCTTTCCCCATAGCTCTGTAATTTTTCTTTCCTCGGGTGTTTAACTAATTCCTTTTTGAAAGACCCAATGAAATCTGCCTGTACAGCATTCCCAGTGTATTCCAGATCCTAACCTCTTGCTAAATAACACAGTAGATTTTCCCTGTCATTATTTATTTGTCCAATCACCTTAAACCCGTGCCCTTTGATTTTCACCCTGCCATCTATCAAAACTACCCAGACCTCTCGTAGTTTTGAACACCTTTGCCAAGTATCCTCCCAACATTCTCTTTTCTTAGATGAATAGCCCAGCTTTTCCCAATCTATCCATTCAACAAAAGTCTCATTTCTGGAACCATTCTCATAAAATTTGTGCCCACTCTAAAGCCTTCACATCCTTCCTAAAGTGTGGGGCTCAGAATAGGACACAGTACTCCAGTGGAGATTGAACCAATGTTTTATTGGATCATTGTAGCTCCCTTGATTTTGTACTCTATACCCCTTCTTATAAAGCCCAGGATCCCATATGCCTCATTAACCATTTTCTCAACCTGCCCTGTCACCTTCAATGGCTTGTGCACTTATTCCCCCAAGTCCTGCACTTCCTTCACCCACTTTAGGTTTGTATCATTTACAATTCTGCTTATTCTTCCTACCAAAATGTACAACTTCACACTTTTCTGCATTAAATTTAATCTGCCATGTGTTGCCCATTCTACCAGCCAGTGTCTGTCCTCTTGAAGTCTGTCATAATCCTCCTCACAGTTCACTATACATACAAGTTATATGTCATCTGCGATTTGTACCCTCTACAGCCAAGTCTAAATCATTAATACATATCAAAAAAGCAGTGGTCCTAGTACTGACCCTGAAGAACTCACTGTATACCTTCTCCCTGTCTGAAAAACAACCATTGCTCCTTGTTTCCTGTCAGTCAGTCAGCTTCATATCCATGCTGCCACTGTCCCTTCTATTCCATGGGCTTCAACTTTGTTGCCAAGCTATATGTGATACTTTTGGAAATCCATATAAGCCACATCAATTGCGTACCTCCAATACAGACATAATATGGAGACCAAAACTCTACACAATACTTTAGGTATGGTCCCACAAATGTCCTGCACAGTTGCAACAAAATTTCCCTATTCTTATATTCCGTTTCCCTTGCAATAAAGGTTTGCATTCGACTTGCCTTCCTAGTTCCTTGCTGTACGGTACCTGCAGAATAAATATTTTGTGATTTAAGTACGAGGTACCTAGATTCCTCTGTATTGCAGCAATCTGCAGTCTCTCTCCATTTAAACAATATTCTGATTTTATATTCTTCCTTCCAAAGTGAGTAACCTCACAGTTTCCCTCATTACCCACATCGATCAGTTTCCGGGGACTTACCATTGACCAGACAGTGAACAGGGCTAGCTATATAAATGTTGTGGCTAGAAGAGAAGGTCAGAGTGTGAGAATTCTATGGGCAGTAACTCACCTCCTGACTCCCCAAAGCCTGTCTACCATCTCCAAGCAATAATTCAGGAGAGTGCTGAAATGTCCTGCATTTGCCGAGATGAGTGCAACTCCAACAATGGTCATAAAGCTTGACACCATCCAAGACAAAGCAGCTCCCTTGATTAGCAGCCCACCCACAACTTTATGCATCCGCTCCCTTTACCACTGACCCACAGTGATAGCAGTGTGAGTGTGTGCCATCTACAAGAGGCACTGCAGGAACTCACAAATGCTTCTTCAATAGTGCCTTCCAAACCCGCAACCTCTAACATCTAGAAGGACAAGGGCAGCAGATGCATGAAAACCCCACCACCTGCAAGTTCCCCTCCAAACCACACACCGTCCTGATTGGAAATACATTGCCTTTCCTTCACTGTCACTGGGTCAAAATCCTGGAACTCCCACCCTAACAGCACTGTGGGTGTGCCTACACCATATGGACTGCAGCGGTTTAAGGGGTAGCTTAAAATAAAATAAAAGCTGGTCTGGCCAGCAACAGAGCACACCCCATGTAAGATTTTCAAAAATCTGTCAAGTTTTGCCCACTCATTAACCTATCTCTAAGTCTTGCTTCAACCTCACAACTTGCTTTCCTAGTGATATTTTTATTGTCAGCAAATTTGGCTGCGATGCAAATTGCAGTCCCTTTATCCAAGTCATTAACACAGATTGTAAATCGTTGAGGCTCTTGCACTGATCGCTCTAACATACACCCACCCTCCCTCACACCCTTCTCTTATATTCAATGCCCCGGTCAATAAATCTTGCATGTCTCCTTAGCCACCTTATCTACTTGTCCTGATACCTTCAGGGATCTGTGGACATTGATTCCAAAGTCCTTCTGTTCCTCTAAACCTCTCAGCATCCTATCTTGATTGTCTATTCCCTGGCCTTTTTACTCCTCTGCATAACCTCACATTCCTCCAGATTAAATTCTACTTGCCTTTTTTCTGCCCATCTGACCAAGCCATTGATGTCTTCCTGCAGTCATGCCTCTGCCTTACATTCTAAACCATTTATACATATCATTGAAAGCAAGGGATCGATAATGAGCCCTGTAGAACCCCAACGGAAGCAACCCAATGGGTGGCACAGTGGCACAGTGGTTAGCACTGCTGCCTCACAGCGCCAGAGACAAGGGTTCAATTCCGGCCTCGGGTGACTGTACGGAGTCTGCATGTTCTCCCCGTTCTGCATGGGTTTCCTCCGGGTGCTCTGGTTTCCTCCCACAGTCCAAAGATATGCAGGTTAGGTTGACTGGCCATTCTAAATTGCCCTTAGTGTCCCAAGATGTGTCGTTTAGGGGGATTAGCAGGGTAAATTCGTTGGGTTATGGGGATAGGGGCTGGGTGGGATTGTTGTCGGTGCAGGCTCGATGGGCCGAATGGTCTCCTCCTGCATTGTAGGGATTCTATGGATTCTATGAACCTACTAGTCACAAAACACCCATCAGTCATTACCTTTTGCTTCCTGCCACTGAGCTAATTTTGGATACAATACGTCGCTATTTTTAAAATTCATTCTTTGGATATGGACATCGCTGGCTGACCAGCATTTATTGCCTATTCCTAGTTGCCCTTGAGAAGGTGGTGGTGACTCGCTGCAGTCCACATGCTGTGTGTTGACACCCAATGCTGTTAGGGAGGGAATTCCTGAATTTTGACTCCGGGGACTGCAAAGGAACGGCGATATATTTCCAAGTCAGGATTGTGAGTGGTTTGGAGGGGAACTTGTTTACACTTGGATACCATGGATTTTTTCTTTTCTGCCCACTATGCCATGTGGGACCATGTCAAAAGTTTTATAAAGTCCACATCGAATACATCACACGTGCTAGCCTCATTGACCCTTCTTGTTAAACCTTCTCAAAAGGTTAGTCATGCTAGTCAGGCACGACCTTTCCTTCCCTTCCCTTAACAAAGGCAAAACAAAGAGGCATCGAACCTGCTTAAGGAACTTGTTCAGGTGGAAACTTAAGAGGTGAAAGGAACTGGGACTGTGCTGATATTGGAAGCTTTGTAAACATCTGCTTTTGTGCCAATCAAACAGAAACAATCCTGTTGCTACTGTGCTCCACCCTTAGAAATGGGCACACAAACTCTCATGTTGTTCAGACAAAGACAGAATGGCACACCTTATTGCTATTAACCAGTTGGTTGGGAGTGTTTGGGAGGATCTTGATATTTGTTTTGAGTTCTGTCGAGGCTCGCCTAAAGAAATTCTCTTGTATAATTGGCCTGAATCTGTCGTTGAAAATGAACCCTTCAAATAAATGGAATAAATTACATGTAAATTGCTTTAAGTTACATGGTGTTGAATTTCAAAGCCCTGCTCTTGGGAAACCAGGGCACTAACAGATTGAAAATGGAATATAGTTATCACTCTATTTCTAATGGCCCCAGCCATTCTTCCACACCAATTGCTACCTAGCTGTTACATAGAATCATAGAATCCTACAGTGCAGAAGCAGGCCATTCAGCCCATTGTCTGGTGCACTGACTCTCCAGCAGAGCATTCCACCCAGAATCTATTCCCTTAACTCTACATATTTACCTCACTAATCCCTCATTAACCTACACATCTTGGGACACTAGGAGCGATTTAGTATGGCAAATCAACCTAACCCACACATCTTTGGGGTGTGGGAGGAAACCGGAGCATCCGGAGGAAACCCACACAGACATGGGGAGAATGTGCAAACTCCACACAGTCAGTCAGCCAAGGCTGGAATTGAACCCGGGTCCTTGGCACTGTGAGGTAGCATGGCTAACCACTGTGCCACTGTGCCAACACCCAAATTGCAAAATGCAAATTGATTTACTATGTAAAAGAAAGAACCCTAATTCAATTGGAGGTATAATTTGGTGGTTGGTACACTCCATAATGCTCTGATCATTGATATGGGACACTGAGTGGTCCAACTGAGCACTGGATGGTACATTGGGAAAATGTAAAGCTTGTTTTTATTTAGTAGCCTTATGGATCCAGCAGGAACCAGAATTCCTGCTATTCCTGACTTCCCTCACTGAAGCTGAAAAGCTGACATCACCTGGAAGCCATTGAGCAGCACCCAAACCAGTGGCCCGGAATCAACGCTAATGCCTTCACTTCACAGCTGCTCTTAACTCAAGGATAGAGCAGGGAAGGATACATGGACAGTAGCTTCTCAAGACTGCCTCAGAGCAGACAGCGTTCTCAAGGACTAACTAATGTGTGAGATGATGCGGACAGCACCCTAACCATGACCAAGTTAGGCAGGAGACAACATGATTTTCCCAGAATTTCTGAAGAAACATCAAGTCACAGGGAAGAAAGTGTCTGGCAAGACATCCACAGCACACACACACACCATTCCAAACATCTGGCTCCAACCCAAGATAATGGCCATTTCCAAAGCATGGAAGGCACTCAACGATCTGCACAGTTACTGTCCCAACCCCCTGCAATTAAACAATGTCCTAGAATGCTGACCGCTGAGAAGACCAAGTGCCACCCTGGAACTGGCAATGTTCCCCCATGCCATCCTCCCAATCAGCTCAGCTCCTGCACAAGTCTAACAGTTCTGAGCAGCTCCTGACACTGACCTCACAACCACCAAATGATACCTCCAAATTGACTTAGGGTTTTCTCGTTTAACATAGTAACTCAATTTGTATATTACAATTTGGGTGTTGGCAAAGTGGCACATGATTAGCATTGCTGCCTCACAGCGCCAGGGACCCGGGTTCAATTCCAGTTTCCAGCAAGCTCTGAAGACAGGAACCACCTTTGTTGGCTAACGCTGTGCCTATAATACAGTGCAGAGCGCAGACAATGCTGCTGAAATGCTCTGTAATCATCTGCAGTGTGTGAAAACCTGACAACTAATCAGCTCCAGGATCAGCAGCCAGCAGTTTTGTGAGATCAAATCAGCCACCCACACATAACCAGCAATGGGCTCCCAAAGGGATCCGTTCTCACACCACTCCCTTCAATACATACAGTGACCTCCCTCCCACAGAAATATATATGTTGACAACTTGGCTCTGGCTTGCCACTTTAAAGAACTTCAGCAATAATAATGTGCATTTATGCAGCCCATTAAATCGGTGGCACAGTGGTTAGCACAGGGACCTGGGTTCCACTCCGGCCTCGGGTCACTGTCTGTGTGGAGTTTGCACATTCTCCCTGTGATAGCGTGGGTTTCCTCCGGGTGCTCCAGTTTACTCCCTCCATCCAAAGCTGTGTGGGTTAGGTTGATTGGCCATGCTAAATTGCCCCTTAGTGTCGGGGGATTAGGAGGGTAAATATATGGGATGACAGGGACAGGGCCTGGGTGGGATTGTTTTTGGTGCAGTCTCGATGGGCCGAATGGGTTCCTTCTGCACTGTAGATTCTATGATTCTATAAATGACCCGTGTGTAATTGGACTAAAACTGACATCAACCCCAAAAAATGAGACATTTGACCAGGTGATGGAAAACTTTGTCAAAAGAGGTAAACTTTAAGGCTCAGCCTTTAAACAGAGGGAGGTGGAGAAGTTTAGGGAGGGAGTTCCACAGCTTAGGGCCCAGGCAGTGAAGGTACGGCTATATATGAACATGAGAAGAAGGTGGGGACCACACTGAATTGGAGGTGTTCATCATTCCCAGGAGACTTGAGGAATGACAGAGGTTACAGAGATAAAGCTTCAGATAAAGCTCGGCACAACATCGTGGGCCGAAGGGCCTGTTCTGTGCTGTACTGTTCTATGTTCTATGTTCTATAATAGATGAGGTTATGGAGCAATTTCAACAGGAAGATGGAAATTTTAAGATCCAGGTGTTCATGGGGAGGGAGCCAATGTCGTTCGGCGAGCACAGGGATGACAGATCAATGTGAATTGGTGTAAGTTAGAATATTGGTAGCAAGGCTTTGAATGAGCTCAATCTTATAGTGGAAGATTTGGGAGAATATTGGAGGAATCTGTTTCTAAATTGGGAAGATTGATTATGTAACTGGGCATACTCTCAACTGGAAAAGAGGGCCAGAATAGCTGTGGTTAGCATTTGAAAGGTACTAAATAATGTAAATTATGACAAGTCATTTTGCTTTGACCGTGTCAGTAGAACAGGTTGAGGTGGCCTGCGTTTAAACAGAAGTAAATAAAGATTTCACCTCCAACAGTGAAATATTCACTCAGTATTTCACTGGCATAGCAGCCTTATCTTTTGGGTTCAAGTCCTCAAGTGGGATTTGAACCCTCTTGATTGAGAAAAGAGTATTACCAACTGAGCCAAGCTGCCAGATGTTTTGAAAGAAGTGAGTTCAAAATTGGAAAATCTCAGCAGGTCTGGCAGCATCTGTGGAGAGAGAATAGATGTGGAGATGCCGGCGTTGGACTGGGGTAAACACAGTAAGAGTTTTAACAACACCAGGTTAAAGTCCAACAGGTTTATTTGGTAGCAAATGCCATTAGCTTTCGGAGCGCTGCTCCTTTGTCAGATGGAGTGGAAATGTGGTCTCAAACAGGGCACAGAGACACAAAAATCAAGTTACAGAATACTGATTAGAATGCGAATCCCTAAAACCAGCCAGATCTTAAAGATACAGGCAATGTGGGTGGAGGGAGCATTAAGCACAGGTTAAAGAGATGTGTATTGTCTCCAGACAGGACAGCCTGCAAGTCCAGGAGGCAAGCTGTGGGGGTTACTGATAATGTGACATGAATCCAACATCCCGGTTTAGGCCGTCCTCATGTGTGCGGAACTTGGCTATCAGTTTCTGCTCAGCGACTCTGTGCTGTCGTGTGTCGTGAAGGCCGCCTTGGAGAACGCTTACCTGAAGATCAGAGGCTGAATGCCCGTGACTGCTGAAGTGCTCCTCCACAGGAAAAGAACAGTCTTGCCTGGTGATTGTCGAGCGGTGTTCATTCATCCGTTGTCGTAATGTCTGCATGGTTTCCCCAATGTACCATGCCTCGGGACATCCTTTCCTGCAGCGTATCAGGTAGACAACGTTGGCCGAGTTGCAAGAGTAGGTACCGTGTACCTGGTAGATGGTGTTCTCACGTGAGATGATGGCATCCGTGTCGATGATCTGGCACGTCTTGCAGAGGTTGCTGTGGCAGGGTTGTGTGGTGTCGTGGTCACTGTTCTCCTGAAAGCTGGGTAGTTTGCTGCGGACAATGGTCTGTTTGAGGTTGCGCGGTTGTTTGAAGGCAAGAAATGGGGGTGTGGGGATGGCCTTGGCATGATGTTCGTCTTCATCAATGACATGTTGAAGGCTCCGGAGGAGATGCCGTAGCTTCTCCGCTCCGGGGAAGTACTGGACGACGAAGGGTAGAATAGAACCATCGTTTCAAGTCTGGATGACCCTTCATCAGAGCCTAGGGTCCATCATTATGAAGTGCTTTGAGAGGCTAGTCATGACACAAATCGATTCCAGCCTTCCAGACTGCCTGGATCCATTACATTTTGCCGCAACAGGTCCACAGTAGACGCCATCTCCCTGGCCCTGCATTCAACCCTGGAACACCTGGATAACAAAAGCACTTATGTCAGACTCCTATTTATTGATTACAGCTCAGCCTTCAACACCATTATTCCTACGAAACTCATCTCCAAACTCAGTAGCCTGGGCCTCGGCTCCTCCCTCTGCGACTGGATCCTGAACTTCCTAACCCACAGGCCACAATCAGTAAGGATAGGCAACAACACCTCCTCCACGACCATCCTCAACACCAGTGCCCCACAAGGCTGTGTTCCCGGCCCCCTACTATACTCCTTATACACCTATTACTGTGTGGCCAAATTCCCCTCCAACTTGATTTTCAAGTTTGCTGACAACACCACCATAGTGGGTCGGATCTCAAACAATGCGAGACAGAGGACAGGAATGAGATAGAGAATCTGGTGAACTGGTGCAGCAACAATAATCTCCCTCAATGTCAACAAAATGAAGGAGATTGTCATCAACTTCAGGAAGCGTAGTAGAGGACATGCCCCTGTCTACATCAATGGGGATACAGTAGAAAGGGTCGAGAGCTTCAAGTTTTTAGGTGTCCAGATCACCAACAACCTCTCCTGCCCACCCCCCCCCCCCCCGCATGCCGACACTATAGTTAAGAAAGCCTACCAACGCCTCTACTTTCTCAGAAGACTAAGGAAATTTGGCATGTCAGCCACAACTCTCACCAGCTTTTACAGATACACCATAGAAAAAATTATTTCTGGTTATATCACAGCTTGGTATGGCTCCTGCTCTGCCCAAGTCCGCAACAAAATACAAAAGGTCGTGAATGTAGCCCAGTCCATCACGCAAACCAGCCTCCATCCATTGACTCTGTCTACACTTCCCGCTGCCTCGACAAAGCAGCCAGCATAATTAAGGACCCCACGCACCCCGGACATTCTCTCTTCCACCTTCTTCCATCGGGAAAAAGATACAAAAGTTTGAGGTCAGGTACCAACCAACTCAAGAACAGCTTCTTCCCTGCTGCCATCAGACTTTTGAATGGACCTACCTTGCATTAAGTTGATCTTTCTCTACACCCTAGTTATGACTGTAAAACTACATTCTGCACTCTCTCGTTTCTTTCTCTATGAACGGTATGCTTTGTCTGTATAGCACGTAAGAAACAATACTTTTCGCTGTATGTTAATACATGTGACAATAATAAATCAAATCAAATCAAAATGAAGGGTCATCCAAACTTTGGTTTTATTCTCTCTCTCCAGATGCTGTCAGACCTGCTGAGTTTTTCCAGCATTTTCTGTTTTTGTTTCAGATTCCAGCATCCGCAATATTTTGCTTTTAAATTCAAACTGATCTGCAGTAACACTGGGCAGAATTTCCCTGGCCCTGGGTTGGTGGAGGTGGCAGAGAAGGCTGGGGGGGGGGGGAGAATGGGGGGCATATCAGGGAGTTGCATTGTTATGGCTTCCTGATGCTTTCCTGACAGCAAGGAAATTTCCAAGGAGTGGTAAAATTGCATATTTAAGGCCCAACTGGGACTCGTTGCATTTTGTCAGCATTGGAACTACCCTCTTCTGCCTGTGGAGGCCGCCAACTTAGAGTTCAGTCTTCACATCGCAGGCTGAGGCACTATTGGAACCGGAGACTCCTTGCTGCCAAAAGGGAGCAACATACGTACCGGGTGTCAATCACAGCTGGGACAGATGCAGCAGAGGATTTGCCCCTCCATGATGAGTGACTTTTTTTTATTCATGGAGGAACCCCCCTCAGTCAGTTGTATCAATCACTACAATGTCGAGGGCAACTGGGGATGGGCAATAAATGCTGCCCAGCCAGCAATGCCACACAAATGAATAGAACAAAGAAAAGGAGGAAGAGCATCCAACAGAGGGGGCAGAGAAGCATTCTGGGAGAAGTGGGCTCAGTCAGAGGGATCTGGACATGAATGTTCACAGTTCCCTAAAAGTGGCTACACAGGTGGCCAAGGTGCTTATGGCATGCTTGCCTTCGTTGGCCGGGGCACAGAATACAAGAGTTGACAAATCATGTTGCAGCCATATAAAATCGTGGTTAGGCTGCATTTTGAGTATTGCATGTAGTTCTGATCGCCACACTACCAGAAGGACATGGAAGCTTTGGAGAGAATGCAAAGAACGTTCACCAAGATGTTGCCTGGTCTTGAGGGTGTTGGCTATGAGGAGAAGTTAAATAAACTAGGATTGTTTTCACTGGAAAGACAGATGCTGAAAGGAGACCTGATAGAGGTCTACAAAATTATAAGAGGCATAGACCAAGTGGATAGTCAGGACATTTTCCCAGGGTAGAAGTGTCAATTCCAAGGGAGCACAAGTTCAAGGCAAGAGGAGGAAAGTTTAAGGGAGATGTGCGGGGGAAGTTTTTCACGTAGAGAGTGGTGGGTGCCTGGAACACGTTGCAAGAGGAGGTGGTGGAAGCAGGGACATTAGCAACATGTAAGAGGCATCTGGATGGATACATGAATAGGCAGGGAATAGATGTTCAAGGACCGAGTAAGGGCAGAAGGTTTTTTTTAGTTTAGTTCGGGCATTATGATTGGCATGGGCTTGGAGGCCAAAGGGAATGTTCCTGTGCTAAACCTTTCTTTGTTCTTTGTTCTACTAACCTGGTGTCTCTGTAGATATACCAGCCGATGTGTGCTGTATGCCAGTGGTCATAGGATTACCAACCTGGCATTGCTCTGTAGATATACCAGCCATGTGCCAGTGCTGTAGTACTACCAACCTCGCGTCGCTCTATAGATGTACCAGCTGATGTGTGCCGTGTGCCAGTGCTGTAATCTCACCAGCCTGACCCTGTTCTTTTGCTCATCTTCTTGAGGGCGTGGATTGGTACTTGGGACTACGATGTTGTGGCCATTACGGAGACGTGGGTAGAACAAGGATAGGAACGGTTGTTGGACGTTCCAGGGTATAGATGTTTCAGTAAGTGTAGGGAAGCTGGTAAAAGAGGTGGAGGAGTAGCATTGTTAATCAAGGATATTTTAACGGCTGCGGAAAGGCACTTCAAGGGGGATCTGCACACTGAGGTAATATGGGCTGAAGTTAGAAATAGGAAAGGAGCGGTCACGTTGTTAGGAGTTTATTATAGGCCCCCAAATAGTAATAGAGATGTGGAGGAAGAAATTGCTAAGCAGATTATGGATATGTGTGGGAGTCACAGGGTAGTTGTCATGGGGGATTTTAACTTTCCAAATATTGATTGGAACCTTTGTAGGTCAAATAGTTCGGATGGGGCAGTTTTTGTGCAGTGTGTGCAGGAGGGTTTCCTGACACAATATGTGGATAGGCCGACAAGAGGTGAAGCCACATTGGATTTGGTACTGGGAAATGAACCGGGCCAAGTGTTAGATTTGGTTGTGGGAGAGCACTTTGGAGATAGTGACCACAATTTGGTGTCTTTTGTTATTGCAATGGAGAGGGATAGGGCTGTACGGCAGGGCAAGGTGTACAACTGGGGGAGAGGTAATTATGATGCGATTAGGCAAGAATTAGGGGGCATAAGATGGGAACAGAAACTGTCAGGGAAAGGCACTAATGAAAAGTGGAACTTTTTCAAGGAACAAATACTGGGTGTCCTTGATAGGTATGTCCCTGTCAGGCAGGGAGGAAATGGCCGAGTGAGGGAGCCATGGTTCACGAAAGAGGTGGAATGTCTTGTGAAAAGGAAGAGGGAAGCTTATGTAGGGATGAGGAAACAAGGTTCAGATGGCTTGATTGAGGGTTACAAGTTAGCAAGGAATGAGCTGAAAAAGGGGCTTAGGAGAGCTAGGAGGGGACATGAGAAGTCCTTGGCGGGTCGGATCAAGGAAAACCCCAAGGCTTTTTACTCTTATGTGAGGAATAAAAGAATGACCAAGGTGAGGTTAGGGCCAGTCAAGGACAGTAGTGGGAACTTGTGTATGGAGTCAGTAGAGATAGGCGAGGTGATGAATGAATACTTTTCTTCAGTGTTCACCAAGGAGAGGGGCCATGTTTTTGAGGAAGAGAAGGTGTTACAGGCTAATAGGCTGGAGGAAATAGATGTTCGGAGGGAGGATGTACTGGCAGTTTTGAATAAACTGAAAGTCAATAAGTCCCCTGGGCCTGATGAAATATATCCTAGGATTCTTTGGGAGGCAAGGGATGAGATTGCAGAGCCTTTGGCTTTGATCTTTGGGTCCTCACTGTCCACGGGGATGGTGCCAGAGGACTGGAGAGTGGCGAATGTTGTTCCTCTGTTTAAGAAAGGGAATAGAAATGACCCTGGTAATTATAGACCGGTTAGTCTTACTTCGGTGGTTGGTAAATTGATGGAAAAGGTCCTTAGGGATGGGATTTACTACCATTTAGAAAGATGCGGATTAATCTGAGATAGTCAGCACGGATTCGTGAAGGGCAAGTCATGCCTCACAAATTTCATTGAATTTTTTGAGGAGGTAACTAAATGTGTTGATGAAGGCAGGGCAGTTGATGTCATATACATGGATTTTAGTAAGGCGTTTGATAAGGTCCCCCATGGTCGGCTTATGATGAAAGTAAGGGGGTGTGGGATAGAGGGAAAGTTGGCCGATTGGATAGGTAACTGGCCATCTGATCGAAGACAGAGGGTGGTGGTGGATGGAAAATTTTCGGACTGGAGGCAGGTTGCTAGCGGAGTGCCACAGGGATCAGTGCTTGGTCCTCTGCTCTTTGTGATTTTTATTAATGACTTAGAGGAGGGGGCTGAAGGGTGGATCAGTAAATTTGCTGATGACACCAAGATTGGTGGAGTAGTGGATGAGGTGGAGGGCTGTTGTAGGCTGCAAAGAGACATAGATAGGATGCAAAGCTGGGCTGAAAAATGGCAAATGGAGTTTAACCCTGATAAATGTGAGGTGATTCATTTTGGTAGGACTAATTTAAATGTGGATTACAGGGTCAAAGGTAGGGTTCTGAAAACTGTGGAGGGACAGAGAGATCTTGGGGTCCATATCCACAGATCTCTAAAGGTTGCCACTCAAGTGGATAGAGCTGTGAAGAAGGCCTATAGTGTGTTAGCTTTTATTAACAGGGGGTTGGAGTTTAAGAGCCGTGGGGTTATGCTGCAACTGTACAGGACCTTGGTGAGACCACATTTGGAATATTGTGTGCAATTCTGGTCACCTCACTATAAGAAGGATGTGGAAGCGCTGGAAAGAGTGCAGAGGAGATTTACCAGGATGCTGCCTGGTTTGGAGGGTAGGTCTTATGAGGAAAGGTTGAGGGAGCTAGGGCTGTTCTCTCTGGAGCGGAGGAGGCTGAGGGGAGACTTAATAGAGGTTTAGAAAATGATGAAGGGGATAGATAGAGTGAACGTTCAAAGACTATTTCCTCGGGTGGATGGAGCTATTACAAGGGGGCATAACTATAGGGTTCATGGTGGGAGATATAGGAAGGATATCAGAGGTAGGTTCTTTACGCAGAGAGTGGTTGGGGTGTGGAATGGACTGCCTGCAGTGATAGTGGAGTCAGACACTTTAGGAACATTTAAGCGGTTATTGGATAGGCATATGGAGCACACCAGGATGATAGGGAGTGGGATAGCTTGATCTTGGTTTCAGATAAAGCTCGGCACAACATCGTGGGCCGAAGGGCCTGTTCTGTGCTGTACTGTTCTATGTTCTATGATATCTTATTCGTGTCTTCCACCGTGAAGACCGACACAAAGTATTTATTTAATGCCTCTGCAATTTCCTGTTTTCCCATTATTATTTCCCCAGTCTCATTCTCCAAAGGGCCTATGTTCACTTTGACCTCTCTCTTCCTTTTTATAAATTTAAAATGATCTTGCTGTGTGTTTTTATATGCTAATTTACCCTCATAATTCAACTTCTCCCTCTTTATTTTTTTGGTAATCTTTTGTTGGTTTTTAAAACTTCCCCAATCTCTGGCTTCCAATTAATTTTTGCCATTTTATGGGCAAGATTCTCAGTGTTTTTCTTGGTGGAGGGAAGCGACACACCATTTGCTAGCAATGGGATCCTCTAGTCCCGTCGCTGTCAATGGGAATTCCTATTTAAGTCACCCCATGCTGCTGGGAAACACATGACAGTTGACCAAAGAATCCTGCCAGTGTGAATGGTCAGAGAGTTCCAGCCTATAGGTTTCTCTTTTATTTAAATATAACCCTTAACTCCTTGGTTAAAAATAGTTGATTCATCTCATTCCTAGAATCTTTCTTCCTCACTGGGATGTATCTTTGTTGTGAGTCATGAGCTATTTTTATGAACATCTGCAATTGCTGATCCACCATCTTTGCTGCTAAACTCCTTTCCCAGTCCACTCCAGCCAACTGGATTTGGAGCATTTGGAATATTGCGAGCGATTTTGGGCCCCATGTCTAAGGAAGGATGTGCTGGCCTTGCAGAGGATCCAGGAGAGGCTCACGAGAATGATCCTGGGAATCAAAAGCTTGACATATGAAGAGCGTCTCAGGACTCTGGGTCTGTCCTCGATGGAGTTTAGAAGCATGACGTGGGATCTCATTGGAACTTACAGAATAATGAAAGGTCTGGATAGACTGAACGTGGGGAAGAGGTTTCCATTAGTCGGAGAGACTAGGATCCGAGAGCACAACGACCCTTTAGAACTGAGATGAGAAGGAAAATTTTTCAGCCAGAGGGTGGTGAATCTATGGAATTCATTGCCAAAGAAGGCTGTGGAGGCCAGTTCATTGAATGTATTTAAGACAGAGGTTCTTGATTGGTAAGAGAATCAAAGGTTACGGGGAAAAAGCGGGAGAATAGAGTTGAGAAACCTATCAGCCATGATTGAATTGTGGAGCAGACTCTATGGGCCGAATGGCCTAATTCTGCTCCTATATCTTATGGTTTTATGTTGTAACTCTGCCCTCATTCCTTTGTAATTATCCTTTTTAAGTGTAACTCAGTTGTTTCTCATCCTCAAACTGAATATTAAATTCTACCATGTCACCATCACTGTTTCTTAGGGGATCTTTTACCCTGAGATTGTCTATTGAACCTGCCTCATTATACATTACCATTTCCAAAATAGCCTGATTCCTCATTGGATACACGACATATTGTTCTAGGAAACTGTCCTTAATACACACTACGAATTCTTTCTCTTGGCTACCTCTGCCAATTTGATTTTCCCAATTCAGATGAAGATTAAAGTCACCCATGATTAATGTACTGCCTTTTTTACATGCCCTCATTATCTCCCGACTTACTTTCTGTCCTACAGTATAGCTACTGTTAGGGGGCCTATAGCCTATTCTCACCAGTGTCATCTTCCCCATGTCATTTCTTACCTCCACTCATATGGATTCTACATCTTCTGATCCAAGATCATTTCTTGCTTTCATACTTATTCCATCCCGTACTGTCCATGCTTTCCTTCCTGCCCTTACAAAAAGTCACATACCCCTGAATATTTAGTTTCCAGTTTTCATCTCCTTGTAACCATGCCTCTGTAATGGCTAGAAGATCACACCCATTACTCTCAATTTGTGCCGTTAATGCATCTACTTTTGCTGACTACTATGTGCATTTAATTAACGAAACATTAATTTTTCCTTGTTGCCATTCTTTCTATTTTTGACCCTATTTGCTGTTTTTTTAAATGCTTGTACAGTCTGTCCCTTCCTGTCACACACTGGGTATCATTAACTAATAGCTGTTTTCCAATACTGCCACATGCTTTTTCTTTGCAAGCCCACATATCCCCTCTCTAGAACCTTCCCTCTCTTCATTTAGTTTAAAGCCCACTTTACTTACCCAGTTATGCAGTTTGCGAGAACACTGGCCTCAGCACAGTTCAGATGGAGACCATCTCAACATACAGCCTCCACTTTCCCCAGTGTCAGTGTCCCACAAACTGAAACTCACTTCTCCGACACCACCCTTTGGTTCTTTTATTCATCTCTCTAATTTTATGTAGCTGATGCCAATTTGCACACAGCTCAAGTAATAATCCAGAGACTATAACCATGGAGGTTCTGTTGTTTAATTTAGTGCTTAGCTCCTCAATCTCTCTATGCAGGACCTCTTTTGTCATTCTACCTATGTTGTTGGTACCTACATGGACCACAGCAACAGGGTCCTCCCAGCCTGGAGCAGATATCCCAAACCCTGGCACCGGGCAGGCAACACAGCCGCCTGGACTCTTGCTCCTTGCTACAGAGAACAGTGTCAATGCCCTTCACTATACTGTTCCCTACTATCAGTGCATTATTATGTGCTCCCCCCACTTGAATGGCTTCCTGTACCACGGTGCCATGGTCAGTCAGTTCATCCACCCTGCAGTCCTGACTCTCTTCCAAAGAAGCTGAGAGAACCTTAAACCTGTTGGAAAATTGCAGAGGCTAACACTCTTGCCCTTGGGTGCTCTTACCAGCCTTGGCTGCAGTCACACCCTCCTTTCCAAACCAGAGGATTCTAACTTAAGGGGTGTGACGGCCTCCTGATACAAAGCTCCCGGGTGACTCTCTCCCTCCCTGATGTGTTTCAGTGTCTGCAGCTCAGCCTCCAGCCCAATGGCTCTGAGCCGAAGCTCCTCAAGCTGCAGACACTTACTGCAGATGTGTTTGCCCTGGCTAACACTGGTATCCATGAGCTCCCATATGCTGCAGCCCCAAGACTGGAAATTCCCCACCGAGCTCAACATGCCTTTGATTGGGTCTGCCGAATGTTCTGCCTTGCCTGCTACAATTCCTGCGGCGGGCGAGACGGGAAAATTTTGGCCCATCTGTCCTGCTATACTGATTGAAACATAGAAACATAGAAGATAGGCGCAGGAGGAGGCCATTTGGCCCTTCAAGTTGCTCTGCCATTCATTACTATCATGGCTGATCATCCAACTCAACAGCCTAATCCTGCTTTTTCCCCATAACCTTTGATCCCATTCACCCCAAGTGCTATATCCAACCGCCTCTTGAATGCATTCAATGTTTTGGCATCAACTACTTCCTGTGGTAATGATCCCACAGGCTCACCACTCTTTGGGTGAAAGAAATGTCTCCTCACCTCCGTCCTAAATGGTCTACCCTGAATCCTCAGACTGTGACTCCTGGTTTTGGGCTTCCCCATCATCAGGAATATCCTCCCTGCATCTACCCTGTCTAGTCCTGTTAGAATTTTATAAGTCTCTATGAGATCCCCTCTTATTCGTCTGGAATCCAACGAAAACAATCCTAACCTAGTCGATCTCTCCTCATACATCAGTCCCGTCATCCCAGGAATCAGCCTGGTAAACCTTCGCTGCAGTCCCTCAAGAGCAAGAACATCCTTCCTCAGAAAAGGAGACCAAAACTGCACACAATACTCTAGGTGTGGCCTCACCAAGTCCCTTTGATCTTTAAGTAATTACTTAATTATTTTATCCAATTACATGATTTCATTTAGATATTTATTCATTGGATCAAAAACTGCAGGACAACTTTAAACCTTCAAAAAATCGACCTTGACCACTCACATGTCTATATGGACTTTAGTAAAGCGTTTGACAAAGTCCCTCATGGTAGGCTAGTGAAAAAGGTTGGATCTCATGGGGAGGTGGCTAGATGGGTGGAGAACTGGCTTGGTCACAGAAGACAGAGGGCGGTAGTGGAAGGGTCTTTTTCCGGCTGGAGGCCTGTGACTAGTGGTGTTCCGCAGGGCTCTGTATTGGGACCTCTGCTGTTTGTGATTTATATAAATGATCTGGAAGAAAGAGTAACTGGGGTGATCAGTAAGTTTGCGGACGACACAAAACTGGCAGGACTTGCAGATAGTGAGGAACATTGTCAGAGGCTACAGAAGGATATAGATAGGCTGGAAATTTGGGCAAAGAAATGGCAGATGGAGTTCAATCCTGATAAATGCGAAGTGATGCATTTTGGTGGGAATAATGTAGGGAGGAGCTACACGATAAATGGAAGAACCATAAAGGGTGTAGAGACGCAGAGGGACCTGGGTGTGCAAGTCCACAGATCTTTGAAGGTGACGTCACAGGTGGAGAAGGTGGTGAAGAAGGCATATGGCATGCTTGCCTTTATAGGACGGGGCATAGAGTATAAAAGTTGGGGTCTGATGTTGCAGATGTATAGAACGTTGGTTCGGCCGCATTTGGAATACTGCGTCCAGTTCTGGTCGCCACACTACCAGAAGGACGTGGAGGCTTTGGAGAGAGTACAGAGGAGGTTTACCAGGATGTTGCCTGGTATGGAGGGGCTTGGTTATGAGGAGAGATTGGGGAAACTGGGGTTGTTCTCCTTGGAAAGACGGAGGATGAGGGGAGACTTAATAGAGGTGTATAAAATTATGAAAGGCATAGATAGGGTGAACGGTGGGAAGCTTTTCCCCGGGTCGGTGGTGACGTTCACGAGGGGTCATAGGTTCAAGGTGAAGGGGGGGAGGTTTAACACAGATATCAGAAGGACATATTTTACACAGAGGGTCGTGGGGGCCTGGAATGTGTTGCCGGGCAAGGTGGTGGAGGCGGACACACTGGGAACGTTTAAGACTTATCTAGACAGCTATATGAACGGAGTGGGAATGGAGGGATACAAAAGAGTGGTCTAGTTTGGACCAGGGAGCGGCGCGGGCTAATTGTTCTTTGTTTCTCGTTTCAAGGCTTCATTCTATGATCATCTTGCTGGTGCCAGTACAGAGCGAGACTGCGGATAGTTGGGAACCTGTCTCGGGGGCAGGGAATTCAGATGGTGTTCGTAAAGCAGAAGTGGAAATGAATAGGGTTGGGAAGCATTTTCTGATCAGGGCCAGTGTGATCTCCTGGACTCGTTTCGATCGCCTCAGGGGGTCGGAGAGGAATTTCCCAGATTTTTTTTCCCCATATTGGCCCTGGGGTTTTCACTCTGGGTTTTCGCCTCTCCCTGGAGATCACATGGTCTGGAATGGGGAGGTGGGGGTGAGTTATTAGGTTGTGATGAACAAAGCATCATAGCTGTGAGGGACAGCTCGGTGAATAGGATATTAGGATGTAGATAGGCTGGAAAATTGGGCGGGGATCCTGGATTCAGGATTCAATCATGGACCGGGGAGCGGCGCGGGCTTGGAGGGCCGAAGGGCCTGTTCCTGTGCTGTGTTGTTCTTTGTTCTTTGTTCTTTGTTCATTGCATATTTACCAGAAACTCACCAACATTTGGATAATTATCTAAGGAGAAAGCATAAGGAGGGTGGGGTGGGGGGGACAGTGTGTTTAAGGGTGGCACCAGCTGAGTTACCATCGCAGACAGGCATGATATGCTGAATGGCCTCGTTCTATAGAATCATAGAATCCCTACAATGCAGAAAGAGGCCATTTGGCCCATTGAGTCTGTACCAACCACAATCCCACCCAGGCCTATTCCCGTAACCCCACACATTTACCTTGCTAATCCCCCTGACACTAGGGTCAAGTTAGCATGGCCAATCAACCTAACCCGCTCATCTTTGGACTGTGGGAGGAAACCGGAACCCCCCAGGAGGAAACACAGGCAGACACGGGGAGAAAGTGCAAACTCCGCACAGACAGTGACCCGAGGCTGGAATTGAACCTGTGTCCCAGGCGCTCTGAGGCAGCAGCACTACCCGCTGTGCCTCTGTGCCGCCCTAAACAAGTGAGGGCTTGTCCGGGACTTGAACCCGGTACCTCTCACACACTCACTCAATGAAGCCCCCCGAAGCAAGAATCATACCACTAGACCAATGAGCCGTAAATGTAGAGCTGTACCCATTCTATGATTCTATCTTGTATTATTATGGATGAAAGAGAGATCCAAGAACATGAGGTTCCTAACTTACATAGGAACATATGAACATATGAACTTGCAAACATATGAACATATGAATTAGGAGCAGGAGTAGACCCTCGAGCCTGCTCCACCATTCAATAAGATCACGGCTGGTCTGATTATAACCTTGACCTCACATCCCTGCCTACAGTTAATCTTTCGCCCCCTTGATTATCAAAAATCTATCTAACTCCGTCTTAAAAATATTCAAAGCTTCTGCTCTCACTGCCTTTTGAGAAAGAAAGTTCCGGACACCCTCTGAGAGAAAAAAAGTATTTCCTCATCTCTGTCTTAAATAAGCAACCCCTTATTTTTAAACATTGGCCCCAGTTCTAGATTATCCGATCAGAGAAAACATCCTCTTGTGCTTCTGGCTCAATATTAAAAGAACCTTAATGATCTCAGAGGAGTGGTTATGGTTAGTAAATGTATCTTCAAATGTCACATCCCACCCACAAGCGTCAGACACTGCTCAATGGCACCACACCCTCATCAGTCACCTACCAACAACCTCCATCTGTCACAACTCATAGCTAACATTCCTAACAATCTCCATCAACCACAACTCATACCTAACATTCATAGCTTCACCATCACTTTCATACACTGAGCACAGTTGCAAGTGTCTCACAGAAAAAGGTAGTGCCACAAAAATGGTAACAGCTGACTGATGGGGATGGGGGTGGGGGATGTGGGGGGTACAGGCATGGTTGCATGTTGTCATCCTGATGGAAGCTAAATCCTGACAGCGAAAGGCACAGAATATAAAGCTAAGGAAGTATTGTTGCAACTATGCAAGGCATTGGTGAGGCCGCACCTGGAGTATTGTGCACAGTTTTGGTCCCCTTACTTGAGGAAAGATGTAGTGGCATTGGAGACAGTTGAGAGGAGGTTCACTAGATTGATTCCAGAGATGAGGGGTTTGAAGTATGAAGAGAGATTGAACAGTTTAGGCCGATACTCTCTGGAATTTAGAAGAATGAGGGGCAATCAAATTGAGGTATACAAGATGATAAAAGGTATGGATAAAGTAGATGTGGAGTAGATGCTTCGTCTTATGGGTCATTCTAGGACGAGAGGTCATAGTCTTAGGATAAGGGGTAGCAAATTTAAAACAGAGTTGAGGAGGAACTACTTCTCCCAAAGGGTTGTGAATCTGTGGAATTCGCTACCCCAAAGTGCGGTGGATGCCGGGATAGTGAGTAAATTTAAGGAGGAGTTGCGGCATGGTAGCACAGCGGTTAGTGCTGCTGCACAGCGCCAGGGACCCAGGTTCAATTCCCGGCTTGGGTCACTGTCTGTGTGGAGTTTGCACATTCTCCCCGTGTCTGCGTGGGTTACCTCCGGGTGCTCCGGTTTCCTCCCACATTCTGAAAGACGTATTGGTTAAGTGCACTGACCTGAACAGGCGCTGGACTGTGGCCACTGGGGAAATTTCACAGTAACTTCATTGCAGTGTTAATGTAAGCCTTACTTGTGACTGATAAATAAAACTTTAAAAAAACCTTAGACAGATTTTTAATTGGCAATGGGCTGAAGAATTATGGGGAGAAGGCAAGAAAATGGAGATGAGGAGCATATCAGCCATGATTGACAAAGGGTCATCTGGACTCGAAACGTCAGCTCTTTTCTCTCCTGAGAGATGCTGCCGGACCTGCTGAGATTTTCCAGCATTTTCTCTTTTGATTTCAGATTCCACGGTTTCCTCCGGGTGCTCCGGTTTCCTCCCACAGTCCAAAGATGTGCGGGTTAGGTTGATTGGCCAGGTTAAAAAAAAACAACAAAATTGCCCCTTAGAGTCCTGGGATGCGTAGGTTAGAGGGATTAGTGGGTAAAATATGTGGGGGTAGGGCCTGGGTGGGATTGTGGTCGGTGCAGACTCGATGGGCCGAATGGCCTCCTTCTGCACTGTAGGGTTTCTATGATCTATGATCTATGATCTGCAGTAATTTGCTTTTATCGAATGGTGGAACAGACTGAATGGGCTGAATGGCCAAATTCTGCTCTTATATCTTTTGAACTTATGAAGAGATGATGCTCTCCATTGCCTTTTAGCCCTGCTGCCATGACCATGCCACGGCTGACAGCAGGGCTAAAAGGATCAAAAGTGACAGTATGTTCATACCTAATCCCCTTTCTCACATCCCACTAGGGTATAGGAATGGGGGAAAGGAGGGGTGGTAATACTGGAGCTGTGGTCAAGCTCAGCTCTTGATGGGAAGAATCAAAGGTCAAGGGTGAAGGTCAGAGGTCTGTGGAAAGTGGCCTCGAGGGATGAAGGGAGGATTTGGAGGCACGAGTGAGTTATTGAGGAGGAGAAGTTGGAGGCCTTGTGAAAGTCAGAGGCCTGGTGCGGAGGGGAGATTGGAGGGAAATTAGGGGCGTGGTAGGGAACTGAGGTCCGGCAGAGAATTTGGAGGCCTTGGAGGGAGGATGTTATAATAGAGGCCTCATGGGTGAAGGCCGAGTGAGCATATGATCATGGGAGGGTTCCTAATGTAGGATCTAGGAGGCTGGATAGCAATAGTTTCCCTCCCGTGACTGTGGAATCCTGGCTGACAACAATTAAAATCAGAAAGTTAAATGGAATGAGACTCAGAACCTCATTATCATATTTAAAGCTGCAACCCACCTCCTTGGATTGGGTTTGTAACTCCACCCCCAACCCCACAACTACACTCAGCGAAAGTCACAATTGGGTGGGTGATGGGTTAACACTGGGCTTGGATCGAGAATCTGAATTTTAAAATGTTAATCCCCACTCAAACCAAACCCCATCCATTATTGGTTAAAACTCCTCCCTGTAAATGGTCTCGGCTCCTCACTGTTTGGTCATCTATAATCTACTGAAACATTTTGGTTCAATTGATTTTTGAATGTCTTTACTGCAGTGTCTTTTGAACTCAATGTAATACAAGGGTAGCATTAGAGTTTGAGTTAGAAAATGTGTAGGGCCCATTCTGTGCCCTCAATTCTTTCTATAATGATTTGGGTTAGAAAATATTGCTCTGCAATGCATTGCATCTAGAACAGGAAGATATATTTGAAATTAATTATTCTCCCCTGATCTTCTTTGCAGATGCATAATTTAGACCATATTTCAATTGTTTAAAGTACACATGTATAAAAGTGTGGAGTTTATGGTTGTCAAACCATTCTATACTGAAAAGAAGCTGAAATGTGTTACCAAGAATTATTTTAATCAGTTGCTTGGTAGCACAGAACTTGAATATTACGGAAAAGAGAGACATGTTGCTGAAACATTTAGCCTTGCACTCATCAGGACAAAGTCAAGAACACCAAATTTCAAAGTCATAACAATTTACACTACAGGAGAAGAGGTTGCTGTTTAGTTGGCGGGTTGGCTCTAATTGGTCGTGACGCTACCATGGAGAAATTTTCAGGAACCCCAGGAGCCAACCTTTTCCACCGCCACCCCATTCCTCCAACATCACATTGCACTTCCCAAGTGGAATAATGGTCACAGGAAATTCCAAAATGGGGCAGTCAACTATCCCAGTGTATGACTATATAAAGCAGGAGGAATTTCAATTCATATTCTCTTCTTGTGATGGTCTGTTCTGATCGCTTATCAAACACGACCTTAACTTGCAATAACCATGTCCATTTTCCTGTCATCAAATTGTTATTGACCTCATTGTCCTTGCCTTCTTCAAATATGAGATGGTTATCAAGCACATTGATTTCAACATTTACTTATTACTTTGTCTAACACTCTGGCAATTCATCTCTAGCTAGGACAAATCAAGGTTATCAGTGGACTACTAACGACAGTAACTGCTATTAGATTGCTTTAAAGTATTTGCATTTTAGATTTTAGAACCCTTCTTCAACTTCCTGCACCAATTCCCTCACAACTAACATCCATTTTTATGTTACTCGCTTTTAGAATCTTAGTATCTCTACAGTGCAGAAGGAGGCTATTTGGCCCATCAAGTCTACACTGACAACAATCCCAGGCCCTATCCCCGTAACCCCACGTATTTACTTGATCCCCCTGACACTAAGGGGCAATTTAGCATGGCCAATCCACCTAACCTGCATATCTTTGGACTGGGAGGAAACCGGGTCACCCGGAGGAAACCCACACAGGGAGAACATGCAGACTCCACACAGGCAGTCACCCAAGGCTGGAATTGAACCCAGATCCTTGGCGCTGTGAGGCAACAGTGCTAACCACTGCACCACAGTGACTATAAAGAACAAATTTAACAAGTTTTAGTATAAAGTGATAGTTATCATGAATAAGTTTCCAACGCAAACTGGAGGAACAGTACCTCATTTCCGATTGGGCACTTTACAGCCTTCCGGACTGAACATTGAGTTTGAAAACTTCAGAGTATGAACTCTCTCCTCTACCTTCACCCCAGTTCCATTTATTTTATTTCATTTCTTCTTTTCATCTCATTCATCCATTTTTATCATCCTTCATTCTTACTTCCATTTTTCCACTTCTCCATTCCTGCTCTCCAGATTTTCTTTGCTTTGAGCTCAGACGAAGGGTCATCCTGACTCGAAACGTTGGCTTTATTCTCTCTCCACAGATGCTGTCAGACCTGCTGGGATTTTCCAACATTTTCTGTTTTTGGTTCAGATTCCAGCATCCGGTGCATTTTGCTTTAAATTTATTATGAATAGTTTCTCATTGGATCTATAGCCAAGACTCAGGCAGGAGGAAAGGAGAAGGTAAGTGATTAATAATACTATCGATACACTGCATAAAAAGCTCCCTCTTAATGATTTACACCACACAAAGAAAGTTTGATTTATATATAGGAATTACAGCACAGGGAAAGGTCAGTCCCTGTTGGCGTTTAAATTCCGCACAAGCGGTATTAGTATTGAAAAGAAAAGACTTGCATTTAACAGCATCTTTCACAACAATAAGCCATCCCAAAGCTTTGTACAGCTAACAAATTATAGTCACTGTCGTAATGTAGGAAATGCAGCAGCCCACGCGCGCACAGAAAGCTGCCACAGGAAGCAATGTGACAATGACTGGACCATCTCCTTTGGTGATTAAGTTGATTCAGGAATAAACATTGATCACTACACTACGGATAACCCTCCTATATAAAAGCAAATTACTGCGGATGCTGGAATCTGAAACAAAAAGAGAAAACGCTGGAAAATCTCAGCAGGTCTGGCAGCATCTGTAAGGAGAGAAAAGAGCTGACGATTCGAGTCCAGATGATCCTTTGTCAAAGCTGGATAACCCTCCTACTCTGCTTCAAAATAGTACCATGGGAACTTCTACATCCACCTTAGGGTGGCAGAGAGGGCCCCACCTGAAAGATGGCATCACCAACAGTGGAGCACTTCCTCAGCACTGCACCAAAGAGTCAGCTTTGATACTTTGTGCTCACATCCTTGAGAGAACCTGGAACCCACAACTCTCTGACTAACAACCCTTTGTCAGAGCACTATTCCGGGAATGCCTACCCCGAAGAAGTACTGCTCTTCTCTTTGTCAAAGGGTCATCCTGATTCGAAACGTTGGCTCTATTCTCTCTCCACTGATGCTGTCAGAGCTGCTGAGATTTTCCAGCATTTTCTGTTTTGGTTCAATCAAATGTCCATCTGTCTATCGGTTTTGGTTTGCATTTCCTCAACATGCAGCATGTATTTAATTGTTTGTTCTTTTCCCCAGTGAAACAATTCCCCTTCCCTTCTTGGGTTTTCCCTTTCGCTGTGACCTGAGCAACTAGATCAAACTGTCAGTAACTTTGCATTTGCGTTCAGGCGTGTCCGTAAAACACAGTCAACTATATGTAAAATATTTGCAGGGGCATAAAGATATGGGGCGGAATTTTCTGGCCCCGCTGGCCCTGAAACCGGAAAATCCCGCCTGAGGTGAATGGCCCTTTCCATTGTCCACCCCTCGCCTGCTACAACTCCCGTGACGAGCGGAACGGGAAAATTTACCCAAAGTGTGATCCAATTCTCTTCCCACACCTTGTGATGCCCTAAGGCAGATTTTTGTCTGTGTCCACAGCTGGTAATTCCCAGCAGAGGTCACTAGTCTGTCGCCAGGGGCTTATAGCTTGAGGAGCGCCACTCCACATCAAGCATGACTGACCAGGAGTCACTCCCACTCTTACCAAGAGCTATTGTCATGCTTGGAAGGAGCTGCAGGTTGACATGAGTCCAGAACTAGTAGACACTTTTAAAATTAGAAGTCAGTCTTTTAGTGGAGATAAGGAGAATTTTTTTCTTTCAGAGCGTTGTACGACCCTGGAACTCTTTGCATCAGAAGGCAATGGAAGCAGGGTCCCTGAATATTTTTAAGGTGGAGGTGGATAGATTCCGGTTAGGCAAGGGAATCTTAGATTACCAGGGGTAGATGAGAATATAGGATTTGAAACACAGAAGAGATCAGCTAAGGTCTTAAAAAATGGCGGAGCAGGCTTGAGGGGCTGAATGGCCGACCTTTGCTTCTATTTCATGTGTTTGTCGGTTCGTGTGATAACTCCCATGAATTCCATGGGGAATCTGTAATTGATCTCCCTGTGGGGCTCGCTGAATATGAATTCCCTTGATAACTGACAATGGCCTGCCCAAGTGGAACTCATCACCTGAACTCTCTCATCAACTTTTACAGACACACCATAGAAAGCATTCTTTCTGGTTGTATCAGAAATTGGTATGGCCCCATCTCTGCCCAAGACCGCAAGAAACTACAAAACGTCATGAGCGTAGCCCAATCCATCACGCAAACCAGCCTCCCATCCATTGACTCTGTCTACACTTCCCGCTGCCTCGGCAAAGCAGCCAGCATAATTAAGGATGCCACGCACCCTGGACATTCTCTCTTCCATCTTCTTCCTTCGAGATAAAGTCTGAGGTCACGTACCAACTGACTCAAGAACAGCTTCTTCCCTGCTGCCATCAGACTTTTGAATGGACTTACCTTGCATTATGTTGATCTTTCTCTACACCCTAGCTATAACTATAACACTACATTCTGCACTCTCTTGTTTCCTTCTCTATGATCAGTATGCTTTATCTGTAGAGCACGCAAGAAACAATACTTTTCACTGTATGTTAATACATGTGACAATAATAAATCAAATCAAATCAAACCCTTTATAAGGCGTGCAGGGAAGGGTATGCAGAACTCTTGTCCTGGTTGGGATTTGTGTAATTCCTGTTGGGACTTACATATGTACCTATGGAGTGGAGGCTTTACTTTATGTTTAACAATAAATACTGTTCCTTTCAAGTTGGGCATCCTGAGTTATTACAGTCCGTATGACTTACTGAGTAAATACGCTAACTCAGGTTGATACTAGAATAGGAATGTCCCAGTTAGATCCGAGGCCAGAACTTATCTAGTCGGATTGGGTTGAATACATGTAAGAGCTCCAGCATCTGTTGGAAGTTCAAAATAAAGTCAACAGGATTCTCATTCCTGATTTCCATCCAGTGGGACTGCCAGGAAAGACTATGAGCTGAATTTTACCAGGATGGCTGAGCTCTGCTGTAGAGACTGAAAGTTGGAGATGACCTGGCTTGGCTGGGCAGTGTGTCCCAAAGAGGCACATTCCCAATGGTGGGCAATAAAGGTGCTGCTCACTGCCCACTGCCCCACACCATCCCCTGCAACAAAGAGCCCCTGGCCTAATTCGCAGCACCACCCCTAGCCATGGCCATTGCTGGAACTGCAGCTGCAGCTGCAGGAAGAGGGTGACAAAGAAACTGGGCACCCTTGAAAAGGGGTAAATGAGGGTAAAAGATGCCAGGACCCAATGTATGGGGCGGTCCTAATGGACAGATGACTTTCCTGCTACAGGTTGGGTCTTGCTGCCAGGCACCCCCCACCCCCCCCCCCCCCCTGCTACCTCTATGGATTATTGAGGACACTAAAAAGAGAGACCCCCCTTCCCCTTCACCCAGAGCACACCAGGAGGCTGCTGGGTTTCAACTGACAATTTCCACAAGTGGTGGCGAACCCTAAGGAAAATAGGCAAAATACCTGTGGAGGTGGGAAGTGAATCTTAATTCGTCACTTAGGAATGCAACTTGCCTGCCATCTTTCCCTCCACTGGCACAATTGCATGAAGACAGAAAGGTAGGACGAAGATGCTGTCCTGTACCATTTTGTCAGCTTTCAGCCTCCCAGCCCATTCCCAACAGCTTGGTAAAATTCCAGCCCACGTGTGTGGACATCGCATGAAGCAGGATCATGTTGGCTGTGATGCAAAGGAATGCAGCATTGCCTTCAAAACACTGAAAATATTTAGTTCAACCTACTTGCACTTGGAGTATTGTGTACAGTTTTGGTCAACCTGTTACAAGAAAGACATTGGTAAACGAGAAAGAGTGCAAAGAAGATTTACGAGGATGTTGCCAGGGCTAGTGGGCCTGAGTTATACGGGAGAGATTGGCCAGGCTAGGACTTTATTCCTTGGAATGTAGGAGAACAAGGGGTGACCTTATTAAGGTGCATAAAATCATGAGGGGCATAGATAGGGTGAACGTACATAATCTTTTTCCCAGGCTAGGGGAATTGAAAACTAGGGGTTTAAGGTGAGAGGGAAAAGATTTAAAAGGGACCTGAGTGGCAACATCTTCACGCAGCGGGTGGTGCATATATGGAATGAGCTGCCAGGAAAATGGTTGGGGCAGGTACAATAGCAACAATTAAAAAGCATTTGGATAAGTACATGATGGGAAAGGATTAGAGGGGTATAGGCCAAATGTGGGCCATTGGGGCTGGCTGGGATGGCACCATGGTTGACATGGACCAGTTGGGCTGAAGGCCCTGTTTCCGTGCTGTATTACTTTATGAATCTATGACTCTACTTACAGGAATCTCGATGACAACATCAATGTGAAGAAAAATACTGGACCAAGATAAACCTTGATGTGCCTGTTTCCTTGCTGATGAAACCTCCATGTCTTGACAGAATTGTTGCTTAACTTAGCACCATCAATACATTTTATGTTAAGTATTAAAATATTAATGAACATGTGTTTAATTGTGTATTTTTGTTTACGTATTGTTACTTTCCAGGATATAATGGACTTTCAGTCAATACTTCATATTATTAAAAACCACAAAAAAGTTGGCTGCATAAGGATCACCTGGTTTACCTTGTGGGTTGAAACACTCCCCTGTCTCAAGAGGGAACAAAAGGAACTTTCCAGACTGATGTTGACTCAGTGCCTGTGAATAAATCAAAAGTGTATTTCAAATTGAATGGGTCACTCAGATATACAAACACTTGCTGTCTCAAACCCTGGAGGTTTTATAACATGCAAAATAGGAGGCAAAGTAGGTTCTCACTGGATTTATAATCAGCCCAGTCGCCCACTTTATTTGGAAAAGAACTTTAGACTTTTAACAGGTCACATGCTAAGACAACCATGTTTGCTGCCTGCGCTTATAACAGCAAGAAGCTGTTCTACATAGAGAAATCCATTAGCTAGCCATTGAAACAGCTGCGCATCAACTAACACCAAGGTAATAACCCTCGAAATGTTGGCTCTATTCTCTCTCCACAGATGCTGTCAGACCTGCTGACATTTTCCAGCATTTTCTGTTTTGTTTCAGATGCCAGCATCCGCAGTATTTTGCTTTTATATTAAGGTAATAATCATACCTTGAAAGAGGGAGAAGGGTTCTTCCCAATCTGTTACAATTGCAAGTTGACCTGAGAAGCAAACTTCTGAAAATCTGTTAGAAGTCTCACAACATCAGGTTAAAGTCCAACAGGTTTATTTGATAGCATGAGCTTTTGGAGCGCTGCTCCTTCATCAGGTGAATCTGTGTCGATATGCACGATCTTCTTGGAGGTCCTCTCTACTTTGAGCCGGCATTCTGCGGTCATTCGGTGGTAGCCATGATGTGGAGATGCCGGCGTTGGACTGGGGTAGGCATAGTAAGACGTCTCACAACATCAGGTTGAAGTCCAACAGGTTTATTTGGTAGCACGATCTTTCAGAGCGCTGCTCCTTCATCAGGTGAGTCCTGAAAATCTGACTGCATGAGGATTCACAGCTTACAGAAAATCCTCTGCTTCACAAGACCTTCACTTCAACCTAAGCATTAACTCATCTAAGATGCAGCGGGCCTGCTACAAAAGATAGACTGACAAAATCATGAATTGTCATTATCTTGTTTTTTTTCTCATCTGTGTCCAATAAATATGGAACAACAGTGTGGGTGAGTCGAATGAGAGGGACGTTGGCCGGAACGCTACTACCTCACCCGCCACGGAATCGGCGTGGGCAACGGCTCGACAACAGAAATCTCCGTTGACCTCGGCGGGAATTTCCAGTCTCACCCGAACAAGGCCATAAAATCCCGTCCATTGTTTTTTAAAAACTCTTGGGCAAATGTAGGATAAGAAGTAACATTTTTATTTCAAAATTCACTAAAGCTTTCTGTAGGAATTATTGCAATTGTTACAATCACTTTGAGGGTAAGGAAGAGTGACACGGTGGTGCAGTGGTTGGCACTGCTGCCTCACAGCGCCAGGGAGCTGGGTTCAATTCCAGCCTCGAGTCACTGTCTGTATGGAGTTTGCACATTCTCCCCGTGTCTGCATGGGTTTCCTCCGGGTGCTCCGGTTTCCTCCCACACTCGAAAGATGTGCAGGTTAGGTGGATTGGCCATGCTAAATTGACTCTTAGTGTCGGGGGAACTAGCAGGGTAAATATGTGCGATTATGGATTAGGGCCTGGGTGGGATTGTTGTTGGTGCAGGCTCGATGGGCTGAATGGTCTCCTTCTGCTCTGTAGGGATTCTATGATTCAATGAAACACAAACACCTCATGTAAAAACACACTGATCTTGAACAGTAAGAAAAACAACATAAATTCTGTCCCTGACAACACAGGAACAAATACTTGTGTTACATTTTGTGATTCTTTTATAACATAGAACAGGAGTTTCAGAGGGAAAAAATGCTGAACACCTCTGATCGAGTGAATCAATTCTGGTACAGCCTCTCAAAAAAGTACCATCCTGGTACACAGACCCCTTGATGAATGTATTGTTGCATTCAAAATCTCTCTGAAATGTCCATCTTGGTACACAAACTCCCCTGGTGAGTACATCCTGGTACACAGACTCATCATGTTGAATACATCCTGGTATACACACTCCCCCTAGTGAATACATCCTGGTACACACACTCTTCCTGGTGAGCACATCCTGTTCGCACACTCCCCCTGTGAGTACATCCTTATACACACACTCTCCCTGGTGAATACATCCTTGCACACAGAACCCTCTGGTGAATACATCCAGGTACACAGACTCCCTTTGGTGAATACATCCTGGTACACAGACTCCCTCTGGTGAATACATCCTGGTACACAGAACCCTCTGGTGAATACGTCCTTGCCTACAGAGTCTTCCTGATTTATTTACCCCAGAGAGTTCTTTAATGAATCCATCCGAATACAGAGACTCTCCCTGTTTGAACCATCCCAGTCCAGTTCTTTGCCAGTTGCTGAGGTTTCTTTGGCATGTACATTCCAGAATAGAGTCCCTCCTTTCTGAATCTGTCCAGCTTTTCAATCCTTTGCCACAGCTTAATGGTTCAGGTACTGCCCAGAAGCCTCATCAGCAGCAAGTCAGATGGCAGTGTATAGGCATAGCTGTCAAAGATGAGGCAACATTTACTCTATGAACAGTATGCTTTGTCTGTATTGCACAAGAAACAATACTTTTCACTGCAAACATTTGACAATAAATCAAATCAAATCAAAAAGAGAGCAAGCGATCTCGAGGCCAAAACAGTAAAGTGAAGGAAATCATGGGTGGACATTTCCCATCCCCCCCACCACGGGAATCGTAGCGGGCGGGACAAGGGCCATGCAGAGGTCCATTGACTTCAGGTGGGATTTTCCAGCCTTGGGGTGAGTGTGGCTGGAAAATCCCGCCCCACGTGGATGCTTGCAATGCTGGAGGAAGTTACAGGTCTCGGGAGAACAAGGCTAAGTATGGGTTTAAACAAGAGAATGGAAATGATGAGCTGGAGGTGATTGGGGATTAGAATCGAATGCCATTCACCATGCACAAGTGACCCCTGCACCAACGCTATAATATAACATACCAACAGGCATCTTTTCTTACACAGCTCCAATATTTTCTTGCTCTTTTTTTGCTGATCTTTATCGACATTGGTCTGTGACTTGTTTTGCTGGGCCATTTGCCATCAAATCTGACAGAAAATCAGTTCAGGATCCAACCATGGAAATTTGTCCATTATTCTCTTCTTAGATTGGGAATACAAAGGGAAATATTCGGAACCTTTACATGTGCAATTAGATTATGAACAAAAGCCATTATAAGGAAGCTAATTGCAAAATTTGCCACCTTTGAACGAATGAATAGAAATCAAAGCAACCTAAATAGATCAGGGCACTGCTTTCAACAACTTCTATATTATCTTATGTCACTCTGCTGGTTCTTTTATCGCTATCTAATTCCATGTGAACTGTGAGATGCGTGTACTTCGGTGGAGACACTTCAATGGGTTTAGCACATTGTGGGAATGTGTGTCATGCGAACAAAAATAAGCAACAGGAAGCATGTACTAATTCAAATACATCATTTTAAATATTCAGACAAACATGTTCCATATCTTAAAATAATATTTTGTCATGTGTATCTAATTTTGACCATTATCTTGTTTCGTTTGTGTACTAATAAGTGAATGGTGGACCCCAAAAAAAGGACTGCGTGTGAATGGACTCCCCCTATTGTTATAAAAGCCAGTGAAGTAATCATAGAAAGAAATCATAGAAACCCTACAGTGCAGAAGGAGGCCATTCGGCCCATCGAGTCTGCACCGACCACAATCCCACCCAGGCCCTACCCCCACATATTTACCCGCTAATCCCTCTAACCTACGCATTTTAGGATTCTAAGGGGCAATTTTTAACCTGGCCAATCAACCTAACCCGCACATCTTTGGACTGTGGGAGGAAACCGGAGCACCCGGAGGAAACCCACGTTGACACAAGGAGAACGTGCAAACTCCACACAGACAGTGACCCGAGCCGGGAATCGAACCCGGGACCCTGGAGCTGTGAAGCAGCAGTGCTAACCACTGCGCTACCGTGCCACCTTGCTGTTAAGCCTTGGGAAAAAAATCTGACTGTAATGGCATGACATTTCCATTCATCCGCTGTTAGAAGGAGAGTTACGTTTCCTCCAAAAATATTCTGAGTACTCTGTGATAAAACTTCACCCCCTGTATTTTAAATGAAAGCCTTTGGAAAATCTAGTGACTATCATGATTTTACAACAACCTACTTACCAAAATCTAGCCTTTTATGGATTTCATTTGTTATTCGCATAAAAGTATACCTCAGCTCACTGTCTCTTGTGTTCCTGACTGTACATCCCTTATCCAAGCAATACTTTTATTTACCACATCCACTCACTTGCAGAGACATTATACTGTCTCTCGTGTGAAAAGTTAAATTTATAAACAATATCCAGTGCACCACTGTACAATCATTAGAAGAGAGAGAAAGAAATGTTTCAATGCTGGAATAAATATTGATAAAGTGCTGGAGGCTAACCAGCAACTGAAAGAGAATAAGTTAAAATAGTGATGGTGATCCCCTCGGATCAGATTCAGAGGGAAATTTTTAACCTCAAATAGTCTGAGCCAGAATGTGATTTGGAGGCTGGTGATCCGAGACTGGAAATAAAGGGCGAGAGAATGAAATCAAAATAATCGTTTGGGAAAAGCAACGAGCTGTAACAATAGAAACGTAGAAAATAGGTGCAGGAGTAGGCCATTTGGCCCTTAGAGCCTGCATCACCATTCAATATGATCATGGCTGATCATGCACTTTCAGTATCCCACTCCCGCTTTCTCTCCATACCCTTTGACCCCCTTTAGCCACAAGGGCCACGTCCAACTCCCTCTTGAACATATCTAACGAACTGGCCCCAATAGCTTTCTGTGGTAGAGAATTCCACAGGTTCACAACTCTCTGAAGTTCTTCCTCATCTCAGTCCTGAATGACTTACCCCTTATTCTCAGACTGTGAACCCTAGTTCTGGACTTCCCCAACATCAGGAACATTCTGCCCACATCTAGCCTGTCCAGTCCCATCAGGAATTTATATGTTTCTATGAGATCGCCTCTCATTCTTCTGAATTCCAGTGAGTACAAGCCCAGTCGATCCAATCTCTCTTCATATGTCAGTCCTGCCATTCCAGGAATCAGTCTGGTGAACCATCGCTGGACTCCCTCAACAGCAAGAATGTTCTTCCTTAGACTAGGGGACCAAAACTGCACACAATACTCAAGGTGTGGCCTCACCAAGGCCCTGTATAATTGCAGCAAGACATCCTTACTTCTACACTCAAATCCTCTTGCTATGAAGGCCAGCATGCCATTAGCTTTCCTCACCGCCTGCTGTACCTGCATGCTAACCTTCAGCGGCTATTTAACCATGACACCAGGTCACTTTGCACTTCCCCTTTTCCTAAACTGCCACCTTTCAGATAATAATCTTCCTTCCTGTTTTTGCCACCAAAGTGGATAACCTCATATTTATCCACATTACATTGCATTTTGAAATATTGCATATATTCCACTCAGCCAGCTTATCCAAGTCACCCTGCAGCCTCTTGGCATCCTCCTCACTGCACACGCTGCCACCCAGCTTAGTGTCATCTGCAAATTTGGAGATATTGCATTCAATTCCTTCATCCAAATCATGAATGTACATTGTGAATAGCTGGGGTCCCAGCACTGAACGCTATAGTACCCTACTAATCACCGACTGCCACTCTGAAAAGGACCTGTTTATTCCCAAACTCTGCTTCTTGCCTGCCGACCAGTTCCCCATCCACGTCAATACATTACCCCCAGAACCACGAGCTTTAATTTTGCTTACTAATCTCTTGTGTGGAATCTTGTCAAAAGCCTTTTGAAAGTCCAGATACAACATCCATTGGTTCACTTTGTACATTCTACTGGTCACATCCTCAAAAAATTCCAGAAGATTTGTCAGCATGATTTCCTTTTAGTGAATCCATGCTGACTTGGACCAATCCTGTCACTGCTTTCCAAATGCTCAGTTATTGCATCCTTTTAATTGACTCCAGCATTTTCCGCACCACCGATGTCCGGCGAACCGGTCTATAATTCCCCATTTTCTCTCTCCCTCCTTTTTTAAAAAGTGGGGTCACATTAGGTACCCTCCAATCCACTGGAACTCTTCCAGAGTCTATAGAGTGCTGGAAAATGATCACCAATCCATCCACTATTTCTAGGGCCAATTCCTTAAGTACTCTGGGATGCAGAGCATCAGGCCCTGGGGACTTATTGGGTTTTGATCCCAGCAATTTCTCCCAATACAATTTCCTAATAAGTATTTCCTTCAGTTCCTCCTTCATGCTAGACCCTCTGTCCCCTAGTACTTATGGAAGATTATTTGTGTCCCTTAGTGAAGGCAGATCCAAAGTATTTGTTCAGCTGGTCTGCCATCTCTTTGTTGCCCATTATGAATTCACCTGATTCTAACTGTGACGGACCTACATTTGTCTTCACCAGTCTTTTTCTCTTCACACATCCATAGAAGCTTTTGCAGTCAATTTTTATGTTTTCTGCAAGCCTATTTTCGTATTCTATTTTCCCCCTTTGTCCTTCTCTGCTGGATTTTAAATTTCTCACAGTCCTCGGGTTTGCTGCTTTTTTGGGCCAATTTATATGCCTCCTCTTTGGCTTTAACACTATCCCTGATTTCCCTTGTTAGCCACGGATGAGCCACCTTCCCCGTTTTACTCCCACACCAGCAGGGATGCAAAGTCCCGAATGGTACAGAATTGACTCTTAAATGTATCTGCTCCATGTGCTTCAACTGCTACTTCTAGGAGCAAGCTCCACATTATTATCTCTCGAGGCAAATAAGCTTCTCCTGAATTCCCTATTGATTGACTTGTAACAGGATTCCCGTGGTGTGGAGGGAACTTGTTACTAGTTTCTGTCATAGTCTCTGGAGAAGAGTTACAAAACTGTTAACCAATGGAGATAGGATGGTAGAAATTGACAGGCATGGCTCAAAACCAATAGCTGATTTTTTTGGTCTGTAGAGTAGGCACTTCCTTAAGTTACAATTGACAGGAGAGGGTCACAGGAAAGTACAGGACAGGGAAAGCCCGTGGATTTTATCTGGTCCATTGCAAAAACAGACTTTCAACCTTTCAGTCCAAAAGCTAAAAGCAGAATAAACAGCTAAGTGCACACTAGCATTCCAATCACACATCAGTCAGAATATAGAGAAGCTGCAATATAGAACTGTCAATGTCAGAATGGATAGATTAGTTACTTAAAAAAAAACCTGAGATCTTCTTTATAATTTAATGTTTAATAAAAGCTGATGAAAGTTTCACCTTCAGTATTAAAAATATTCTCACTAGATCCAGGCTGGTGAGCAGCAGGTGCTTGTGGCTGTTTCACTTACATAACTTCACACTTTTCTGCTTGCCATGCTGTGAAAATGCAACATTTTGGTCAGGATTTTTTACAGAAGTGGTGATCCCATCCCCGGCTGAAAAGTCTGGATCGAGCCCGCCTCCACCAGCCTCCACCAGCCTGGAGGCCATGATTGAATTTACGGTTAACTGCCTAAGGTCATGGCTTCATAGAATCCCTACAGTGCAGAAGGAGGCCATTCAGCCCCTCGAGTCTACATCGACACTTCCCCAGCATATTACTCAGGCCCTATCCCTGTAACCCCACGTATTTACCCCGCTAATCCCCCAACCTACACATTTTGGAGGGGGGCTAAGGGGCAATTTAGCATGGCCAATCCACCTAGCCTGTACATCTTTGGACTATGCGAGGAAACCGGAGCACCTGGAGGAAACTTATGCAGACATGGGGAGAGCGTGCAAACGCCAAACAGTCACCCAAGGTCCGAATCGAACCCGGGTCTCTGGTGCTGTGAGGCTAACCACTGTGCCACCGTGCCGATAGATAGAAATGGGCAGTGGGTAAAACAGCTCAGCTCAGTTCTGCTCAACTAGCCTGTTGATAAGCTTGATTCAGGCTGGCATGCAAGAAGTGTCAGTTTGGGTGAGGTGCTGGATTCTCGCCAATAGCTCTGGAAATATACCCTATCAAAAAACCGACACCTTCAGGGTAGGGATAAGATAAAGACACTCAAAGAACATTCCGCAGGCAACTGAGCAATTCAAATGTAACTCTGCCTGAATCTGATGTCGTCAGACAAAAAGGTCAATTTCAGTTTTGTTCAGGAAGTAGAACAGCACCACTCTCTGGAGTATAAAGGCAGGAACCTCCAGCGCCTTTCTACATGATTCTACTTGACATTTTAGACTGTGACGTGGCGGGGTTTTGAAATTGTTCCAAAAGGTCATGCTATAATTGTGGAAAAATACAGCAAAGTCCCATCGGAATCTACAAACCACCTCCGTCACCTCCTTGAGTTGGCTCTGTGTTTACAAAGTCTCCCTCTTCCGAGACCACCTTTGTGCTCTGGATCTTCAAGTGCTATAAAACAATAAAGTGATACACGGCGAGTTATTGTTTGCTAAGCTGCAAAATTCTAAAGGGCGATTTAATGGATTTGGTAAAAGGGGAATAAAGATCTAACACCCCCAAATTAGAGTAAAATCGCGTGCTGATCAAATGTTCTACCTCAAGCCCCTAACATCAGTGGAACTTGCCAGTGTGGTTGCTTACTTTTTTCTGGTTTTCTAGTTATGAGATTGCAGACAAGCTTTTGGGTGAAGGTTTAATAATAAACCTATGTAGGCACGATCAGGATTTTAAAACTATGTCCTACGTACTGACTAATTGAATAAGTAGTCTGTCTCTGTGACTCAGAGCAGAGAGATGTATTAGTAAGCTCTCCCTGTGATTGCCGTGTATTGGAGCTGATGGAGCTGACAGCTGTTTCAAAGGAGGCTGCTGCTCCAGAGGTTCCTCTGGGGTAGTTCCCTCCATGCTTGAATCATGAATAAATGATTGTAACCTGCCCCCAGGTCTCCTGTGGTTATTGGCAGACGCGCGCCGCATTTCCAACAGGGAAGCAACTCATGCACTGCTGGGTCAGCTTTCAATTCTACTCTGCTATTCTTGCCTTGCTGCAACATATTTGAACTCATTCTAACTGCATTCAGGAGATTTAGTCCCAAATAAACATGAGCTAAGTTTAGTCACGTTTTCCCAAAATTACTTCCACTAAACATTAGCTGGAGGCAATCCTTGCTGACTTTCTGTGGCTTGTCATCTTGCGACTTGACTACACAACAGCCCAAACTTCACATGGGGAACAAGAGCAGTTTGCTTCCCTGTACCCTTATACAGTGTGTGCAGCCTGACGATAGGCAAACTGCATGTGATGCACACATTGACTCTCCATGAATGAATAACATCCACGGTGTGGTTGGTACCCCTCTACAATTGTCCAAAGTCCTTCAGAAATTAAATATTGACTGCCAGGACACTGCTACCAGTGAATCCAGGAGAAAAACCCCCACATAGGAGCAATGTTATTCTCATTTTCTTTGAATGCATTTGCTTATAGAAGTATTGGGGATGGTGTGGTGGTGGGGGTGGGGGGGGGGGGGGGAAAGAGGGGCTATGAAGTATGGTGGGGGATAGTGGAAAGCTATCTGGCTGAACATAACAGTTGAACATCGTATGGTGACGCCTCTAGAAATATATTCCAACAGAATTAACCATTCTCCCATGTTTTTTCTTAAAGCAGTTTAAAATATCCCCTCCTGTTGAAAAACACATTGGGCATCCATCCATTAGGAACAATTAATTTTGCACTCCGTAGAGCTTGCTATAGACTTCACTGTAGATCTCGCTATAGACCTTGCTGTAGGCCTGTCTAGTCTTGTCATTATTGTGGGTAACTACTTATGAGGATGTGTCTTCATTTTCCAATGACACAGGAGTCCATTTTCTGCAGGTTTTCCTCTTCCAAAAGTAATAGTTGTCACTCATTTGATCGGTGTGTACACTGCATGCAGAAGTGACTTGGAAAGACCAAGTAGCCTGAAAACATTAGGCTGTGGTAACATCCTTATAGGAGGATTTTATGCTCATCTAGGTGTGGTCATTGTGCAAGAGCTGCCACAAATTTTTCTTGGGAATTAGCAGCAACAAGGTCAGGTTAGCCATGCCCAGGTAAGTGTGAGGTGGTCTATGAAAGCAAATCCTGGGTATGGCCAAAAGGCACTTGTCCTCTCACAACCACAGAGATTCTGTGGAAGGGTCACATGGACTTGAACCTCTGAGATGCTGCCAGACCTATTGCGTTTATTATCCAGCATTTTCTGCCCTTATTTCAGACTTTCCAGCATCCGCAGTATTCTGCTTTTATCTTATTATAGTAGATTAATGGAAATGTGCGCCAAGAGCAGAAAGTAGGGTTTAGTTTTGAGATGTGCTCGGAGAGTAGCTAGAGAAAATACGTGGATCGTTGGTTAATTATCAGAGTGGGGGAAGTTTTAGGTGGTGACTTGGTGAGCAAGAGAAAGGAAATTGAAAAGGATGGTTTCAATTTGAGCAACAAGGAAGTCCATGCACTCTTTGTTCAAGATGACTGCAGAGGTGGGGGTTTCAAGGAGATTAAATTGTAGCGCATAAAAAAAGTCAAAATTCACCTCTGCTTTCCAGGGTAGAATTCTAGAATCCTTACAGTGCAGAAGGACGCCATTCGGCCAATGAGTCTGCACGAATCCTACGGCCCCATTCCCGTAACCCCACATATTTACCCTGCTAACCCCCTGACACTAGGATCAATTTTAGCATAGCTAATCAACCTAACCTGCACATCTTTGGACTGTGAGAGGAAACTGTGACACAGTGGTTAGCACTGCTGCCTCACAGCGCCAGGGACTCAGGTTGGATTCCAGCCTCGGGTCACTCTGTGAGGAGTTTGCACACCCTCCCAGTACCTGCGTGGGTTTTCTCCGGGTACTCCAGTTTCCTCCCATGCTCAAAAATGTGTGGGTTAGGTTGATTGGCCATGATAAATTACCCCTTGGTGTCAGGGGTGGTTAGGAAGGTAAATATGAGGGGTCACGGGGATAGGATTGTTGTCGGTGCAGGCTCAATGGGCCAAATGTCCTCCTTCTGCGCTGTAGATTCTGTGCTTTTGTGAAACTGGAGTGCCCAGAGGAAACCCACACAGACAGTGGGAGAATGTGCAAACTCCACGGAGACAGTGACCCAAGGCCAGATTTGAATCCGGGTCCCTGGCGCTGTGAGCCAGCAGTGCTAACCACTGTACCACCCTGCTGTCCTTACAGATGATCCTGCAAGAGTGATAGGTCTTGCTGCTCTGTCAAAACCAATTAGTGGTTAATGTGGTCTAACCTGATAAGGTGTTTGATGTCAAACAGAACAGTTTGAAGCCAGTATGCTTAACTCATTGTGGCTAGGATTTTCCACGCTCCTCTTTGTGGTGTGTTTACTGGGGGTGGAAGCAGCTCGTCATTGGTTGCCTTAGATAGGACTGGAAGATCCTGTCGAGGAAGGGCCAAAATATGTGTCTCCTGTGTCTTCACAGCATGAAAATGGTGTTATCCTAGGATAGGTAGCACGATCTGGTGAGGAAATAATGGTTTTACTCAGAACAAGGGGATCAAAGCTGAAGAAGAACATCAACTACAGGCTAGAGTAATCTTCCAACGCCGTTGTAAGTGACTTCCAGGAGACTTTATTCCACAGGTAGATGCAGAGGGAAGTGGAAAGTGAGTGGCACGGAATACAGAGGAGCATTTGTAGATGGCCCCATCCGTGATCAAGATAATGGCAGCAGAGAGGCAATTTGAGACGATAAGATTAAAGTAGATTACCGTGAATGTGACTGGAGAGTTCATACTGGCAGCTGGGTTGAGAGAGTAGAAGGAAACTGAAATCAGAGGATACAGGACAAGGTGAGATAAAAGATTCACACCAGTATGAACATGGAATCTGTCTGCAAAGAGGCCAAATAGGAAGGCTGGATAGTAAAAAAAAAAATCAGGGTTTTAGGGGCAAATGAAAAAGAAGGGGCAAAATGTTCTCAAGAGAGGGTATTAGAAATTGTGGGAGGGGAGCAGAATCCAAGGTGTGATTCGATGTTTAGGGCATCCCATGATTTCACCAAGACAGACGATTGTAAAGACAACCAGAAAATTTGTTAGTGAGGAACGAGCTGTCACCCATTCACTAATTTTCCGTCAATTGTAATAATTCACAAGGAGGTTTTGAATAACAAGATCCTTGTTTAAGAGTGAATGGATGTTCTGGAGGGAAACGGAGAGAGAGGATAGTAGTCATTTATCCAGTGGCAGATTCTGAGGGGACAACGATGGGTCGGATGACTGAGTGTTTTGTTACCCACAACAACACAATATCTTAAGATGTCTTTCCTCAAAATAACTACAGGTTGATGAGCTTTGTGGTTAAAAATAGTCAAAAGATCCAGTCGGACGTGAAAAGTAACCTTATTTGTTTTCAGTAAGACGGGTACCAAAGTTGAGTGAAGATATGGTACAGGGAAAGAAAGTTCAACCAATGTGATTCCCTTTACAGACATACCTACTGTTAAAACTAATTTTGACTGTGGTTCTGCCGGTGGTATTAACAAGCAGCTGGAGCTTAAAGAACTAGGTCACTCTCTTAATTACCAGCCTGATAAGGATTGGCTATGGATTCAATATTTTCATTTTATGCGGGAAGTGTTACATCCGAAAAAGTAAAGCCAACAAGGTCTTTAAAGCAAATGTATTTAATTGTAAACATCCCACATTTGCCCAATTATTCCAATCTGTACAAATATGAACAATATGTACAGCACAATTCAATAATTTAATAGTTTACTGATATTACACTTCTAGACTTACGACTTGAAAGGTTCTAACATTGTACACAGGATGAGTATACTGTGACGAGACATCACAAATCAGTAATTTTGTACTTTCCACTTTTACCCAAGGTAGTCACATTAACAAGTAATCAATGGGTAGCTCAAGTAACCAATATTTCAGGCTAGGATAACATATTAAAGTGTAGTGGTACATATGGAATTGGATTAGGGTTGTGGTTACAATAACTCATCATCAATAAGTCTTATTCCCAACCAACAGGTCTTGTGCTTCTGCATGTGCAGAACAAGTTTTCCTTTTCTATCCTTGTATATAAAGCCAAGTTACACAGTCCCCTTTTTTATTCCCAAACCTGCTGTCTAGTTCAAAAGTAACATTGGTAGGTGGATTGGTTTGGGAAGCAAATAAGGAAAAAATGACCGCATTCAAAGAGCTTTTTGGTATGAATTTCATTCCATTCCATACAATAACCGTCTTCAGGACCTGGCCCTCAATCTGGATTATGAAGTGCAAAAATCATTCAATCATTAGCAACGTAAATCATTCTGATAGTACACAGCAGCACTGCAGTCCTTCGCTGTGTAAGTAAACCAATCAGAAGAAACAAAAACGCAATGGGCTTAAGTATCTAAGTCAAACTCTAACATTAAAGGACAAACTAAAATGGAATTGATCATGCAATGATACATTGTGAAGCACATCGTAACACAGCTCAAGTGACTTGTGCCAGTTGATGAATTTAAAAAAAAGATTTCAACACAGTAACTGTGCTTTAGTATATACGGTTAGTTTTAGCACATGTAGCTATGTTACAGAAGATATGCAGATAGATAAAGCACAAGGGAGTGCGTCAGTCATAAACACACCCTTTGTGATGCACTTTGATAAAAGATAATGCTTTATGTAACTTTACTGATAAAAGTTTCAAAGTAAAAAGATACTTGAACAGATCCTGATAAGTGACTGAATTAACACGTGCAAGAGCTACTGTTTGCAATTAAGTTCACTTCCCCCGTGTAAGTCTTGAATATGCCAAAGTTCCACACGTGCTGCCTCTGCTGGAAAGGGCAACCGTAAATATCGGAGCAGGTCACGCTAAACACCACATGATTAACTGCAATTTTGCAATAATATGCAAATGAAGTAAAACCGTGAGGAAACAAGTCATTCCAAACATTCAAGGACATCAAAAATGGTAGAACAGCCAACTAACAAAAATTGTTCGGTGCCAACCACAGAGTTTTCGTGTGGACCATTATCACCCCTGCTGCCCTATCTGGCTGTCCTCATTAATATCTTTGCAAGTTAATGTGCAGGCTTGCAGCAGAAAATAACAACAGAATTTATACAGTACAAATTTCCCACATTCTTTCTGCCTATCAGTACACATACAGTTATATATTTGGGACCTCAATCATTTGCACGAGTTACACTGTTTGCTGTCCAGTATCCCCTTTATAACTCAGTAGTGTGGTCACTCTCTGCATGAGGAGTCCAAATGCCAAAGAAACCGAATAAGGTGGTAAAGTTCACTTTTGCTTAGAATGGCTGGCAGTATAGTCTGGCCGTCTTGTTTGGATGATTTTTGGTTTAGGTCGATTTTTCCCGTCCTCCTCCTCTTGCTCCTGCTCCAGCTCTGGGTCACTATCACAGACATGAACAACAACGCTGGGGGTGGTGTCAGTTCCCGCATGCAATTCGTATTTCTCCCCTGTCGAGAAAAAATAGATCTTAGCAGCAACTGAAAAAAAACAGCTCCTTATGTTTGATGCAAGAGTTAGAACAGATTGTTACATCCACACCTCAGTGCGTTGACCAGGTCACAGTGGATCACCTTGTACAACAAGTTCTTTCCAGGAAAAACTAGAGGACACATTATCCTTAGGCCTTCTTTCCTCTTAATCTACAGGTTTCTTTACCCCAAGTTTTGTGGTACAGGATAGATAATTGGTTCCTGATTTAACTGGTCTTTCCTCTCATCTCTTTCCATCCAGTCCTGCACCATAGTACTCACTCTCTTAAAAATAATTATCCTCATGGTTTAACCTCCCCTTCCCCCACATTCTTCATGGGGTGAGGTGGTGGTGTAGTGCTAGGCTAGTAATCCAAAGACCCTGAGTAATGCTCTGCAGACACAGGTTCAAATCCCACTACGGCAGATGGTGAAATTTGAATGCAATAAAAATCCGGAATTAAACGTCTCATGATGACCATGAAACCATTGTCGATTGTCGTAAAAACTCATCTGGTTCACAATCTGGTCTGGTGACTTGTGTGACTCCAGGCCCACAGCAATGTGGTTAACTCTTAAATACCCTCTAAAATCGCCCAACAAACCGTTCAGTTCAAGGGCAATTAAGGATGGGCAATAAAAGCTAGCCCATGTGACGTCAACACGTATGAATGAATATTATTTCCAAACCACACCGTTTCAATACATTTCTTCCATCTTAGATTTCCTTCCTCCCTTTCCACACTTTTTATTAAGAATCAGCTCAACCTTCCTGATAATGCAAACCAGCAGCCTCTGGACAACCCCAGAGGGGTGGCAGAGTGGTTAGCACTGCTGTCTCACAGTGAGAGGGACCCGGGTTCGATTCCCGGCTTGGGTCAGTGTCTGTGTGGAGTCTGCATGTTCTCCCTGTGCCTGCGTGGGTTTCCTCCAGGTGCTCCGGTTTCCTCCCACTGTCCGAAAGACGTGCTGGTTAGGGTGCATTGGCCATGCTAAATTCTCCCTCAGTATTACCCGAACAGGTGTCGGAGTGTGGCGACGAGGGGATTTTCACAGTGACTTCATTGCAGTGTTAATGTAAGCCTACTTGTGACATGAATAAATAAACTTGAAAACTTAAATCAGTAGCCTGGGTTGACCTGCCCTTTAAGCATCCCCATCAGTAGCATTGTAATTCAAGGCATCTAAGCCAACTCAGAGGAAATGTCCCACTGGGACAGTGGACAGTGGGTGGGTGGGGGGGGGGGGGAAGAGAGAGAGAGAGAGAGAGAGAGAGAGAGAAGGACTGTACTGTGATTACCTGGGCCCAGCTTAGATATCGCATACAGCAGGTCATAGTTTATAACCGGAGTGGCATCTTCTGCTTGCTTCCAACCAACAGGAGGAGATGCTGGCGGAGAAATCAGGAACTGCTTTTCTGGACGCGGTGGAGCCAGGTGTGGGCTGCCTTTACTGAAAGATTTATTCTGGATCTGGGAAAAAAAAATGCATTTTTAAAAAATGCTGCACGTTTTATTTGAAAAGTTAGATTTTGATTAAAAATTGCTGCTCATTTTCTGCACAAAAGTTAAATAGTACTTAAGAGCGGGACATTTTTCTATTTCAGACACCCAAGAGTGTATTTTTTGATCAGCAATATCTCTAATTTTCGGACACAAAGTGGGTATTCTTAATTGTGAGATGAGTCATGTTGTGCACCCCTAATGCCCCCAACCCATTTTCAGGGCCTGGATCTCATGGGATGTGGGCATTGCTGGCTGGCCAACATTTATCCTCCATCACTAATTGCCCTTGAGAAGGTGGTGATGATGAACTGCCTTCTTGAACCGCTGCAGTCCTTGTGATGTGGTTACATCCACAGTGCTGGTAGGGACGGAGTTCCAGCATTTTCATCCAGAAATGCTGATATAGTTCCAAGCCCGGGTGGTACGAGGCTTGGAAAGGGAATTCCAGGTGGTGGTGTCCTCATGAATTAACTGCCCTGATCTTTCTAGGTGGTAGCAGTCATAGGTTTGGAAAGTGCTGTAAAATCACTGCAATTACCTATTGTTCTAGATGGTAGTGATGCAGACTCGAGAGATCGGGTGTTGAGCTACTCAGTCCCTCGTCTGTAGACTCCATGCCATACCTTCATGTTTGTTTTCCTTTCACTTTACTTTTGTCTGTCCATTCTTTCCCCCTTTCATTTCACCTTTTCTTGAGATGCCTTAGCAAATGTTTAATACTTTTTCCCATTTATGTTCCCTTGAAACATTTCCATCTCCTGAATTCCCTATTTTCTAGTTGGCTCATTTCAAAAGACCATAGATGCCCACACAGCCATCAACAATGTCACTAATGAGCTGACCACTGTAATAAGTCTGCGGAGGCAGAAGTCCCTTCACCAAAATCCCTTCATTTACAATTCTAACAGCAGTACACAGAGTGCTAGCAGTTAGCAGTCTACTTTCCGGTTAAGTACAAGGCAAAGACTACCTGATTGGCCCATCAATTGGATCCTTAATCAGGGAGTTCATACTCCAATAGGCCAGCCTGAATGGCCTGATTGAAGTCATTACAACCATAAAACATTGCTTGCGATTAAGGGAATCCCTGCCATTGAATTGATTTTTTTAGCCAATTTGGACTGAACTTGCTTGGATTTGGAAACAACAACTTCTCACATCTTAGACTCGCCAGGTCTCCCTCTATTCTGAGTCTAAACATATCAAGCTCAGAATACCACTGCATGTGGCAGCAGAACCTTTATTCTCACATAATCAGTCATCCTTGTGCAATAAAACTTAAAATGTAATGTTTAAATATCTTTTTCGGCATTCCTTAATTTAAGACAATGAAAGTACAGGAAGAGTTTGGAGGCACTTCAGTATATTTGGAGCAAATGGGTTTACAAAAGAGGAACTTGCTTTCAAAATCACGAAAGTAAAAACGAATACCTGTGCGAAGTACAGTTTCATTTTCTTCCCGTTAAACTCTGTTTCATGAAGCTGAATTCTGGCCTCAGTTGCTGCAATAGGGTTGCTGAAGTTGATCCGCACACGTCTGAAGCTCTTAAAAAACTGAAAGGTCACGTTCTTGTCATAGGCCCTGAATAGCGTCTCAAAGTCATCCTGTCGAGAGATTTAATAAATGATTACATTTCAAGCAGAATAAGTTTAATAGCTTTTCAACACTAGCTTTGAATCATAGCCGTTTGTCACTTCTCCACCACAAAAATCTGGAGATCAAAGTTGAGGGAGAGAACTTCCGTTCTCTGCTCAAAGTACTCGCAATTTTCTGAATTTTTTCACTGCTTTTCTGAGTTCAAAGCGGGAACAAGAACATATTCTCCTCAGTCTCATGAATCATAGAGTCATAGAATCCCTGCAGTGCAGATGGAGGCTATTTGGCCCATTGAGTTTGTATCAACGACAATCCCACCCAGGCCCTCGCCCCGAAACCCCATGTATTTACCCTGCTAATCACCCTGACACTAAGGGGCAATTTATAATGGGCAATCAACCTAACCCGCACATCTTTGGAGAGTGGGAAGAAATCAAAGCACCCGGAGGTGATCCACACAGACACCGGGAGAATGTGCAAACTCCACAAAGTCAGTCATCTGAGGCCGGAATTGAACCTGGCTCCCTGGCGCTGTAAGACAGCAGTGCAAACCACTGTGGCACTGTGCTGCCACGTTCAATAATGTCAAACAGGCAATAGTGGCCTGAACAGTTCTCCATCGGAGATAAACATGCCTTTGGATTGCCACTAGCCATAATGCAAGGAGCACAGGGAATGCAAAGCTAATTGAGTGGGAAATGAGGGATCCCAAATGGTAATACTGTTTAGTGTATTTTGGCTTTCTGGATTAGGCTGTCAGCCACCCCATGACCAGAAGAAGTCCTCTGGGCTTTTCTTCCCCTTGCAAATCAAAGAACTGGCAAGATTGATTTTTAACATCTGAACTTTTAATTAAACAGCCAATAACTGACATGGTCAAATGCACTTGGGATTTACTGGCACACTCTGGTGAAAACATTACTTTATTGAGTTACAAGACAATGATATTTTTGACTGTGTCAGTCAACCTGATTTCTCACAAACTGAATTAAAATTCAAAACATGCAAAATGGAATGACTGACAAAAAGATCACAACTTTCGGAATAATTAGATGCAGCCTCTTTGAATTGGAGCACAGCAACGCAAACACACAGTAAGCGTTTGTTACAACTTGTGAATACATGAAAATATTACCTTTATTTTTCAAATGGTTTTTCTTTCCCGTAAAGACATCCTAGCAATAATTTTCTTTTAAACTTTCTTCACACAGTGCAAAATGGTCCAAAGCAACTGTGACGCATTTAACATTTTGCACAGGAGTAATCGGTCTTTTAAATCATTCCAAATATAAAAGCTATATCTGCCTTAAAATTGAGAATCATACAACATTCAGCTGCACGAATTCCCGTACTATACAAATAAATTTTCCTGCAAATGTATGACATCCTCAAAGTCTAATAGCAATATGCAACAACTGTGACTTATTTCTGATGCATACCAATACTGATCGCAAACTACATAACGCCTCATTAATGACAACACAACAATCAGAATCGCGCTGCCAAGTTCACCCAAGGAATGATCTTGCATGGCTGGCGCTAAACTAAAATGTTAAACTCTCGGGCCAGTCTTCAGGGACTGCATGTCTCGCTTTCAGCAAGGTTTACTTCTGGCCTGCAGCCAGTTACGTGAGACCAGCAGCTGGTGAGCCCAGTGGCATCAGTGCAATACAAGACAATGAGCAATAGCTCTATTTTTGATTATTTGCTTGCTTTCCAATGGGGATTTGTCCTAGCTCACTTCACTCATGCCTGTCTCGCCGCATTTCCTTCAAGTGCTTCTCAGTTGCCCGCTTCTCAGGGGCAACGGTTATTTATGCAATCTTACCTACCAGTGTGCTTGAACAAGGAACTGTAAACGCACTCTAAATTGCTCTATTGCCATGCAGACCCAAAGACATACCACGTTAAGCATAGCAACCATCTGATTTAACATGGTCTTGCCTGGTTGATGGATGGGTAAAATGTTGTCGCTAACTGTGGATAAATAGAATTACCTTTCTACCAGTAACACGACTGAAGCTTGCTCGTAATCACATACAACATTCAGAGCTTAATCACAGAGGTAGGTTTTATGGAGCATCTTAAAAGACGCAGAAAGATACAAGGAAGGAATCCCTGAGCATGGAGACTGCCACTGATGAGATGGACGAAGTGGGGAATGCACAAGGGTTCGGTAGAGTTGGAGAAATGCAAAATTCTTGGATAGTTTGCGGATATGGGGATAGGGAGGAACTTAAACACAAAGATGAAACTTTTCAAATCAAAAAGTGTTCTACGACCAAGAATAAATGTGGATCAGTGAGCACAGGGGTGATGAGTGGACAGAACTGGGTTAAGACGTGGGAAGAGTTTTCTATTGTGTTCAAATTAATGGCGAGTGTGGAGGTCAGGTGGGATGACGTGGGAATAGTCATGTCACAAGACCTGGTTTCAGCAGCAGATGGACTCGGGCAGAGATGGGCATTATCACTGGAGGTGGAAGCAGGCAGACTTTGTATTGGAGGTCAGATAAGGGGTCATAAATTGAACTGAGCAGAGATTGTGAACAGTCCACTTCAGTCTCAAGAGGTAACCAGGGACTGGAATGGAATTGGTGGTTTAGTGAAGGGAGTTTGTTGCTCAATTCCTGGTCATATCATTCACACAAAACAATGCCAGGCTTCATTTTCAAATACCTCAAAAATAAAGCCTAGTTAATGCCCGGAACTCATTCCTCAATAATAAACTCTACCAGGTTATAGTCAAATTTAAAAGGTATTAGTTTCTTACTGATATCCTCTTACCTCCAACTCCAAAACAATTTTCTACATGGGGCATATTACGTTCATGGAGAACAGTAAAACATTGAGAAATAAAACTCCTTTCCCATGTTGCCAAGTCAAATTGAATTCTTCTACTGTCCTCCTGTAATTGGAGTGCTCTTAATCCAAATGGAAACTTCCTCCTTTTGCAATTATAAACGACTACTTAAGTTTCTCCACTTAAAAAAACAAGGTCTCTATTTTAGTGAAAAACGACACAAAAATGCAAAACAAAAGTCAGAACGTGAAAAGATAATTCAATCTATTGAGCACATTCATTTCAGCTTACTAACGGTTAACTTACTCCATCATAGATGTTAACCAGTTCAACATGTAACAGGTATGCAATGAACCTTTTTCCTACCCTCATAGTCAAGAGGATTCACCCAAAACATCTAACCTTCATCCTAAATTACGCACTTTGCGCGTACAGTTTTGGCCAGTTGCTTTCCTCGGTAAGAGTGTAGTATTTGATACGACTAAAGCTCACAAGACATCATTGGGAGGAGTCTTACCAAAAAATGGCAGAGTGCTGTTCCCGGTGAGAAAACCGGCGTGTTTCTCCACAGATCTACAACACTGCCAGAAAAAATCAAGGGGGAGTGTTTCATGCCTTCATACAGTGAGGTGGAAGGGGGGCATAGGCCACCACAGAGGTCTCAGGGGCTCCCTTCCCCAACCCCGATTGGAATCAGCACTTCTCTCCCCTCAGCCCTGATCATTGGCTCCTACCTTCCCTCACCATCATCAGTCCCTTCCCTGCCCAATCACAGGCCTCTTGGCCCCCCCCAGTCATCGGTCCCACCCCCCTAACTACCTAGTCGGAGCCAGCACCCATGTTACTGCACCCCACTTGATCGGCCTCTACCCCCCCACCCTGATCATCAGCTCTTCCCCCCAACCCCAATCACCAGCCCCTCCCCCCAGCCCTCCAGTTGGAGCTGGTCACCCACCTCCAACGCACCCCCCCCCCCCCCCCACCCCACCCCTTGCCTGTGAGATCTGTGACTTCCAGATCTTGAACCCCCCCGGCATTTGCGTGGACAGTGAGTGCGGGGCTCAAGATCCCACCCATCGGTCTCCCTCTGTATTCAATCTTCAATCCATGCAATTTCTGAAATTGTTTATGACGATTGAATCAAACCAGCAGCAGTGATTAATGGCTAAATTCGATGCAAGCTCTCAAAATGGAAGTGTTTTTCTGTTAAAATGGGGTCAGAAGAGAAAGATGTACAACTGTAAATATAATTAAACTATAAATCCATTCTTGGGCTAATTAGCAATCGGAATTTTCCATTCTGACTCAGTGTTCAGTTTAGACACTTCCTGAAATGCTTTGTCCAAGTCAGCAGCTAATTAAAAGGTTGGATGAAAAGAACTGACATCAGACTGGTGAAATTAAACCCTCCTTTTCCTGAATCATTTAGGTTGCATTGGTAATATTCTACACAAGTGCTTTATAATTCATTATATAACACAATACCTTCCAGTGGAAGTATTTCCATAATATCATACATTTGTCCTTGTTCTCAATTTGTCCCATTTATAATGCAGAGTGGATTCAGAGGCCAACACTGCACCTCCACGCAAGAGGGAATGTTGCATGTACAGCTGGTCTGAAGTCATAGTGAAGACTTTACCCATCTCACCATTCCTGAAGGTGGAACAGAAGCGGCACTGACATCAAATGTTGGCTTGCAGACTTAGGTGACATGCCTAATCTTTGGAGGAACGCATGATGCCTTATGTTAAGGCAGTGCAAGTTTTATACAAAGCAGAGCATTACGGGTTTACTGCTGTGCCAGACCATCCAGGCTCTACCCCTCCCCTCCCACCCCACCCCACCCCATCCGGTCCCCAAGGAATTTTGTCAGAGGATGTTAAGTGTATTTCAAATCCCTCACCCTCAACAAAAAACAAGGTCAATAGTAAAATTTCAAATGATGGGAGCCCCACTTTTATAGTTTTAAACATACCTTTTTGACCAAGCAATGGGGGGGGGGGCACGATGGCACAGTGATGAGCACTCTAATCTAATGTTTTCTTGCCTCAACACGGTCCACATCCCCCTATTCCCTGCCTATTCATGTATCTATCCAGATGGGGCAGCATGGTGGCACCATGGTCAGCACTACTGCCTCACAGCTCCAGGGACCCAAGTTCGATTCCCAGCTTGGGTCACTGCCTGTGTAGAGTTTACACATTCTCCTCGTGTCTGCGCGGGATTCCTCTGTGTGTTCCAGTTTCCTCCCACAGTCCGAAAGACGTGCAGGTTAGATGGATTGGCCATGCTAAATTCTCCCTTAGTGTCAGGGGGACTAGCAGGGTAAATGCATGGGATTATTGGGATAGGGACTGGGTAGGATCGTGGTCGGTGTGGGCTCGATGGGCCGAATGGCTTCCTTCAGCACTGTAGGATTCTATGAATCTGTGTGTTGACTCTTAACTGCTTGCAATGGATAGGCAACAAATGCTGGCCCTGCCAGTGACACCTCAAGAAAGAATTTAAGCAAAGCTTTTAGTTACATGTCCCAATATCTCCCTGTGGTTTGGTGCCAAAATTTGATTGTGTACATACTTCAAATGCCTTGGAGTATTGTGCTCATTCTCAACTTGGGTAATGCATTTGTCATCGTCAAAAAGGCCCATAAATGTTACTAGTTTTCTCTTCAAATGGAAAAAACCACAAAGATGGGAGCGAGGATTACAAAGATTTCATTTTACAGAGACAGAGTCAAAAGATTTAAAATAAAAGAGTGCAAGGAGAAAATAATTGAAGCTGCTTTGCTACTTTCTTGAACAGCCAGCCACCCCCATCCGCTCCCTATTCCAGGTGCTCATGTTCATTTTTGTCCATCTACCGTCTCTCCTCAAATCTGGCCGTTTGAAAATTTCTCATTGATGGCTCTGCTTACAAGTTGCTGCCCGTCCCCCCTGAACTGTGGCTCCCACAACAATAGTTCCTGATCTCCCATGAAATTCTTGTTGCTAAGTGGAGTTCCTCTGTACATTCCAGTAGTAAAAGGAAAGACTTGCATTTATATAGTGCCTTTGACAACAACCTGCAGTTGTAGGAGTGGCTTTAGCATAGTAAAAGGTCCCTAAATGCTTTATAGTCAATGAAGTACCTTTTGAAGTGCCATTACTGCTGTTATGTAGGAAAGAAAGCAGCCAATTTGCATACAAGAAGGATCCACAACCGTATTGTGATAATAATGTGATAATCTGTACTTAGGTCTTGATTGAGGGATAAACATTGGCCAAGACACCAGGGAGAATGTCTCACCCAAACAATGATACTTCCGACTGTGCAACTCCCACAAATGTCAAATTCAAATTAAAAACAGCTTTGTCCCTCTGCTATAGCACAAAGTATGTCTATAACTGAAGGCTGAAAGAAAGCAAATGGCTCATGTGAAAAGACCCTGACCACTCTACTCAGACAACCAGCAATGTCAGGATAAACATTTCAGGATATACTGCTGACATTGCACACTGGGTCTCAGGATGGCATTAAGGCCTACGCAGGCACTCTCATCTGTCATTGAATTCAAACTAAAGAAGAATTAAACATCTAGTCAATACTAGAGCACACGGAGCCTTTTGACATAGAGCAACACATCTAGGAATGACCAAAATTGTTCGCTATGATTTGACCTTTGTATAATCCTATGCTTAAAACATTAAGTGTTAGCAACTACATATTAGATGATCAGGCCAGAACAGTACTCATTAAGCACATAGTCACTCAAAGCTCTATTATAATTCCAGTTTGCATTATCCTTTTGTGATAACATTTAAAAGTTATCTGTAACTTTCAGAGTGACGACTTGTCAAACATATCCTTCTCAATCTCAATCAGACTGGTTTGTCTGGTGTACAAGAGAAAGACATAAGAAAGTTTAAAGTTTATTTATTAGTGTCACAAGTAGGCTTACATTAACATTGCAATGAAGTTGCTGTGAAAATCCCCTAGTTGCCACACTCCGGCGCCTGTTCGGGTGCACTCAGGGAGAATTTAGCAAGACCAACGCACCTAACCAGCACATCTTTCAGACTGTGGGAAGAAACCGGGGCACCCGGAGGAACCCAGACACGGGGAGAACGTGCAGACTCCGCAGAGACAGAAACCCAAGTCGGGAATTGAACCCGGGTCTCTGGTGCTGTGAGGCAGCAGTGCGAACCGCTGTGCCACCATGCCACCCATAATCATGTACTTTATCTAGGCTGTTGGTGATAACACATTTTATATCCACATCTTCCTCAGTTTTGCTTCATATTTTAGTCCTGGAAACTTGTGTTATTTACAAATGGAAAATGCTTCTTTCACCAACATGAAAATAATAAGAAAAGGGGCCACATTATTTACCATGTTTGCAATTATGAGTAAGAACTTCAAACAATACCCGGAGCACATTTTATTCACAGAATGCTCCCACGTATGAAATAGTCACTGGGCTCAAACATGTCAACAGGCATTCACTTTAAATCTTAAATTAGGTTTATGTCACTGAGGATTATAATCTTCACTGAAGTTATAATGAGATGTTAGGAAAGATTGGGGATTCCATTCATACATTTCTTCAACAGATACCCTCAGATCATCTACTCATTAATTCAAGTACAAAGGACAAAGAACAGTAAAGCACAGGAACAGGCCCTTCGGCCCACCAAGACTGTGCCGACACAGATGCCTCTCTAATCTAAATATTTTCTTGCCTCTACGTGGTCCATATCCCTCTATTCCCTGCCTATTCATGTATCTATCCAGATGCCTCTTGAATGTTGTTATAGAATCTGCTTCCACCACCTCCCCCGGCAGCACGTTCCAGACATTCACCACCCTCTGTGTGGAAAAACTTGCCCCTTACATCTCTTTTAAACTTTCCCCCTCTCACTTTCAACCTGGGGCAGCACAGTGGCAAGCACTGCTGCCTCACAGCACTAGGGTTCGATTTCCAGCTTAGGTCACTGTCAGTGTGGAGTTTGCATGTTGTCCCTCTGTCTGCGTGGGTTTCCTCTGGGTGCTCCAGTTTCCTCCCACAATCTGAAAGACGTGCTGGTTAGGTGCATTGACCCGAACAGGCACCGGGGTGTGGCGATGAGGGGAATTTCACAATAACTTCATTGCCGTGTTAATGCAAGCCTTACTTACCCGGTCAGACCCCACCTGGAGTACTGTGCCCAGTTCTGGTCGCCTCATTACAGAAAGGATGTGGAAGCCATAGAAAGGGTGCAGAGGAGATTTTCAAGGATGTTGCCTGGATTAGATGGCATGCCTTATGAGGATAGGTTGAGAGAGCTAGGTCTTTTCTCCTTGGAGAGGCGAAGGATGAGAGGTGACCTGATAGAGGTGTATAAGATGTGAGAGGTATTGATAGAGTGGATTCTCAGAGGCTTTTACCCAGGGCTGGAATGGTTGCCACAAGAGGTCACAGGTTTAGGGTGCTGGGGAGTAGGTACAGAGGAGATGTTGGAGGTAAGTTTTTCACTCAGAGGGTGGTGGGTGTGTGGAATCGGCTGCCGGTAGCGGTGGTGGAGGCGGATTCGATAGGGTCTTTTAAGAGACTTTTGGATAAGTTCATGGAAGTTAGTAAGATAGAGGGTTATAGGTAAGCCTAGTAGGTAGGGACATGTTCGGCCCAACTTGTGGGCCAAAGGGCCTGTTTGTGCTGTAGCTTGTGACTAATAAATAAACTTTTTACTTTACTGTACCCCTGAATAATTGCCCCAAGTAATTTTTTCTTTTAAATTATGGGATATAATAAAAGGAGGCCCGTCATTTAAACCTGGCACAAAAAGCAGAATTCCTCCTGAGGAAAACAAGTATAACATGCAGCTAGTCACAATTCTGGGATTTCCCCCCCCCCCCCCCACCCCCTTCCTTTCTCAATCATCAGTCCTCAATTGTGCTCACTCTGTATTCTGTACAAGGTTTATAGCATAGAGTTCCTTCCCGGGTTATAATATGAATATTGGTACGGAAGTAACAAGCCAGGACAATGCATTCGCTGCTTACTGTGTTACCTTGTGAAATTCTCCCCCTTTATTTCAGAAACTATAGATGTTCCCAATTGTTTACGGCCCCCAAGTGATAAAATTCACCATATCTGCATTCAGTTTCCATCTTCTTAGCCCCAAACTATGTTATACACTAAATGTGCAGGAGCGGTTTTGCAAATGAGGATCACAAAATGTTCTCAGATCTTTCATTCCATGTCCGCTATTAAGAAACCAATATCGGATATCTCCAATATCAATTGGCATACCCCCAGTATATAATCAAGCACTAACTATAGTGTTACCACGTGCTTCCCAAGTCAAAATGCCAAACATTCATAACAGCACTCAGATATACCAAGCCAGTTAAATATGTCCTAAATGACGGCAGCAACAACAAGTCTTATAAACAGCCCTAAAATGGACAATAAATTAAAACTAGTTTTAAAAGAGAATACAAAGTAACCCAACTCCTTACCCGAACATCAACATCAGTAAAGACTTCGGTGTCAGGCAAACAGGCAATCAGTATTACGTTGCAGTTTAGGCTCTGCAAATGCATGGTAGGTTTAGGAAAAAAGACTCCCAGGTCTGATTTGTAAAGCAGTCTTGAGCTGCTGCTGACACTTCTATGAATTACAAGCAGTTGCACTCTGCTCTAATTTATACAGCAATGAGTGCTCGCCCTCAGGATCTTTATGGTATGAGGCAGCAAATTCTTAAACAAAAACCTGCACGTTCCAACTCGGACCAAATGAACTTCGAATGGAAAGTAGTGACATCAGCACTTAGTCAAGATATCTATGCTAATCAGCTTGGCTTTGCACTGGAAGATGGAAAAAACAGCTGATGTTGCCTGGCAGCTGTGTTATCATTGGTTCTGTACATAGTTTCCATCAGCAGTAATTCCATTCAACACCCACAATATGCACTTAATTTGAATGGCTTGCCTGAGATGGAAAATTTTACACCGTTGAAGCAACTGTTAAATAGTAACAGGAATAAATCATTAAACTGAAGATATTAAAGAGAATGGTAGGAAAGCTGACTAGTCACCCTTGAATCGCCCCAACTCGCTTTCCTTCCACTTAAGACAGGCAGCTTGTGGATTTAACCACCTTGGCTAAACCAAGGCTAACATGTAAGAAACTGCCAGCACCCTGGCACATTTCTGAATTTGATGGAATTCTTTGGGAAGTGTCCAAAGAGACTGGAAACCGTTCAAAGGAGCTACTGCATTACATTTAATGGTTAGAGAATTGTTATCAGTTGAATGTAATGGGTGGCAGAGAACCACATTCGTACTGCCAGCTTCATATCATAACCTGGCGAAGGAAAACTGAACTGCTGGAGGGCAGGGGCCCTAGGGTGGGGGGGGGGGGGGGGGGGGGGGGGGGTGGGGGGAGAGGAGAACATATTTAAAGATACATTTAATAGAAAACAAGACAGGAAGTCAAGACAGAGTGGCATGGTGGCACTGTGGTTAGCACTGCTGTCTCACAGCGCCAGGGACCAGGGTTCAATTCCCGGCTTGGGTCATTATCTGTGTGGAGTCTGCACGTTCTCCCCAAGTCTGCGTGGGTTTTCTCCGGGTGCTCCGGTTTCCTCCCACAGTCCAAAAGACCTGTAGGTTAGATGTATCGGCCATGCTTAAATTCTCCATCAGTGTACCCGAACAGGCGCCGGAGTGCGGCAGCTAGGGGATTTTCACAGTAACTTCACTACAATGTTCCAGATCTTATATCCTCAAAGTTAATTTATTCATTAGTCACAAATAGGCTTACATTCACACTGCAAGATACTGTGGAAATCCCCTAGTCGTCATACTCCGGCGCCTGTTCGGGTACACTGAGGGAGAATTTAGTATGGCCAATGCACCTAACCAGCACGTCTTTCGGACTGTGGAAGGAAACCGGAGCACCCGGAAGAAACCCACACAGACAGTGACCCAATCCAGGAATCGAGCCTGGGTCCCTGGCGCTGTGAGGCAGCAGTGCTAACCACTGTGCCGCCCCATTCTTGATTGTTATCTGGACCCTAAAATTGCACTGAACAATCAAGGATATAAGATCTGGAAGAAAAGGATTGTATATAAATAGCACAAATGTAAGAATGTGTCTCGTGGTGACTAACAGGGAAATCATTAACAAAACATGACTGGAAAAAATGTTAGAGGAACTAAATGTGGCAATTACCAAAGTATGCAAGACTTAAATATGCACATTCTTCTGTGGAAAACCAACGTAGTCGGAAAATCTTTGCCACATTTAGTTTGTGGAAACAAGGAAGGAGATCATGCTGAATGAACATAACTGCAACCTCAGAATGAATAGGACTTTGTTCATTAAGCAAGTTTTTAAAAAAAACAATCTATTTCAAAATAGGTCGAAATGTCCCCTCAGGACAATAATGCCACAACAGAAGCTGAAGTGAAGAGTCATTTACGGAAGTGTGGAGCATGCTTCAAGCAATGTCAGTTGCTGTTCCACTCAGGTCAGTAAATAGCTCAGGAAGCAGTTCTGGTAATTATTACAAAGCAAAATACTGTGAATGCTGACAATCTGAAATAAAAATTAAAAAATGCTGGACAAACTCGTTCTGATGAAAGGTCATTGATTTGAAACTCCCTACATCTCTCTACATGGATGCTGCCTGAGCTGCTACATGCATAGAACACACATAACAGGAGGAGTAGGCCATTTGGCCCTTCAAGCCTGCTCCGCCATGCAATAAGATCATGGTTGATCTGATTGTAATCTCAACCCCTCATTCCTGCCTACTCCCGATAGCTTTCCACCCCCTTGTTAATCAAGAATCTATCTAGCTCTGCCTTAAAAACATTCAAAGACTGCTTCCACTGCCTTTGGAGGAAGAAAGTTCCAGAGACTCACGACCCTCAAAAGGAAAAAATTCTCCTCATTGCTTAAATGAACAACCCTGTATTTGTAAACAGTGATCCCGAGTTCTCGATTCTCTCATAAGAGGAAACACCCTCTCCATATCCACCCTGTCAAGTCTCAGGGTCTTAAAAGTTGTAATCAAGTTGCCTCTTACTCTTCTAAACTCTAGTGGATATAAGCCTAGCCTGTCCAAACTTTCCTCATAAAACATACCCACCCATTCCTAGCATTAATCTAGCAATTCTTCTCTGATCTGTTTCTAATGCACTTACATCTTTCCTTAAGTAAGGAGACCAATGCTACGCACACTACTCCAGATGTGGAGTATTTGCTGTTTCTATTTCATCTTTAATAACTATTGTAGCCAAGTGTCCAATAATGTTTCCACACCAACACCTCCTTTTCGTGCATTATGCATTGCAGAAAATAGCTTAATCTATTAAGCAAAGCACAATAAAATTTAATTTGTGAAGCATTTGGAAAATTGAACTCCAATACAGAATGCAATGCACAAGTTGTAATAAATATTACATTTCAGTCACATCAATAGAACTCTGTCACACAGCCAACCTTTAGCAGCTATTCACAGCACAATATTTACATGAAGCATTTACTGTTAGTTTTCTTTGTTGACTAAAATACAGTTGACATTTAGATGTTTTGTCAGTGCATGTTTTCTTTCCCCTCAAACTTTTGAAATTCGGATATTTACAATCATGGTGAACCATCGCAATAAATGAATACGACCACTACCACTAGAACAACAATGAAAGGGTGGAAGAGAGGCAGAGGGGAAGAGAGGTGTAGGCGTGGGGAGGGAATGCCAGAGCTTGGGGCCAAGGCAACTGAAGATGTGGCCACCAATGGTGGTGTGATTAAAACTGAGAGTGCACAAGAGACCACGGTAATGAACAGAATTGCAGTGCTGGGTTACAGGGACAGGGAGGGTTGGGGCAATGGAGGGATTTGAAAACAAGGATAAGAAAAGAAAAAGTATTTACTTCCCACCACACCCATGTGAAACATTACAGGAGCTCTTAGTTAAAACTTGCTGCACGACAGACTTTGGGATAAGACTTTCGTTATAAGAAAACAGCAAGTGTAAAGAGACAAAGAATGAGCAACATTTTTCTCATTGCATTTCTGGTTGCTTTGATTTAGGATCTCAACTTGTATACTACACGGACAACAGTTTGATAAATGAATGCCTAAATTTCTTGTTACTGTACACAGTTCCATTGTGGCATATTAGTTTTACCAGATTTGCTCAATTGCGATTTGCAGCTTTTATGCCCATATTAAAGACAATTCAAATTTGATCAAGGTTTATGAAATGGAACAAAAAAAAAATTGTGTTGTGTAGGCAGTTTGTTTCAACTAGATAAAGGAGGCAACCGGTGGTCACAATCTCGAGTTGTCCAATCTCGAGGTTAGATGTTAGGAGCTAATTCTTTTCCAAAGTATAGCAGACCTGAGGACCAGGTTGTTGTCTCTTCTGGTGGCGCCAACTTGGTGGATTGCTTCAAACAAGAGCTTGACCTGTTTTTGGTGAGGATAAAGATCATCTGTGCAAAGATGGTTTCTGCGTAACATCAACCATGGCTGAAGTGGTCTCCTGGACTAGTTTTGATCGGCTTGGGGAGGTGGTCAGAGAGGAAATTTCCATATTGTTTTTCATTTGTTTGCCTGAATTTTAGGGGACGTGGTGGTGTAGTGGTATTGTCACTGGACCAGTAATCCAGAGGCCCAGAGTAATGCTCTGGGGACCTGGGTACGAATCCCACCACAGCAGATGGTGAAATCTGAATTTAATGAAAACAAAACTGGAACTAAAAGCCGACTGATGATCATGAAACCACTGTCAATTGTTGCAACAATCCATCTGGTTCATTAATGTCTTTTAGAATCATAGAAACCCTACAGCACAGAAAGAGGCCATTCGGCTCATCGAGTCTGCACCGACCACAATCCCACCCAGGCCCTACCCCCATACCCCTACATATTTTACCCACTAATCCCTCTAATCTACGCATCCCAGGACACTAAGGGGCAATTTTAGCATGGCCAATCAACCTAACCCGCATATCTTTGGACTGTGGGAGGAAACCCACACAGACACGAGGAGAATGTGCAAACTCCACAGAGACAGTGACCCAAGCCGGGAATCGAACCCAGGTCCCTGGAGCTGTGAAGCAGCAGTGCTAACCACTGTGCTACTGTGCCGCCCCAGTAAACACCTCACTTTATACCTCTAGTACATCTCTAGTATCTTTATATCTCTAGTAAACACCTCACTTTATATCTCTCCCACAATTCTTCCAAATTAATTCCTTCAATCAGAGTTTTTCACGTCCTCCGTAGCAGTGAAAATGGTCCTGTGCTGCTCATGGAGTTTGGATTGCCTAATTACCTAATTTTAGAGAAGGAAATTTGCTGTCCTTATCTTGTCTAGCCTACATGTGACTCCAGATCCACAGCAGTGTGGTTGACCTTTAAATGCTCTCAGAAATGGCCTTGGAAGCCACTCAGTTCAAAGGCAATTAGGGATGGGCAATAAATGCTGGCCCAGCCAGCAACATCCACATTCCAAGATTGAAAATAAATCCTTTCTTGCTTCTTCAGGAGCTTGTGCATCTTTCAGGTGGGGTGGGCGGTGTACATATTCTGTTGCACAAAAGCATCACAATTGTGTGGGACAGCTTAGCTGGACGAGTGGGGTTTATTCTGTCTTTCACTGGTGTATGCGCAAAACGTATGAGCTTTCTTTTTTAAAAAGTGGAAAGGTTCAAAACATTTTGCCCAGCACTAAATTTCACAATGCACTTGCAGGTCAGCCTCTGTGTAGTACAACTATTTATGAAGCAGCATCTAAACTGCGCTGCTGTTGGAAGCCAAATAGAAAATATATTTCACAACAATGCTAACATAATGATGAACTTGGCTCATTGCGAGTTGTACAGTCAAATAATCCATCATACGTTGAGCAATATAAAAGAAACTGAGTCACAGATGGATTTTCTTATTTTTTAAAACAATACGATATCAACGCACCAAGTTTAGGTAATCAGGAATCATGAGTCATTCATTGAAAAAGTCTGTGTAATTTTCATTTCCAAATTTCCAGAGGGCACATTTGAACTTCACCTTGGATGCTTGGTCATATAACCAAAGCAGCTGTTGCAACTAAGTTCTGACATATGTTCTATATGTATGGAGTACAAACTGCAGAAAAACACAGAATTAGTAGTCAGCTCTAAATGCGAATGTCACATTATTGCAAAGTAACCTTGGCTTTACAGCAAAGCACAACAGAGGCCCGAGTTCATGATCGAGGTCACCTCCAGGACGTACTCACACAACTCAGCTCCAAACCAGTTGTAGCAAGAATCTTTCCAGCTTTCAGTAACAGGGTCATGCACCTTCGCAATCATTTTACACAGCAGTTTACAAACTATTGTGCAAGCATTCGCAAGGGCAATTATGGATGGCTAATAAATGCTGGCCTTGCCAGCATCACCCGCACTCCAATAACAAATAAAACATCATTGAAGTGTGCGCACAATGCATTCTGCTTTATATGAATATGAGAACACATAGAACCAACAGTTCATAGAAATCATAGAAATCATAGAAACCCTACAGTGCAGAAGGAGGCCATTCGGCCCATCGAGTCTGCACCGACCACAATCCCACCCAGGCCCTACCCCCACATATTTACCCGCTAATCCCTCTAACTACGCATCTCAGGGACAATTTGTAACCTGGCCAATCAACCTAAGCTGCACATCTTTGGACTGTGGGAGGAAACCGGAGCACCCGGAGGAAACCCACGCAGACACGAGGAGGATGTGCAAACTCCACACAGTGACCCGAGCCGGGAATCGAACCCAGGACCCTGGAGCTGTGAAGCAGCAGTGCTAACCACTGTGCTACCGTGCCGCCCAGTTCAATTGATGCTCGCGATAGAAAGGCAGAATTAGACAGAGAGAAGTCGCCATTGTATATTTAAACTATAATTTCAAGGTATATTTTCATTGTTGGGCAAGTGACGCAGTTAAGTGGCACCCAACATAGTAAACAGGAAAACACAATGACAAAGAATCCAAAACAAATTAGCACAAAGAAAATGATTCAGCCCACATCACAACTATTTACTCTATTCCCATATGCCTCAGTATTTTCTTCCACATTTATCCAATTCCCTCGATTCAGGTAGTCACATGGCAATGTGTTCCAAATTTTAGTTTGTTTGTTTTATTATTAGTCACAAGTAGTCTCACATTAACACTGCAATGAAGTTACTGTGAAAATTCCCTAGTCGCCACATTCCGGCGCCTGGTCGGGTACACTGAGGGAAAATTTAACAAGGCCAATGCACTTAACCAGCACATCTTTTGGACTGTGGGAGGAAACCGGAACACCCGGTGGAAACCCACGCAGACATGGGGAGAACGTGCAGACTCCGCACAGACAGTAACCCAAGTCAGGAATCGAACCCAGGACCCAGGCATTGAGAGGCAACAGTGCTAACCACTGTGCCACCCTAATCAACATTTTAATTAACATTGAGTGAAAAATTCTTCTAACCTCTCCTAAATTTGTGGAATGTAAATCTGGAATCTGGGCTTCAGCTCATTCCTCACCTTTGCCCCCATGTCAAGTCAGTTATCTACACTAGATTCAGGCTGAAAATACATTATAGCAATAATGTCAGTCACATTACAGTCTATAACATAAAAGGATACATTTGCATTGGAGGCAGTACAATGAAGGTTCTCTAAATTGGTTTGTGGGATGTGGCATTGTCCTATGATGAGTGACTGAGCAAATTGGATTTGTATTCTCTAGAGTTTAGAAGAACGAGAGACGATCTCATTGAAATCTACAAAATTCAGAACAGGCTTGACTGGGTGGACAATTGTTTCCATTGGTCAGGGAATTTTAAAACACGGGGGCACAGTCTCAGGATAAGGGGCAATCATTTAGGACTGAGGTGAGGTGAAATTACTTCAAAGTGTTGTGAATCTTTGTAATACTCTACGCCACAGAGGGCTGTCTGTGTATGTTCTGTGGTTGAATATATTTTGAACTGGGAAGGACAGAGTTTTGGTTTCACAGGGAATAAGAAATGCGGGGGAGTGAGCAGGGAAGTGGAATTGAAGCCCATGACATCAGCAATAATCATATTGGATGACGGAGCAGGCTTAATGGGCCATGTAGTCTACTCCTGCTCCTACTTCTTATGATTTTATCTTCTGATAAAGCCCCCCAACCATGATGGATGACCAAGATACTTATTGAATGGGTGATTTTAAAACATTAATGCTCAACTTTCAGGCATAAAATAAAACAGAAGATTGAGGTGTTTATAACGCTGAAAGAGGTTCTATAGTGTAGATGAAGAGAATCCTAGAATTCCTACAGTGCAGAAGGAAGCCATTCAACCCATCGAGTTTGCACCAACAACAGTCCCACCCAGGCCCCATCCCGTAACCCCATGTATTTACCTTGCTAATCCCCTGCCACTAAGGGGCAATTTATCATGGCCAATCAACCTATCCTTCACATCTTTGGACTGTGAGGGGAAACTGGAGCACCTGGAGGAAACCCACACAGACATGGGGAGAATGTGCAAACTCCACACAGTCACCCTGAGGCCAGAATTGAACCTGGGCCCCGGCACTGTGAGGCAGCAGTGCTAACCACGGTGCCGCCCAATTCTTCTGATAGGCAAGTACAAACTCCATTTAGGAATGAAATCAGGAATCAGTTTTCATGCAAATGGTAATAGAGAAATCTAGAACTTTCTCTCCACCTCACTTTCCAAAAAGACTGTGGATGCTGAGCCAATTGAAATTTGAGACACTGAGACCACTGGATACTTTTTGGGAAACAGTATCAAGGGATTTGGATCAAAAGTGACTTAATGGAGTTGAGGTACAAATCAGTCATGACCTAACTGAACATTAGGGTGGGTTTGAGGGGTTTAAGGTCCTAATTCTGTTCCTGGGGTTATGGCAAGGAAGGACTAAATGGAAGGACCAAATGTTTTCATATGGGGCACCAAGGTCTTTGAGAAAAATGAGATAATGAATGATCCCATTTACTTATTTAACATGGCTCATAGCCTTGTAGAGGTCAAATCTGTAGCAACGTACATTGGAAAGACAAAGTAGGGTGGAAGGAAATGTGCGTGGAGCATTAACAGCGACCATGATCAGCTGAGCTGAGTGGTCCTGTTTTCCGCTGTACATGCTATATAATTTTACATTATTTTCATACACCTATTTCTTGGCAACATTCATGAGCTAAATTCTTGGGAGGAAAGAAGGCTGAGGTGAAATTTGATAGAGGCATTCAAAATCATGAGGGGTCTGGACAGAGTAGACAAGGGGAAATTGTTCCCATTTGTGAAAGGATCTGAAACAAGAGGGCAAGGTGTCAAGTCATTGCTATGAGAAGCAAAAGCGAGATGAGAAAAAATGTTTTCATGCAGCGAGTGGCTAGGGTTTGGTGTGCACTGCCTGGGAGTGTGGTGGAGGTAGGTTCGATTGAAGCACTCGAAAGGGAATTAAGACTGTTCGCTGGAAAGGGAGAATGTGCAAGGTTCCGGACAGCAGGTGGAGAGTTGGCGCAGACATGATGGGTTGAAGGGCCTCCTTCTGCGTCTAGCAATTCTGTGATTATGGTGGGCAACTCCGAGTTGCCACTACACAAAAAACGAAACACTGTTTAGAAATGGGGCTCACAATTCATTAAAAACATACATTTTAACATGTCGCAATCCCCCTTCTTCGAATCGGTTAAAGTGCAATGAGCACTTAGCAATTGAAAACTGAACCAAGTTGTAAGACTGGGATTAACAACATCTTACAGCTCGAAATGCCAATGCTTTGTATGAACAGTCCACATAAAAATGAGGCAGCTGCTCTTGTAGTTCCATTTCCTTTTTTTAAAACAAGTTGCAATTGTTGAAAACACAATGTTCGGAATTTTTTGTACATTAGTAAGTGCTACTGAAAAATCTAATCTGTGCACCATTTCCATTCAAAATCCTTGCAGCTACGTTTTAGAACTAAATACTTTCCACAAGTGGTCAGCTGTCAAAGCCACTGTAAAAAGAGATTGGGAACTGACAAGTAATTAACTGCTTTTTGGGAGGTGAAGTTATGTTGACGGTGGGTGGGAGAGAGGTTGGGGAGAGCTCTCACGCAGTAACACATAACTAAGCATTTCCACAAGTACTAGAGCACAAATCACATTAGTGAACTTTAGTTCTGTGAATGTAGATAGTCTGATTCAGATTGTACAAAGACCAGGCTATTAATACTTGACTTTCAGCCAACTTAGAACAATATCACATTTTCCATTCCTTCCGATCAGTTCCATCTGTGAAAGGCTTGATATTAACCCACTGATAGTCGCCAAATCCACACACACAAAATTAAAGAAGCTCGACAAAAAATTATTGCACTTGCAAAAGATAATGGTAACAAAAAAAACTACATAAAAAGGGAGCCATTCCATTGCTTAGTATAATTTCTTTGAAAGGAGGGATGTCATAAAGGGCAGCACAGTGGCACAGTGATTAGCATTGCTGCCTCACAGCGCTAGGGTGACTAGGTTCAATTCCAGCCTTGGATGATTGCCCATTTGGAGTTTGCACATTGTCCCCGTGTGTGCGTGGGTTTCCTCCAAGTGCTCCGGTTTCCTTCCACAGTCTGAAGATGTGCTGGTTGGGTTGATTGGCCATGCTAAATTGCCCCTTGGTGTCCCAAGATGTGTAGGTTAGAGGGATTAGCGGGGTAAATACGTGGCGTTACGGGGATAGGGTCTGGGTGGGATGCTCCATTGGAGAGTTGGTGCAGACTCGATGGGCTGAATGGCCTGCTTCTGCACTGTAGGGTTTCTACGATAAATGCACTTAAAACTAAACTACATGAAGTACATTGCATGTCCTTTCAGAAATTAATATTGCACACCAAGGGCATCAGGGAGATTTTATGGAAAGATTGGAAACATAATCTTGGGTATTAAGATAGTGTCCATTGATAGTCATACACGATTGAAAAAAATGGAACATTTGTATCAGGTTTGAATCCAGTGACTGATCAAGAGGAGGAACTTTGGAGCTTAATTTTTAACCAATTTTACTGAGGTCATGCCATATCCTTTTACAGGTAGCTGAACGTATGCTGGTATAGTTTCCAGTTTCCCATATCAAACAAAAACAAAAAATAAAAGACATCTCAGCAAACCTATGAAAGATATAACAGTCTATCTTTTGATAATTACTGTACGCTTACTAACATTTGATTCAGCATTCTGTAGCATGTCTTAAAATAAGTAACCCGAAGAAGGCAAATGGAATTTTGTCCTTCATTGCTAGAGGGATGGAGTTTAAAAACAGCGAGGTTATGTTGCAGCTGTATAAGGTGCTAGTGAGGCCACACCTGGAGTACTGTGAACAGTTTTGGTCTTCTTACTTGAGAAAGGATATACTGGCACTGGAGGGGGTGCAGAGGAGATTCACTCGGTTGATTCCGGAGTTGAGAGGGCTGGTTTATGAGGAGAGACTAAATAGACTGGGGCTATACTCATTGGAATTCAGAAAAATGAGGGGAGATCTTATAGAAACATATAAGATTATGAAGGGAATAGATAAGATAGAAGCAGGGAAGTTGTTTCCACTGGCGGGTGAAACTAGAACTAGGGGCCTGGCCTCAAAATAAGGGGAGCAGATTTAGGACTGAGTTGAGGAGGAACTTCTTCGCCCAAAGGGTTGTGAATCTGTGGAATTCCCTGCCAGTGAAGCAGTTGAGGCTACCTCATTGAATGTTTTTAAGGCAAAGATAGATAAATCTTTGAACAGTAAAGGAATTAAGGGTTATGGTGAGCTGGTGGGTAAGTGGAGCTGAGTCCATGAAAAAATCAGCCATGATCTTATTGAATGGCAGAGCAGGCTCGAGGGGCCAGATGGCCTACTCCTGCTCCTAGTTCTTATGTTCTTATTATGTTCACTCTCACATAGAAGTAAAATGCTACGGATGCTGGAAATCTGAAATAAAAACAGAAAGTGCTGGAAAAAATCAGCAGGTTTGCCAGCATTTGTGGAGTGAGAAACAGAATTCAGACCAGAAACGTTAACTCTGACCTACACATACACACAAATGAAAATACAATAAGGATCTGTCTACTTAAACCAACAAGGTCTTGTTTTAAAAATTAGCCCAGTGGGAATCAATAAAAAGTTACCCAGTGGCAAACCCCAAGAACAGAAAAGGTTGTCTTGCAACTAAGTAAGAATCCAACAACTAGCCTCATCAAATCCTTGGAAGCCTCTCAAGGGCATCAAGTCAACACAGTTTACATAAGGTTTAAAATAACTCATTTGGGAGGTTATATTTGGAATAGCATGTGTAATCCTGGGCATCCCACGTTAAATACACTGGTACATCGGAGAGGCTTCTGAGAAAAAGGGACATCTGCAAATATGAATTACATATTCAGATTCATGTCGGACTAAGATCATGTAACCAGAGGACAAATACATAAAAACGACCTTCTCATGTAAAGTCAGGAAATTCGCTTCCTTTCCCTTGGAAAAATACCTCATTAAACAAACTACAGAATCCCTTTGATTCCAATCCTAAATGGTAGAAAAAGATCGTAACCATCCTCAAAAGTAACCCATCTGAATTTAGATAAATAAACTTTTTCTATACATAAAAGGGCAACCTCGGATTTCTTTCTAGTATGGCATCCAGGTACATTCAGGTTATGTAGACCACAGTAACATGTTAATACACTTATAATCAAGATTTCTGCTCTCATCAGTCAAGGAACTTCTGAAGGGAGGGGTGGCCAGGAGAGAAATTACATTGTTGGGAAAGAGGGAGGAAATCCAGCTACGTTATACTTGACTTATGACAATTAAAACATTTCTGCTTCATGATGGATCGTGGCCTTGATACAGATGGCTTTTACCTGCCTGGTCATTTTTGTATTTCTTTTTCGTAATATGGACATTCCTCATTCCGTGGGAAATCACAGGATAAAACCCGACAACTGGATTCAACCAAAAAAAGGACACTGGGCAGTGACAGATTATTTATTTTGAGCACATGCAATGTAAGTAAAAATTCTTGAGATCCACAAGGTGCAGCAGCAGCTGGTATAAAAAGACCTTTGCTTGCAGACTAACAGTTGTGTTTTGTTTCTTCAAGAACACAGTCTAAGCAAAACTATCCCACCAGTTAAACATCCTTTGGTGCTGCATATGGGATAAGATCTTCTTCGAAGAACTTTCAACTTGATGTGTTGAGTCGCCATCAATGCAAATGAATTATGGAAAAAAATACTACATGAATGTACATGCACTGATTATCATATAAAACAATTAAAACATTATGTATTTCAATTTTAATAATTTTACTTTACATATGTGAAGGTTAATGTTGATGGAAAAGAAACTCTTCCTTTTGCCACATAAAGGGCAAATCTGACTGTTGGAATTCTGTTTTTTTGGTACGCTACAAATATATTTTTGTTGTGCTCAATGTAGAAGTAGACTTACTTTCATGTCCCCATGAACAGAAATATTTAACCCAATCAACCTGGCAGGCAACAGGTGAGTGGGCAGTTAAAATGATCTGGGTTACTTACCAGTCAGAAAGCCCAGATTGTGGCTGTTTCTGGTCAGGTGATCAAGCTGTCTATTCAAAGGTGATGTACATGAAATTGGGTCCAATGATATCACGAGTCATTTTTACACCTACGCAAGAGGGAAAGCCACCTGATTCTATATACACATTATCTTCAGGTGCTGTATACAACAAGCACACTGTTTTGTACCACTCTCTGAGACAAGATTCTCTCCCATTAAGTTTAATTGCTGGGAATTTCTTCATTATTTGTGCTTGGGACACGTACAATTGGGGCTCAAAGTAATCCATTTGGCCCAAAAGATCACAGAAATTCACAAAAAAGCAAGTTTGTGGGCGCAGGTACCAGGCATCCAATTCTCCTTGATCTCCAAGGATTGTCTAGCAATCCCTCCACTCAAAGGGATCTGAGCCCACAATAATAGCCTCATCCCAGGTTAGAATCATTTACAATACTCGCTTCAAGTTACGACCAGTTTTTCAGGTGTAGCATGAAACAGTGTAATTGTTTTGAGCTTTTGTAGAACTATCAAGAGATCTGCACTGTGCCTTCAGATCTGCTGAATGCACCCTTATGATATCAGTATAAGTCACATTAAAAACTGGAAAGTTCTTCCAATTGTAGATTCTTAAACCTGTTGTGACTAAACTGCATGAACGATGGTTAAACAAGTCAAAACTTTAATTTTCATGATCAAGCGTTTACTCTGAATTTACGCCTATTTTATGTTTGAGCATATCCTCATGAGATTGTGTCAAATGATAATCAAATGTCCTGCCAGACAGTATGGGGTGTGGTAATGGGTGTCATTTCCAAGCTGCACTTTCACAGGAAATTCCAGGCCAATCTGCACATTTGTATTCTTGAGATTTTTTTAAAAACTTCATTCATGGGGCATGGACATCGCTGGCTGGCCAGCATTTATTGCCCATCCCTAGTTGCCTGAGGGCAGTTGATTGTCAAACACATTGCTGTGGCTCTGGAGTCACATGTACAAAGAACAAAGAACAGTACAGCACAGGAAACAGGCCCTTCGGCCCTCCAAGCCTGTGCCACTCCTTGGTCCAACTAGACCAATCGTTTGTATCCCTCCATTCCCAGGCTGCTCATGTAACTATCCAGGTAAGTCTTAAACGATGTCAGCGTGCCTGCCTCCACCACCCTACTTGGCAGCGCATTCCAGGCCCCCACCACACTGTGTAAAAAACGTCCCTCTGATATCTGAGTTATACTTCGCCCCTCTCACCTTGAGCCCGTGACCCCTCGTGATCGTCACCTCCGACCTGGGAAAAAGCTTCCCACTGTTCACCCTATCTATACCCTTCATAATCTTGTACACCTCTATTAGATCTCCCCTCATTCTCCGTCTTTCCAAGGAGAACAACCCCAGTCTACCCAATCTCTCAACCCCAGTCTACCCAAAGTAGGCCAGACTGGGTAAGGACAGCAGATTTCTTTCCCTAAAGGACATTAGTGAACCAGTTGGGTTTTTCCGACAATCGACAACGGTTTCACGGTCCTCAGCAGATTCTTAATTCCAGATCATTTTTATTGAATTCAAATTCCACCGTCTGCCGTGGCGGGACTTGAACCCAGGTCCCCAGAATATTAGCTGAGTTTCTGGATTAATAGTCTAGTGATAATCCCACTAGGCCATCACCTCCCCAGTCTTATCACAGAAGTTTATTCGCTCTATTTTCCTAACTTCATAAACGCGTAGCTCTTTAGGCATTGTGATTTTTTTTCTTTAGGGAGAAACAAAACTACATTTTTTAAAATTGCATCTGTTTTCTCTTCTAAAATTTCTTTATCAGTACGGGGGCAGAATCTATTGTACAAATCAAATATTTTTTCATATTATTTGAGTGGGACTTTCTAACCAGAACTAATTGAGGGCAGGACGGGAACATTTCGGGAGACTCATCGCTAATTGTCACGAGAGCTGCTGGTTGGAAATCTCCGGCCATTCATGCTGGTGGGATTCTCTGGTCCTGCTGGTGGTGCACCCCCACCGCAGGCTTCCTGGCGGTTTGAGATGTCTGCAATGGGAATTCCCACTGGGAGCGGTGGGACCAGAAGATACCGCAGCCGGTGAACGGCGCACTGCCTCCCGCTGCCGAGAAAACCGCTGAGGAGAGGCCAGGAGAATCTCGCCCGTTGACTTTTAACGACTCTCCAAATTTTCCCTTCCCGCCCATGACAATGCCCGCCAGTGTTGCGGCCGGAAAATCCTGTCCAACAGCAAATTAGATTGCACAATACATGCTGGCCCTGCCAGTGACACACACACACGCAGGCCATTGAATAAAAATATATCAACTCTGCGGCAAATCAGCTGGAATCACAAAGCAGACATTAAAATGAACAGAAACTACTCAGCACTTGTGCCATGTGCAGACCCGGAAACGCTACTATTGTCCATGAAACATGGTTCTCTAACAGCCTGGAGAAGCAGACATGATTCACTGTTCTGATTCATCTGTACAAGTATTGGGCGAAAACATGATCATTTCAAATAGTTGAGAAACATGCATCTACGTTGTTGAAAAATCCAAAAGCCCGTCCCACGATAAGTGATTTATAGATTGGGGCGACTATTAGGTGGGGAAACACAGCAGCCATTTTGCACAAGATAAACAGTTAATTGTCCTTGCGAGGAAGAAATGTTGGCTCAGATACTGGGAGAACTGTCAGTCTTCTTTAACAATTAGTAAAAGTTAAATAAAGTTTATTTATTAGTCACTAGTAGGCTTATATTAACACTGCAATGAAGTTACTGTGAAAATCCCCTAGTCACCATGCTCCGGCAACTGTTTGGGTACACAGGAGAATTTAGCATAGCCAATGCACCTAACCAGCACGCTTTTCAGACTGTGGGAGGAAACCAGAGCACCCGGACGAAACTCACGCAGGCATGGGGAGAATGTGCAAACTCCACACAGACAGTGGCCCAAGGCCAGGAATTGAACCCACTTGCACACTAATTACCGACTTACACACAGATTGATATTGTAGTAGTATCTAGATACAATTTTAAAAGTCCTCTGAGTTATCCCAATAACTCGTGGCAAAATCAATTTCCCAATGCAGCACTAACACATTGGATGAGGAGGCCCGTCGCTAGCCCTCACCAAGTTAGCTGATCCCAGTTAAGAAGCATACAGGATACTGGGAGATAGATACAAGTAATCTATCATCTCCAACTGGCCCCATCACTACTAACCTCAGCGCCTCTCAATGCCTAATGGGGGTTGTGTGGCAGCTATTCGGAAGGTGGGGCAAGAGGGTAGAACACAAATAGCAACTAAAATAGAAATAAATATTAGGTTTGATCAGAGGTGCTATTCAAAGGTTGTCGTGGGAGAAGCTGGAAGAATACACAGTTTGCAAAGTGCACAATTAGCATCTTACCAACTTTCTTGCAGTTATCCATAAATAAGGATGGAAACATGATCTTCACTTGCATATATGTTGTGTCACAGAACTATTTCTCTACCTTCCAAAGTATCAGAATGTGGTGTGCATCTTGCATATTTTTCAGTGAGAAGTTGCTTTGATGTGTGGTTAATTGTTTGACCTGGGTCACATTTGACCTTCTCAGGGGAAATTAGGGATGAGTCTTGCCAGTGAGGCTCACATTCCATGAAGTAATATTTTTAAAATATATGAAGCAGAGGGCAGGGGTGCAAGTTTTTCTACTTATGCCTACTTGTTGAAACTGTAGGTTGGTAATGAACCCGCCGAGAGTTTGACCTGTTCATTACAACTGAATAACTTTCAGATGCTTTCCAACTATACTCAGGCATGAAGAATAATTACTTGGCAAGGTATTAGAGAGTTCCTGGTAACCATGATTTGCACAGCAGCTGTATAGTAAAGTTTTAAAGTTTATTTATTAGTCACAACTAGGTTTACATTAACACTGCAGTGAAGTTACTGTGAAAATCCCTTGTCATCACACTCCGGTGCCTGTTCAGGTACGCTGAAGGAGAATTTAGAATGGTCAATGCACCTAACGTGCACATCTTTGGACTGTGGGAGGAAACCGGAGCACCCGGAGGAAACCCACACAGACACTGGGAGAATGTGCAAACTCCACACAGACAGTGACCCAAACCAAGAATTGAACTCGGGTCGCTGGCGCTGTGAGGCAGTATAGGGCTAGGAAGTGGGAACAAAAAAAAAGAAAAATGGGGAAAAATGCTTTGGATGTAACAGGCCCAATTCTCCCATCGTGCTAATTCTTTGGCGCGTCAGGGTTGGGAGATGCACGTGTCAGCCATTTTGCAGGATTCGCGCATGCGTTCCCGATGCATGCATGTCTCCCACTGCCAGAGAGCAGGGGCAGTCGAGACCATGCTGGAAACCAGCGGAAGACCAGGTAAGTCATTTTCATCTATTGTTAATATAATTTAAATGTGATTATCGAGCCGGGGACTGAATTCTCTGGGCCCGATAGCATCTCCCACCCCGCCAGGAATATTTCACTCAGGCAGGGTTTAGAGTAGCTCCCCACTTTTGAGGAACTAGCGGGAGACCCCGCTGGAGTGCAGGGGGGGGGGGGGGGGGGGGAGGAGACCCCGCTGGAGTGCAGGGGGGGGGGGGCAATCGGGGCCCCCCAGGGGTTGGATAGCAGGGGGGTGGTACCCCCTTGGCATGGATACCCTGGCTGTGCCAGCCTGTGCCCCAAGGGTCAAAGTGCCATGCCCAAGGGGCAGCTTGGCAATGCCCACCGGGCATTGGGCAGCGCCAAGGGGGCAGGGCCTATTGTGGGCAGGGCTTAGGGATGATCTGTGGAGGTGGGGGGGGTTCCTGCTGCCACTCTGCATGGGGATCGGTCAGGGCTAAAGGGACGCCAGCAATTGGGGTGGGCTGGTCTGCCGGGGTAGTCTGCCTCCCATGGGGGGGGGTTCGTCTACCGGGTTGGGGGGGGGGGGGGATCGTCACTGCTGGGCGGGGGTGGGTGGTGCTGGAGATTGGGGCCCTCCAGGACGGGGGAGGGGTGGTGGGTCGGGGCTGGCCCCGGAGTGCTCATGGGGCCACGATCGGGCCGTGGGAGGAGCTGGAGGGGCAGCACTGCGGGGGTCCCGGGCTGGTCAGTGATTGAGCTGGCCAGCAAACGGGAGTCTGACAGTGCGGGGCCACTGCGCATGCACAGAGTTCCGGAACTGTCAGACTCCCGGCGGGAATAGGCCCCGCCTCCTCGAGCGTTTAATGAGATTCATGGTTGTGGCCTCTGCAGTGCACAGGGTGAGAGAGACTGGAGTGTGAACTCCCACTGAAAAAACAATCGCGAATTACACCACTTCTCCCGCCAATTCAGCATTTCGAATTTTCTTTGGGAGAATCACCCCCAACGTGTCTGGAGTAGATACTGTGCTATCATCAGGGTACATTGAAATAGGTATCTTGACAGTTACAACAGCATCTAACACTGTTACCTTTGCAATGGCCTCAGATTGTATGAAGGAAATGGAATTAAGAGTTTGGGAATCAGAAACAAAAATCTTTTGGAAAAAGCTAACTGTTGGAAGATGCAAATCTCAAGAGAGAAACCTTCCAATTTATAGATAAAAATGGTGCAGAATGTTCCTCCCCTCTGCAATCAATCATTCACTGAAAAGATCATCAATAGAAGTCATCTACAAGGAATCCTTGGGAAAACGTTGCCAGACGCATACAGAATCACCTTTCAAGGTCTTGAGATTTTCCTGAAAATAGCCATGGGCCTTCAGTCATTAAGGAATTCTAAATTAGGAAATGTTTAAGCCCACCCGAGAAACCCAACCCTTTCGAACTGAAGGGAAAAACACATATGGTGCTGTTCCGTGGCAGAAGCCCATTACCACTTAGACCATGTCACTGAGTATCTATCCTCTGGAATCAGTCGATGGAAAGACCATTATCTACTCAAGGCAACACTTCACCGAAGGCTCTGAGTGACAGCTTCAAACAGCTGCTCTGCAAGCAGTGGAAACTTTGAACAATTTGTACTTGACAAAACAATTTGTACTCGACAATCAAATCCTACCTCCCTGCCTAGGTCGGCTGTTGCCACAGAACAAATCGTTCAAAGCATTGACTCAGAATCAAAGTTTCCAGTCTCTTTAAACGGCACAATGTTTCCCATCCAAAGAGATATGAATAAAATCATACTGGAGTGAATGCTCCCCGGTACGAACGCTCCCCGGAGTGAATGTTCTCCGGAGCGAACCTTCTACGCCACTCAGTGACGAAAGTCAATACTGAGGTTTCATCTGCAATAAGTTTTTATAACAAAAGCAAATTTAAACTCAACCTTCACACTTCTTCTCCTGCCTGCATATGTGGAACCTCAAAGTCGATGAAAGAAGGAGGAAGAGAGAATGTCCGGGGTGCGTGGGGTTCTTAATTATGCGGGCTGCTTTTCCAAGGCAGTGGGAAGTGTAGACAGAATTAATGGATGGTCCAGATCATGCATTTGGAATGTGCTGTTGAAGGAGCCTTTACACGTTTCAGCAGTGTCTCTTCTGGATAGTACAGTTGGCTGACACTGTGCGCTGGTGGTGGAGGGGGTGCCAGGGCCGCTTTGCTGCTGAATTTCTTGAGTGCTGTTGGAGTTGTATCCAGTCATGAAAATGGACAATATTCCATCACACTTCTGGCTTGTAAATAGTGAACAAGTTTATTAATGGGGATCAGGAGGTGAGTTACGGGATACAGAATTCCCAGTCTTGCATCTGCTGTTGTTGCAATTGTATTGATGTGACTGATCCAATTCAGTTTATGGTCAATTGTAACATCCAAACATGCTGTGGATTCAGCAATGGTAATGCCGTTGAATGAAGCTTAGATTCTCTCTCGTTGGAGATGGTCATTGTCTGGCATTTGTGTGGCAGAAATGTTACTTGCTACGTTTCAGCCCAAGTCTGAACGCTGTCTAGGACTACCGATAAGGAGGCGCGGGCTGCTTCAATATCGGAGGATTTATGAATATACTGCGTTCAGTCCCAATCATCATTGACGGCACAGTGACACGTTGGTTAGCACTGCTGCTTCACAGTGCCAGGGACCCTGGTTCGATTCCTGGCCTGGTTTACTGTCTGTGTGGAGTCTGCATGTTCTCCCCCGTGTCTGTGTGGGTGCCCTCCGGGTGCTCTGGTTTCCTCCCACAGTCTGAAAGACGTCCTGGTTAGGTATATTGGTCATGCTAAATTCACCCTCAGTGTACCCGAATAAGTACCGGAGTGTGGTGATGAGGGGATTTCCACAGTAACTTCATTGCAGTGTTCATGTAAGCCTACTTGTGATACTAATAAATAAACTTAAAAACAGTGAACGTTCGCACTTTTGGCCTAAAGACGAAGGAAGATCATTGATGAAGCAGCTGAAGACAGTTGAGTTAGGAACTCCTGCAGCGATGTTTTGGGGCTGTGATGATTGGCCTCCAATATTCATAACCATCTTTCTTTATTCTAGGTAGGGCTCCCCACCTGTGGAAAACGTCCTCTAATCCTGATTGCTATGGACTTCAATTTTAGTAGGCTTCTTCAAAACCACACAGACGCCAGGGTGAAGTGTCAGCCTGGATTATATGCTCAAAACTCTGAAATGGGCCTTAAATCCATAACCTTCTAACACACAAATGAGAGAACTAGCACGAAGCTAAGGCTGGCACAGTGGCTCTTACCACTCTGCAGTATTGGAATGGACAGAAACAATTTCACATTCAAAACTCCACAAACAGAAAATTCACAATCACAACTGTTTTTCTATAAATGAGGATGGTGTGTGTCTTGGTGTGGAACTTGAAGGCAATAGTATTCCTATGTGCCTGCTGCCCTTGTCCTTTGAAGTGGTAAAAGTTGCAGATTTAGGAGGTCCTATTCGAAGACCCTTGGCAAGTCGCTGTAGGTAGTACGGGTACATTATGTGGTGGTGAAGGGGTTGAAGGTTTAGGCTAGTGTCGTTCAGGCAGACTGTCCCCGAATATGTTTTGGATAATGCTGCAGCTGCACCCAGCCAGGCAATGGACAATATTTTGTCACATTCTTGATTTGTGTCTTATCTGAATAATTGTTTTGGAAAGTCAGAAAGTGAACTTCATTTGTTGAATGACAAAGAGTATTCGATGAAGGATGTGCTATGTACACAGACCGCAGTCGGTAACGATAGGAAATGACACCTCCTCCATGATCATCCTCAACACCGGTGTCCCGCAAGGCTGTGTAATCAACTCCTTACTATATTACTTATACACCTATGACTGTGCAGCCAAATTCCACTCCAACTCCATTTTCAAGTTTGCTGATGACACCACTGTAGTGGGTTGGATCTCAAACAATGACGAGACGGAGTACAGGAATGAGATAGAGAATCTGGTGTCCTGGTGCAACAACAATAATCTCTCCCTCAATGTCAGTGAAACGAAAGAGATAGTCATTGACTTCAGGAAGCATGGTGGAGGACATGCCCCTGTCTGCATCAACGAGGATGAAGTGGAAATGGTCGAGTGCTTCACGTTTCTAGGTGTTGAGATCACCAACAATCTGTCCTGGTCCCTCCACGCTGGCGCTATAGTTAAGAAAGCCCACCAACGCCTCTGCTTTCTCAGGAGGCTAAGGAAGTTCAACATGTCCGCTATGACTCTCAGCAACTTCTACAGATGCACACAGAAAGCATCTTTTCAGGATGCATCACAGCTTGGAATGGCTCCTGCTTTGTCCAAGACCGCAAGAAACTACAAAGGGCTGTGAAAGTAACCCAATCCATCACACAAACCAGCCTCCCATCCATTGACTCTGTCTACACTTCCCACTCGGCAAAGCAGCCAGCATAATTAAGGACCCCATGCACCCCCAGACATTCTCTCTTCCACCTTCTTCCATTGGGAAAAAGATACAAAAGTCTGAGGTCACGTACCAACCGACTCAAGAACAGCTTCTTCCTGCTGCCATCAGACTGTTGAATGGGCCTATCTTGCATTAAGCTGATGTTTCTCTACACTCTACCTGTAACTGCAACACTATATTCTGCGCACACTCCTTTCCTTCTCCCCTACGTAGTCTCTGAACAGTATGTTTTGTCTGCATAGTGCACAAGAAACAGTACTTTTCATTGTATAGCAACAATAAACCAAATCAAATAAAAGATATGAACAAGCTGATGTGCACTGTGGTCTTCTCACTCCAGTTCACAATTTTCAATTCAATT